>NW_026652280.1:134608225-134904759 GCF_009828535.3 Hylobates moloch
TTCACCGTGGTCTCGATCTCCTGACCTCATGATCCGCCCGCCTCGGCCTCCCAAAGTGCTGGGATTACAAGCGTGAGCCACCGCGCCCGGCCATACCTGGCTAATTTTTGTATTTTTAGTAGAGATGGGGTTTCACCATATTGGCCAGGCTGGTCTTGAACTCCTGGGCTCAAGCGATCCTCCTGCCTCAGCCTCCTAAAGAGTTGGGATTACGGGCCGGGCGCGGTGGCTCACGCCTGTAATCCCAGCACTTTGGGAGGCGGAGGCGGGCGGATCATGAGGTCAGGAGATCGAGACCATCCTGGCTAAAACGGTGAAACCCCGTCTCTACTAAAAATACAAAAAATTAGCCAGGCGTGGTGGCGGGCGGCTGTAGTCCCAGCTACTTGAGAGGCTGAGGCAGGAGAATGGCGTGAACCCGGGAGGCAGAGCTTGCAGTGAGCCGAGATTGCGCCACTGCACTCCAGCCTGGGCGACGGAGCGAGACTCCGTCTCAAAAAAAGAGTTGGGATTACAGGCGTAAGCCACAACACCCAGCGGACAAATTTTTGAATTCCCTCAGTGATTACTAACTGTAATCAGTTATTAAATTGTGTTGCCCTATGTGCATACTTGAATCTCAGGAAACAGTACAGCATAGAATTAAAGAGCTTGGATTCTGGAGGTCAAAAGTAACCTGGCCCTTGATGAGCTCATACACTAATTCCAAATCCTACACCATCAAATGAGCAGTCTCCAATCCA
Organism: Hylobates moloch; assembly: GCF_009828535.3. NCBI lineage: Eukaryota > Metazoa > Chordata > Mammalia > Primates > Hylobatidae > Hylobates > Hylobates moloch. The sequence goes on from NW_026652280.1 coordinate 134,608,969, forward strand.
AGGGAGAAAATAGTTTCTGCAAACTTAGATCAGGCTTCAATTTGGGCCAGAGGTAATTCATAGAAATGAATTGCAATGTTGGGGTGGGGGGGAGGGGGGAGGGATAGCATTAGGAGAAATATCTAATGTAAATGATGAGTTAATGGGTGCAGCACACCAACATGGCACATGTATACGTATGTAACAAACCTGCACGTTGTGCACATGTACCCTAGAACTTTAAGTATAATAATAAAAAAAAAGTCTGGGCGCGGTCACTCATGCCTGTAATCCCAGCACTTTGGGAGGCCCAGGCGGGCAGATCACGAGGTCAGGAGATCGAGATCGTCCTGGCTAACATGGTGAAACCCCGTCTCTACTAAAAATACAAAAAATTAGCCGGGCGTGGTTGCAGGCGCCTGTAGTGCCAGCTACTTGGGAGGCTGAGCCAGGAGAATGGCCTGAACCCGGGAGTCGGAGCTTGCAGTGAGCGGAGATCGCGCCACTGCACTCCAGCCTGGGCGACAGAGCAAGCCTCTATCTCAAAAAATAAATAAATAAATAAATAAAAATAATAATAAAAAAGAAATGAATTACAATATTTATTCCTTACAATGACTCAATCTTCTCATTTGCTTCTCCCTTCAGTCTAAGGATGAGGCACTTTTTCTATCTAGAACTGTTTTCCCAGGGACTCTAGATAACACTCCCCCACCACCCCTGGAAGGCCCTTGGTCCCTCTTTTTTTTTTGGAGATGGGCCTCACTACGTTACCCAGGCTGGTCTTGAACTCCTGGGCTCAAGCACTCCTCCGCCTGCCTCAAGCTCCCCAAGTGCTAGGATCACAGGCATGAACCATTGTGCTGGTCCATCTTTTCTGTATCTTCGACATTTATCTACTAGCTTCCCTCCATATAAACTTTGTCAAGTCTCCTTTAAAATTCTTCTCTTAATCCTATCATTTTCTTGTGGCCTCAATCTTTTCTTCCATACCTCATCCCAGAGCATTTTCCACCTTTTTTCTCTTACTGAAGCGGACTCATAGCATTCAGCAGAAGAGCCCCTTTCTGGCCAGTGCACCTGCCGGACTGCAGAGGAAGCCAGAGAGCTTCAATTGAGCCCCTCAGCATGATCCTGTGGCCTCTCTCTCCACCCACTGTCTTTACAGCCTACTTCACACTTGGCTTTTCCCCAAACATTCCTCTAAAACTCCCCTTACACTAAGATTAACACTTACCATGCTAAATTGTTAAATCCAATGAATTATTTTTGATTCTTGACCTCCCAGGAACATCTGCACTAAACTATTATGACTCTTAAAATGCTCTTCTGGTTTCCAGGATACCATTTTCCAAATTCTATTTGTTCATTGATTGACTATGTACTAACATAAAGCACCTACAAATGGTGCCAAAGCATTGAGCTAGAATTTGGGGATACAGTCTCTTTGCAGAATTTTTTGTATTTTTTATAGAGATAGGGTCTCACTATATTGCCCAGGCTGGTCTCAAACTCCTGAACTCAGGCGATCCTCTGACCTTGGCCTCCCAAAGTGCTGAGATTACAGGCATGAACCACTGCACCTGGCTAATATTTTTTTTTTTTTTTGAGACAGAGTCTCGCTTTTTCACCCAGGCTGGAGTGCAGTGGCGCGATCTCGGCTCACTGCAAGCTCCGCCTCCTGGGTTCACGCCATTCTCCTGCCTCAGCCTCTCCGAGTAGCTGGGACTACAGGCGCCCAGCTAATTTTTTGTATTTTTAGTAGAGATGGGGTTTCACCGTGGTCTCGATCTCCTGACCTCGTGATCCGCCTGCCTCGGCCTCCCAAAGTGCTGGGATTACAAGCGTGAGCCACCGCGCCCGGCCTGGCTAATTTTTTTTGTATTTTTAGTAGAGATGGGGTTTTGCCATGTTGGCCAGGCTGGTCTTGAACTCCTGGCTGCCTGACTCAACCTGCCAAAATGCCAGGATTAGAGGCCTGAGCCACCTTGCCTTCCCTTTTTTTTTTTTTTTTTTTTTTGCGACAGAGTCTCACTCTGTCACCCAGGCTGGAGTGCAGTGGTGTGATCTCTGCTCACTGCAACCTCTGCCCCTCCAGGTTTAAGCAATTCTCTGCCTCACCCTCCAGAGTAGCTGGGATTACAGGCACGTGCCACCATGCCCGGCTAATTGTTTTGTATTTTCAGTAGATACGGGGTTTCACCATGTTACCCAGGCTGGTCTTGAACTCCTGACCTCGTGATCCACCCCCCTCGGCCTCCCAAAGTTCTGGGATTACAGGCGTGAGCCACCATGCCCGGCCTTTTTTTTTTTTTTTTTTTAATTCCATCTCTACACACACCCCTGCTGCCCTGCCGCCCCACCTTATGCCAATCTCAGCCACTTCAAAGTATCAAATACATGGGCACAAATGACTGCTGAATATAATTTAAATATTCGAGATACTTACTGTTTTCCTATTCTCCATCCAATAAACCACTGCTTTTGTTCAATCACTAGTCACCACATAAATTATGCAATGGTGTTGCTTAAGATCATACAGTTCAAATCACTGTCCTTCATGCTATACAAACTCCTTTATAATCTGCCCCCTTGGCCACCTTACTAGACTCATCTCTTGCTACTTCACCAATTCCCAACACGGTCAGCCACAGTGAGGCAGGGTATCTGTAGTACTAGCTAGCCAGTAGGCTTAGGCAGAAGAATCGCTTGAGGTCAGGAGTTGAGGCTGTAGTTGGCCATGACAGTGCCTGTCAATAGCCCCTGTACTCCAACCTGGGCAACACAGCAGGCCCATCTCTTTTTTTTTTTGAGACGGAGTCTCACTGTCATCCAGGCTAGAGCGTAGTGGCCCGATCTCAGCTCACTGCCACATCCACCTCCTCCTGGGTTCAAACAATTCTCCTGCCTCAGCCGCCCAACTAGCTGGGACTACAGGCACCCGCCACCATGCCTGGCTAATTTTTGTATTTTTAGTAGAGATGGGGTTTCGCCATGTTGGCCAGGCTGGTCTCAAACTCCTGACCTCAGGTGATCCACCCGCCTCGGTCTCCTAAGTGCTGGGATTACAGGCGTGAGCCACTCAGGCCATCCTCTGAGATCGCCCAGCCATAGCAGCTATCTGTATTAAAAAAAAAAAAAAAAAGCAATTATCCACAGTCCCACCCTACTCGGTGTACATACATCCATGCCTTTGAGAAATTTCTCTTTACCTGAGCTTCCCTCCTCACTTTTTAGTTTAACTTCTATTTGTCCCTCAAAATCAAGATGAGTTATCACTTCTGCCCAGGAGCCTCTCTCATTCCCTCCCATCCACCCAGGCCTTTCCCCTGAGTCCCAAAGTCCCTGTACATACCTCTTTCTTTTTGGGGGGGAGGGGGCAGACGGAGTCTCGCTCTGTCGCCCAGGCTGGAGTGCACTGGCGTGATCTCGGTGCACTGCAACTTCCGCCTCCTGGGTTCAAGCGATTATCCTGCCTCAGCCTCCCGAGTAGCTGGGACTACAGGCGCCTGCCATCACACCCAGCTAATTTTTGTATTTTTAGTAGAGACGAGGATTTCATTATGTTGGCCAGACTGGTCTTGAACTCCTGACCTCAGGTGATTCGCTTGCCTCGGCCTCCCAAAGTGCTGAGATTACAGGGGCGAGCCACTGCACCCGGCCTCCTCTATCTTAATTCTTAATACAGGCCAGCGCGCCTTGAAGTAAGCCCCACCACAATTCTGCAGTACCCAAAAGAGGGTTCAGCATGTTCCAGGGGCTTAATAAAGTTAATTGAATAAATAAATGAAGCAAGAACCCGAACTTCCCCGTCTCAAATGACCACTTGCAGAATAAACACAAAATGCCAGCTAAAGCTAAAAGCTCCGTACTTTCTCCTGCATTTCCAAAATTACAGTGCAGGCAGCAGCGATCCACACCAGTCCAAGACCTAAGAGGAACTACAAAGACCATGAGTATTTTTCAAAATGGGAGGAGGCAGTCGGACAACTGGACCTCCCACTCACTCGCCCCAACCTCCTCCTTCCCAGCCCTCCCTTGAAGAAAAACCAGACATTTAGGGGGAAAGAGGGAGAGAGAGAAAAAGATCCCTTGGGGGCAACGAGCCTTAAGTTGGTTAGGCCAAAGGAAAGCGACTGGCAACTCACCTGGGCTGCAGGCACGAAGCGGGGTGGCCTCAACTGCCCGGACTGTCGCACGATGTTGATGGGGTCGGGGAGAGGAGAGGGGGAAAAAACGGTTGTTCCCACCCAAGGCCGCGCCTCGGGGCCGCCCTAAGACAGCACCCCCTGTGGAGGCTACATTACCTGTATGTTACCTGTATATTACAAAACGGACCTTATGTGATTGTCCCTTTCAGGCTGCACAAAATGAAGTCGTGCAAGGAAACAATTCTCCGCGTTTCCTCGCCGCCAGTTTTTGTTGTAATGGCGGCCGCTAGGCGGCAGCGACAGGCGCCTTTATGGGAGACCCCCCGCGGGCGGCCTGCCCATTGGTCTGAACCTGTCACGTGACCACGCCCAGCCCCGGGCGGTGCAAAAAAGGTGTAGGAGCTGGGCAGCTCAGGCCTGTTAGGGCAGGCAGAGTGGGTTCGGGTGATTGCCATGCAGAGAGCTGGGGGTTTAGGAGTAGGAGCGCTACCCTCAAGGCGTTTGCTGTTAACACGACGTTTTCACTAATCAGTTAGCCTAGTAGAGGTTCTTGAGTTTTGGCTTCTGATGTTTTCGTGCCTTTTTTTCAGTGTTCTCCACAGTTTCTGTCTCTTGCACGTAGTGAGTGCTTGATCAATATTAGGTAGCAGCTGAGGCTAGAGACTTGCTCTCTTTGGGTTTAAAGTGGCAATTTAAGAGCTGTTTCGCAACAGCTGCGTGCTGATGAGTGTGTGATTTAGGATTTTAAGTCTTCGCAACTACCTCTTGATGGTTTGCAGATACTTTAGAGGTGCTAACATGTATCAGAAGAATATATTTAGTACAGTAGTTTCCCTTAGGATCAAATAGCAAACAACGCTTCTGAATTCCTAATACTCATTCCCAGTGGATGGATGGGAAGGGGAGGGCAAAAACAGCTGACGAGCTGCTCGCAAATCCGGCCAAAAAACCAGCGATCTCCGGTTTCCTGAAGCGGAAGTCTGGGGGCCATTAACAGCTTGACACGTCTTAATTCAATCACTTTGATGTGGCAGGAAAGAACCAAGTGTTCACAAGAAAGCAACACACTTGATCTACTTACTAGACGTCACATAAATACCTGGATTGGCAAGCACTTTTTGTTTAGATTTAATTTTCGTGTTCTTGTTGTTTAAAATAGTATTAATGGTGTGGCTGCAGGCGCCTGCAATGCCCGTTACTAGGGAGGTTAAAGCGGAAGGCTCACTTAATCCCAAGGTTTTTTTGTTTTTTGTTTTTTTTTGAGACGGAGTCTCGCTCTGTCGCCCAGGCTGGAGTGCAGTGGCGCAATCTCGGCTCACTGCAAGCTCCACCTCCCGGGTTCACGCCATTCTCCTGCCTCAGCCTCTCCGAGTAGCTGGAACTACAGGCGCCCGCCACCACGCCCGGCTAATTTTTTTTTGTATTTTTAGTAGAGACGGAGTTTCACCGTGGTCTTGATCTCCTGACTTCGTGATCCACCCGCGTCGGCCTCCCAAAGTGCTGGGATTACAAGCGTGAGCCACCGCGCCCGGCCTAATCCCAAGGTTTCAAGGCCAGCCAGGGCAACAAAGTGAAACACTAATAGATTAGACAGAGATTAGATATAATCTTATTGTTCAGGAAAAGAGTAGATGGGTACAGACTTAGGGTGTGACTCTCCCATCATGAAAAATCTAAAGGAAGTCAAGGGAAATGAAAGAGAGGAATGACTCAGTACAAATTTTGCCCCAACTATCAACTTTTTGACCCTCCTCCTGAGAATTAGTGGCAGGGAGACATGTACACTCTAGGTAAAGAAGACTGAGTGATTTTTTTGAGATTGAAATGTCTTGCTATGTGGCCCAGGGTGGAATGAAGCAATGCAATCATAACTCAAGGTAGTCTCAAACTCCCGAGCTCAAGCATCCTCCTACCTCAGCCTCTCCAGGGACTGTAGGCGCAGACCACCACACTGCCTTCTGAATGATCTTTTAAAAAGCTTCATCTCAGGCTGGGTGCGGTGGTTCATGCCTGTAATCCCAGCACTTTGGGAGGCTGGCGGGGGGTGGGAAGGGGTGGATCACTAGGTCAGGAATTCGAGACCAGCCTGACCAACATGGTGAAGCCCTGTCTCTACTAAAAATACAAAAATTAGCCGGGCATGGTGGCACGGGTCTGTAATCCCAGCTACTCAGGAGTCTGAGGCAGGAGAATCGCTTGAATCTGGCAGGTGGAGGTTGCAGTGAGCCGAGATCGTGCCACTGCACTGCAGCCTGGGCAACAGGGCGAGACTATCTCAAACAAACAAAAAGCTAAATCTCATCATGTTACCACCCTTAAAACCTTTCAATTACTTTCCATTATTTTTAGGATAAAAAGCAAACCCCTTAAGATGAGCTACAAAGTCCTACATGCCTTCAGCTCCAACTATACCTTCAGTAGTGCCCCCATCTCCAGCCAGTGACCTTTCAGCTCTGTAGACAGGACCCTATCCTTTGTCTCTGGGCTTCTACAATTGGCTCTTTCATCCTTCCTCTGATCCCACACTGATTCCTCAACTCTCAGGCTGAAGTCATTTCCTCAAGAGGGCCTCCACTGGATTAGGTCTTCCTGTTAAACACTATTATTACAACCTAATTAAATAGCACTAATTACAACTGTATAGCCAGTGGTATATTTAACGTCTATTTCCTACACTAGACAGTATGTACCATAAATGCAAAGTATCAAAAACTTTTGAAGTATATTATCATTGAGTAAATTACCCTTCGATCCTGCCTTTTTTTTTTTGAGACAGGGTCTTGCTCTGTCACCCAGGCTGGAGGGCAGTGACATGATCATGGCTCACTGCAAACTCCACCTCCTGGGTTCAAGCTATTCTCCTGCCTCAGCCTCCCAAATAGCTGGGACCACAGGCATGTGCAACCACGCCCAGCTAAATTTTTTTGTATTTTTAGTAGAGACGGGTTTTTGTTTTTTTGTTTTTTTTGAGATGTAGTCTCGCTCTGTCGCCCAGGCTGGAGTGCAGTGGCGCAATCTCGGCTCACTGCAAGCTCCGCCTCCCGGAGTTCACGCCATTCTCCTGCCTCAGCCTCTCCGAGTAGCTGGGATTACAAGCGTGAGCCACTGCGCCCAGCCGAGACAGGGTTTTATCATGTTGGTTAGGCTGGTCTTGAACTCTTGACCTCAAATGATTCACCTGCTTTGGCCTCCCAAAATGCTGGGATTACAGACATGAGCCACTGCACCAGGCCCTGCCTGGGTTTTAATGACTCTGGCAAATTAGATTTGAATTAAGGGGGTGGGAAAGTAACAAGACTAGATTTGAAGTTTCTTTTGTTTTCTGTTATTTGTGTTTTCTTTTTTTTAACTTGAAATGGCTGCAACAATGGAGAATATGGAGAATGGGTTTATTTGGGAGGTAGATCTCCCCACCAGGATTTGGTATTAGATTAGATGTAAAGATGGTTTGGGTTGCATTGAGCATTTGGAGAATGGCACCATTTACTGAAAGGGAATCAGTCTTAGAAGGCTGAAGATCATTAGTTCAGTTTTGAAAATTCTGTAAGATATCTAGGTGGAGATTTTGAATAAGAAGTTGATTAACCAGTTCAAAATACAGTCTAGGCTAAAGATGGGAAAGAAGGACAGGAAGGAGGTTAGGAGAGGGTGGAAATTTTTCTAAATAATTATTACAGAGAACAGAACAAGCTGATTGGAAAAGTGCATTTAGTAAGACATACTTGAGACAGTGAAGACACAGAAATTGGTGACTGTTTGTGGAGAAATGAGGTTGTAGCATTGAGATTTGCCAGGAGTGTATGACAGAAAAATGGTAGGGGAAAGTAGCTTCAAAAATATTGAAAAGAAAGTGGGCTGAGCGCAGTGGCTCATGACTGTAATCCCAGTACTTTGGGAGGCCGAGGTGGGCGGATCACCTGAGACCAGGAGTTGGAGACCAACCTGGCCAACATGGTGAAACCCTGTCTCTACTAAAAATACAGAAATGAGCCAGGTGTGGTGGCGGGTGCCTGTAATCACAGCTACTCGGGAGGCTGAGGCAGGAGAATCGCTTGAATCTGGGAGGCGGAGGTTGCAGTGAGCCAGGATTACACCACTGCACTCCAGCCTGGGCAACAGACTGAGACTGTCTCAAAAAAAAAAAAAAAAAAAAAAAAAAAGTGGCTGAAGACTAGGATATTATGAGGCTATTCTATGACATATGGAAATACTCGTAATTATGATTTTTTAAAAAAATCATCAAACAGTTTCAGGTAGCATGCATTTTTCGTTTAAATCAGGCTATCACAAGAACATACTTTGGAGACATTTTAACATTTCTATCCTTCGCAGTGATTGGGGGGATCACCAGGTTGCCTAAGGAGGGATGAACCAACCCAGGTCAGAAATGGACCAGGTTGCCGGGCGCGGTGGCTCAAGCCTGTAATCCCAGCACTTTGGGAAGCCGAGGCGGGCGGATCACGAGGTCAGGAGATCGAGACCATCCTGGCTAACACGGTGAAACCCCGTCTCTACTAAAAATACAAAAAATTAGCCGGGCGTGTTGGCGGGCGCCTGTAGTCCCAGCTACTCGGGAGGCTGAGGCAGGAGAATGGCGTGAACCCGGGAGGCGGAGCTTGCAGTGAGCCGAGATCGCGCCACTGCACTCCAGCCTGGGCGACAGAGCAAGACTCCGTCTCAAAAAAAAAAAAAAAAAAAAAAGAAATGGACCAGGTTGGCAGGGCACCGTGGCTCATGTCTGTAATCCCAGCACTTTGGGAGGCAAGGAGGGGTGATCACTTGACATCAGAAGTTCGAGACCAGCAGAGCCAACAGAGTGAAGCCCCATCTCTACTAAAAATACAAAAATTAGCTGGATGTGGTTGTACCCGCCTATAATCTCAGCTACTTGGGAGGCTGAGACACGAGAATTACTTGAATCCGGGAGGTGGAGTTTGCAGTGAGCCAAGAATGAGCCACTGCACTCCAGCTTGGGCGACAGAGTGAGACTCTATCACAAAACAAAACAGAACAAAACAACAACAACAACAACAGCAACAACAACAACAAAAAGAAATGTAGGAGGTCAAAACTCCTGTGCTGATCAGTAATGGGATCGCAGCTGTGAATAGCCCCTGCATTCCAGCTGGGCAATATAGCAGGACCTTGTCATTAAAATATAAATATATATATAGATATCTTTATATATAGATACATATAGAGATATCTATATATATCTAGTTGTTGTTTAAGTTTCCATCCTTCATCTAACATTGGATTCAACAAAAGGGAACCCATCTTCTGGTCTCCATAGCAACTATAGATTCACAAATGTCCCCAAAACTAAGAGTTAAAGAATTTAAATTTACAACTGGTTTATCACTAAAAATGAAAAAATATCACTCTTGCCTCAGAAGGAGGAAATTTTTAAAAAAGTAAAAATAGGCCGGGTGCAGTGGTTCCTGCCTGTAATCCCAGCACTTTGGGAGACCGAGGCAGGCCGATCATTTGAGTCCAGGAGTTCAAGACCAGTCTGACCAACATGGTGAAACCCCATCTCTACTAAAAATACAACATGCCACCGGGCATGGTGGTGGGTGCCTGTAATCCCAGCTACTCGGGAGGCTGAGACAGGAGAATCGCTTGAACCCAGGAGGCAGAGGTTTTAGTGAGCCGAGATCATGCGACTGCACTCCAGCCTGGGTGACAGAGTGAGACTCCGTCTCAAAAAAAAAAAAAAAAAAAAAAGTGTAGAGACAGGGTTTCACTGTGTTGCCCAGACTGTCTCTGGTCTCGAATTTCTGGCCTCAAGGGATCCTTCCACCTCAGTCTGTTGAGTTTTTTTTTGAGACAGGGTCTCGCTCTGTTACCCAGGTTGGAGTGCAGTGGTGCAATCAGGCTCACGGCAGCCTCAACCTCTTGGCCTCAAGACATCAGATCCTCCCACTTCAGCCTCCTGAGTAGCTGGGACTACAAGTGCACACCACCACCCTGGCTAATTTTTTTTGTTTTTTTGTAGCGATAAGGTCCTGTCATGTTACCCAGGCTGGTCTCAAACTACTGGCCTCAAGAGATCCTCCCACTGAGGCCTCCCAAAGTGGTGGGATTACAAGCCTGAGTCACCATGCCTGGCTCACGGCGCCCTCTCCTCCCTGGAGGTCCAAGGTCGGGGAGGATGGGGACTGAAATTTCCAACCCTCTAATCAAGTATTTGGTCTTTCCAAAGACCAGCTCTTATCCTGAAGCTATCGAGACGCCCCACCCTGAGTCACCTTGTTAGCATATACTGAGGTGTGATTGAAGGCGCTTGTAATGAATAACAAAAGCTACTATCACTCAGGAAATTCCAATGGTTTTAGATGATTTGGGCTAGGAACTGGGGACAAAGACTAAACATATATTTCATTATACCACATGATGCAGTGATCCTTCCTTACCTGCAGGGAATATGTTCAAAGAACCCCAGTGCATGCCTGAAACTGAGGATAGTACCAAACTGTATATACATACATTCCCATGATAAAGTTTAATTTATAAATTAGGCATAGTAATAGAGTAACAATACATAATAATAAAATAGAACAATTATAACAATATACTATAATACAAGTTATGTGAATGGTTTCTTTCTCTCTCAAAATATTGTACTGTACCCACACTTCTTGTGATGATGTGAAAAAATAAAATACCTACACAATGAGAAGAATTGATAGAGCTGTATGGTGCAAGATTGTATCCTGCTATGCAGAGTGGCAGGCAATTTAAAACATAAAATTTTTTTTTCTGGAAATTCCCATTTAATATTTTCAGACTGCAGTTGGCCATGGGTAACTGAAACCTCAGTAAGTGAAATCAAGGACATGGGGGCACTGCTGCACTCTATATGTACCTATTAACCATATATAATTGTATATGTTCATTTATTAACAATGATCTCAATTTTTGCTTTATTTATTTATTTATTTTTGAGACGGAGTCTTGCTCTGTCGCCTAGGCTGGAGTGCAATGGTGCGATCTTGGCTCACTGCAACCTCCGCCTCCCCGGTACAAGCAATTCTCCTGCCTCAGCCTCCCCACTAACTAGGATTACAGGCGCCTGCCACCACACCCAGCTAATTTTTGTATTTTCAGTAGAGACAGGATTTCACCATGTTGGCCAGGCTGGTCTCGAACTCCTGACCTCATGATCCACCCGCCTCGCCTCCCAAAGTGTTGGGATTACGGGTGTGAGCCACTGGGCCTGGCCTTTATTTTTATTTTTAAACTTCGTTGATGATCTCTTAATCTTTAAACAGGAGCTTTGGGATTATACTTCATTTATTTATTTTGAACAATTCTCCAATATTAAACAGTGGAGGTAGAACAAAATGCATAGGCTTTTCTTTTTTTTAGACAGGGTCTTGCTCTGTCACCCAGCCTGGAGTGCAGTGGTGCAATCACAGCACACTACAGCCTCAACCTCCTGGGCTCACGCGATCCTCCCAGGTGTGCACCACCACACCTGGCTAATTTTTTTTTTTTTTTTTTTGTAAAGATGGGATTTCACCATGTTGGCCAGGCTAGTCTCGAACTCCTGAGCTCAAGAGCTTCACGGGCCTTGACCTCCCAAAGTGCTGGGATTACAGAGGTGCCCGGCCACATTTTTATTAAAACATAATTAGGAGGCTGGGTGCAGTGGCTCACACCCATAATCCTAACACTCTGGGGGACCGAGGCAACAGGAGTGCTTTTGAGATCAGGAGTTCAAGATCAGCCTGGGCAACATAGTGAGAGCTCATCCCTGTTTATTTAAAAAGAAAAAAGGAAAGTAAGAAACTTAAGCCATTGGTAATAAATGAGCATATAAGAAGTTCTCGGCCGGGCGCAGCGGCTCACTCCTGTAATCCCAGCATTTTGGGAGGCCAAGGCGGGTGGATCCCCTGGTTGGGAGTTCAAGACCAGCTTGGCCAACATGGCGAAATCCTGTCTCTACTAAAAATACAAAAATTAGCTGAGCGTGGTGGTGGATGCCTGGAATCCCAGCTACTAGGAAGGCTGAGGCAGGAGAATGGCCTGAACCTGGGAGGCGGAGGTTGCAGTGAGCCGAGATCATGCCACTGCACTCCAGCCTGGGCGACAGAGTGAGATTCCATTAAAAAAAAAAAAAGGCCGGGCGCAGTGGCTCACGCCTGTAATCCCAGCACTTTGGGAGGCCGAAACGGGCTGATCACGAGGTCAGGAGATCGAGACCATCCTGCCTAACACGGTGAAACTCCGTCTCTACTAAAAATACAAAAAATTAGTCAGGCGTGTTGGCAGGTGCCTGTAGTCCCAGCTACTCGGGAGGCTGAGGCAGGAGAATGGTGTGAACCTGGGAGGTGGAGCTTGCAGTGAGCCGAGATGACGCCACTGCACTCCCGCCTGGGCGACAGTGCGAGACTCCGTCTCAAAAAAGAAAAAAAGAAGTTCTCACAATGACTGTTGGATATGCCAAGAATTTTCAATCTGCTATGTGATTTTTTTTTTTTTTTTTGAAACAGGGTCTGGCTTTGTCACCCAGGCTGGAGTGTAGTGTCGTGATCTGGGCACACTGCAATCACCCACTCATGAGTTCAGGCAATTCTGCCTCCGCCTTCCGAGTAGCTGGGACTACAGGCACGCGTAACCACTCACAGCAAGTTTTTGTATTTTTAGTAGAGACGCGGTTTCACCATGTTGGCCAGGCTGGTCTCAAACTCCCGACCTCAAGTGATTCACCTGCCTCCGCCTCCGCCTCCGCCTCCGCCTCCGCCTCCGCCTCTGCCTCCTCCTCCCAAAGTGCTGGGATTACAGGCGTGAGCCACCGCCTCTTGGCTTGCTGTTTGCTTTTTGAGTGACACCTGGGTAAATTTAAATACTCCCATAGTATTTATAATGTTGTCGTTTCTGACATCATTATTAGCACCAAATGTGTGGGGATTTTCTACACCAGTTCTCCCCAACTTGGGGTCCAACAATTCAATTCTAAGACTATTGGGAGTTAGCACAGACTCCACAGGTTAAGAGATTAGTCCCGGGTTGGGCGTGATGGCTCATGGCTGTAATCCCAGCACTTCAGGAGGCCCAGGCGGGTGGATCAAGAGGTCAGGAGTTCAAGACCTGCCTGGCCAACATGGTGAAACCCCGTCTCTACTAAAAATACAAAAATTAGCTGGGCATGGTGGTGGGTGCCTGTAATCGCACCTACTCGGGAGGCTGAGGCAGGAGAATCCTTGAACCTGGGCGGCAGAGGTTGCAGTGAGCCGAGATCGCGCCACTGTACTCCAGCTTGGGCGACAGAATGAGACTCTGTCTCAAAAAAAAAAAAAAAAAAAAAAAGAGATTAGTTCCACAAGACCCCCCACTTTGGACACCAGCTGCAAATAGAGTGCTCAAGCTACCTACACTTCTGCCACGGGGACTACAAATTCAGGGGTTCCCATGAGCTCAGAAAAACGCCTTACTTACATTTATGGGTTGATTACAGAGGATACAATTCAGGAGGAGCCAAATTGAAGACAGGTATATTAAGTTATGAGGGGTAGAGGGTGACTCAGAGCTCCTTGCCTTCTTCGATGTTTCACTCTCTCAGCATCTCTACCTGTGGACCAACCTGGAAGCTCCCAAAACCCCAGGGTTTAGGGGTTCTTTTAAATCAAGGTTTCATTACATAGTAACGGTGATTAAGTCTTTGGTCACTGGTGATTGAGCCTAATCTCTCAGCCCCTCTCCCTTCCTGGGAGGTGAGGTGGGAGGGGACTGAAAGTTCTAACTCCAATCACCTGGTGGGTTTTTCTGGCCAACCAGCCGGTATCCTAGAGCTGGCTATCTACGAACCCCTACTTTGAGTCACTCATTGGCATACAAAAGACATTCTTATCACTCAGAAGATTCTAAGGGTTTTAGGAGCCAGTATTAAGAACCTAGATCAAAAACAATTTGTTTTTTATTATACCATAATCTTACTTAGAAAATACAAACTTTGCTATGGTTTTGTGAATAAAAGTTTCTCAGTCTAAATTTTTTCCTTCCTGTTAGGTATGAAAGTTAATGAATAGCTTATGTAACAAAAAAAACTTTAGAGCTGTAACTGGCTATCTTCCCATTAATTCAGAAATTTGTTTTGAATACAAAATGAGTGTTTTATATGTACCATGATCAAAATAAGTGCTTTAATTTTTTTTTTTTTGAGATGGAGTCTCACTCTGTCGCCCAGGCTGGAGTGCAGTGGCATGATCTCGGCTCACTGCAACCTCCACCTCCAAAGGCAATTCTCTTGTCTCAGCCTCCAGAGTAGTTGCAATTACAGGCGCATGCCACTGTGCCCAGCTAATTTTTGTAGTTTTAGTAGAGACAGGGTTTTACCATATTAGTCAGGCTTGTCTCAAACCCCTGACCTCAGATGATCCACCCGCCTTGGCCTCCAAAGTGTTGGGATTACAGGAGTGAGCCACCGAGCCTAGCCAAAAGTGTGATTTAATTTTAACTGATCACTCGCCATAACTGATGCTTGATTAACAACTGTCCATAACTTGCGTAAAATGGAAAAATATATAAAACACCATTTCAGGAATGAAAGACAAAGCAAAACTATTTTCTAAGATGATAGACCTTAGAAAGGACATCATCAGTAGGTTAAACTACTCCTCAAAAAGAGTAAGCTTAGATTTCGAATCTATTATAAACATACTGGGCTGGGCATAGTGGTTTACGCCTGTAATCCCAGCACTTTAGGGGGCCGAGGTGGGCAGATTATCTGAGGTCAAAATTTCAAGCGAGACCAGCCTGGCCAAAATGGTCAAACTCTGTCTCTACTAAAAATACAAAAATTAGCCAAGCGTGGTGGTGTATGCCTATAGTCCCAGCTACTCGGGAGGTGAGGCATGAGAACTGCTTAAACCCGGGAGGCGGAGGTTGCAGCGAGCCGAGATCGCACCATATCACTCCAGCCTGGGTGACAGAGGGAGACTCTGTCTCAAAAAAAAAAAAAAAAAGATAAAGATAATGTTTTCCTCTTCTCTGGCTGATCTTTAAAGATATCTGACAAAGTTGATTTTTTTTTTCTTTTGAAAAAGTCTCACTCTGTCACCCAGGCTGGAGTGCAATGGCACAATTTCAGATCACTGCAACCTCCACCAACTGTGTTCAAACGATTCTTGTGCCTCAGCCTCCCCAATAGCTGGGATTACAGGGTTGTGCCCCCACACCCGGCTAATTTTTGCATTTTTAGTAGAGATGGAGTTTTACCATGTTGGCCAGGCTGGTCCTGAACTCCCAACCTCAGTTGATCTACCCAGCTCGGCCTCCCAAAGTGCTGGGATTACAAGCCACCACAAATTGAAAATTTGTAATTAACAAGCTGGAAATGGTAATTTCAAAGGAAACTGGGAATTCTTCTGGCTTGTGGAGACATTCACTGTTTTTAAAATAGCTATTCTTATTATTTTTAGAGATGGAGTCTCACTAAGTTGCCCAGGCTAGCCTCAAACTCTTGGACTCAAAAGACCCTCCAACCTTAGCCTTCCAAGCAGCTGGTATTTTATTCTATTCTATTCTATTCTATTCTATTCTATTCTATTCTATTCTATTCTATTCTATTCTATTATTTTATGAGATGGAGTTTCGCTCCTATTGCCCAGGCTGGAGTGCAATGGCGACATCTCGGCTCACTGCAACCTCCGCTTCCCAGGTTCAAGCGATTCTCCTGCCTCAGCCTCCCAAGTAGCTGGGATTACAGGCATGTGCCACCACACCTGGCTAATTTTGTATTTTTAGTAGAGATGGGAGTTCTCCATGTTGGTCAGGCTGGTCTCGAACTCTCGACCTCAGGTGATCCACCCACCTCGGCCTCCCGAAGTGCTGGGATTACAGGCATGAGCCACTGCACCCGGCCTGGTCTTTTAAACATAGTTATTCTTAAGAGATTCTGTATGAGTTTGCTAGACCTGTCATAACAAAGTACCACAAGCTGGATAGCTGAAAACCACGGGAATATATTCTCTCGTAGTTCTGAAGGCTTGCACAACAGTTGCCTCTTGTCCTCATAATATATTTTCCAAGACCCCCAGTGAATGCCTGAAACCACAGATAGTACTGAACCCCATATATATATATGTATATAGTAGGCCTGAGTTTCTTTTTCCTTCTTCACAGTTTCATGGATAGATTTGTTACTACTGTATACCTTAACAGCCTTAACATACAATATTTTTTCTTTTTTTATTAAGTCAAAATTTTTACCCTTTCACTTAAAGGAAGCATTTTATGGCTTCTCTTTGGCATATCTGAATTGCCAGCAATCACTACTCTTGCACTTTGGGATCTTTATAAGGTAAAATAAGGATGGCTTTAACACAAGCACTGCCAAACCAAAACAGTTGATCTGATAACCAAGACCACTACTCAGTGACTAGAGGGCAGGGATGTCAAGGCATGGATACTCTGGATAAAGTAAGGCATGGATACCCCGGGTAAAGGGATAATCCGCATCCAGAGTGGGACAGCACCAGATCTCCTCACATTACTCCAAACAGCATGCAATGTAGAACTTATGAATTGTTTACTTCTGAAACTTTCCATATAATATTTTTGGAACACGGTTGACTGAAACTGCAAAAAGTGAAACTGAAGATAAGGGGTGACTACAATAGACTGAAATCAGGGTGCCAGCAGGGACATGCGCTAAGGGAGATTTGCCTACATGCTTTCCTCTTAGCATCTGGTGTTGCCAGCTATCCTTGGCGTGTAGATCCATCACTCTAATCTCTGCCTCCATTGTCACAAGATGTTCTTCCTGTGTCTGTCTCTCTTTTTTTTTTTGGCAGGGTCTTGCTCTGTTGCCCAGGCTGGAATGCAGTAGTGTAGTTTCAGCTCACTGCAGCCTCAATGGGCTCAAGCACTTCTCCCACCTCAGCCTCCTGGGTAGCTAGGACTACAGGCATGCACCAACATGCCTGACTAATTTTGTATTTTTAGTAGAGACAGGGTCTCACCATGTTGCCCAGGCTGGTCATGAACTCCTGGGCTCGAGCAATCTGCCCCCCTCAGCCTCACAAGTACCGGGATTACAGCCACCTCAACTGGCCTCTGCCTCTTCTCAGAAGGACACCAGTCATACTAGTTCAAGTGTGCCCCATTCTGGTACAAGCCCATCTTAATTATATCTGCAGAAACCCTCTTTCTTTCTCTTTCTTTCTTTCTTTCTTTCTTTCTTTCTTTCTTTCTTTCTTTCTTGCTTTCTTTCTTGCTTTCTTTCTTGCTTTCTTTCTTTCTTTCTTGAGACAGAGTCCTCCTCTGTCTCCCAGGCTGGAATGCAGTGACGTGATCTTGGCTCACTGCAACCTCTGCCTCCTGGGCTCAACAATTCTCCTGCCTCAGCCTCCCGAGTAGCTGGGATTATAGGCATATGCCACCACTCTGGCTCATTTTTTGTATTTTTAATAGAGATGGGGTTTCACCAAGTTGGCCAGGCTGTTCTCAAACTCCTTAACTCAAGCAATCAGCCCACTTTGGCCTCCCAAAGTGCTGGGATTACAGGCATGAACCACCGCGCCCAGCCTGAGACCCTATTTACAAATAAGGTCTCATTCACAGATATAAGACATGAACATACCTTTTTGGAGAATACAATTCATCCCATAACAGATGACAACAGTAGATTATAATTATATTTTTTTCGTGGATCAACTCTTGGGCCTCCTTTACTCCTTGTGCATTTTTTTTTTTTTTTTTGAGACAGGGTCTCAGTCTGTCACCCAGGCTGGAGTGCAACAGCATGATCATAGCTCACTGTAGCCTCGACTTCCTGGGCTCCAGAGATCCTCCCACCTCAGCATCCCAGTGTGCTGGGATTACAGGCATCAGCCACCATGCCTGGCCTTAATTTTTTTTTTGAGATGGAGTTTCGCTCTTTCACCCAGGCTGGAGTGCAATGGCTCGATCTCAGCTCACTGCAACCTCTAGAGGCCTTTCGGTTTTCAAGAGATTGTCCTGCCTCAGCCTCCTGAGTAGCTGGGACTACAGGCGCCTGCCACCACGCCCAGCTAATTTTTGTATTTTTAGTACAGACGGGGTTTCACCGTGTTAGCCAGTCTGGTCTTGAACTCCTGACCTCGTGATCCGCCTGTCTCAGCCTCCAAAGTGCTGGGATTATAGGTGTGAGCCACCGTGCCCTGCCACCTGGCCTTATTTTTTTAACCTCTCAGTAGAAAGAGAAGAAAAAACCAACAAATTCTAAAGTTTTTGCTTTTATTATCATTTTTTTTACAAAATAACAAATTTATACTATGTAAAAAAATTTAAAAGACCACCAAATTCAAGAGGGGGCTTTTATTTAGCACAAATTAAGGCCTATATTTTTCTTGTTTTTGTGCTGATTATAGGCTAAAAGAATAAACTGGAAGTAAGATGATTAAATAAGTTTAAACATAGTATAATCACCTATACTAAATATATATACATTAAAATTAGCACAAATAGAAAACAATAAATATAATTACATTGACATATTAAAGGATAAAAACCACATGGTCATGTCAGTAGATTAAAAGAAGCATTTGGTAAAATTCAACATCTGTTCACGATAACAACTCTTAGTAAATACAAGGAATATTTATAGACTGAATTGTGTTATGGACTGGTGTTATAGACTGAATTATGTCCTTCCCTGTCCCCAATTCATATACTGAACCCCTAGTCCCCAGTACCGCAGAATGTAGCTGTACAGTCCTCTCTCAGTATCCATGGGAGATTGGTTCCAGGTCACAGTGGATACAAAAATCTACAGAAGCTCAAGTCCCTGATATAAAATGGCATAATATTTGCATATAACCTATGCACATCCCCCTATATAATTTAAATCATAACTAGATTATTTATAATACCTAATACAATAAAAAGGCTACATAAATAGTTGTTATACTGTATTGTTTAGGAAATAATGACAAAGAAAAAATGTCTGTACATCATCAGTACAGCTGCAATTTTTTTTCCCTAAATATTTTCCATCTGAGGTTGATCGAATCCACAGATTTAGAATCCACAAATATAGAGGGCCAACTGTATTTGGAGACAGGGCCTTAAAAGAGATGATTAAGTTAAAATGAGGCTATTAGAGTTTTGACTGTTTATTTTTGTTTTTTGTTTTTGAGACAGGGTCTTTCTCTGTTGCCCAAGTTGGAGTGCGGAGACACCGTCTTGGCTCACTGCAGCTTTGACATCCTGGACTCATGCAATCCTCCCTCCTCAGCCTCCCGAGTAGCTGAGACTACAGGCATGTACCACCATACCTGGCTAATTTTTGTTTATTTGTTATAGAAACAAGGTCTCACTATGTTGCCCAGGCTGATCTTGAACCCCTGGGGTCAAGCAATCCTCCCACCTCAGCCTCCCAAAGTGCTAGGATTACAGGCATGAGCCACTGTACCCATCCTCACTGGTGTTTTTAGAAGAAGAGGAAATCTGGATACACAGTGACATCAGCAGTGCCAGTGCATAGAAAAAGATCATGTAAGAACCCAACGAGAAGGCAGCCATCTGCAAGACATGGAGAGAGGCCTCAGAAGAAACCAAACTTGCCAACACATTAATCTTGGACTTCTTTACTCCAGAACTGTAACAAAATACATTTCTGTTACTTACGATAACTAGTCTGTGGTATTTTATTATGATAGCCCTAGCAGACTCGTACAGAAGAGTACCTGTAAAAAGTCTATCCACTAAAAAAATCTAGAGACATCATGATGGCAGATGGGCAAACATTAGAAGCATTTTCCTTAAAACTGGGAATGAAGGTTGCACAACATAATGAAACCCCATCTCTGAAAAAAAAAAAAATTAGCCAGGTGTGCTGGCACGCATCTGTAGTCCTAGCTCCTAAGGAGGCTAAGGTGGGAGGACTGATTCAGCTAAGGAGTTGAGGCTGCAGTGAGCTGTGATCGTGCCACTACATTCCAACTTGGGTGACAGAGTGAGACCCTGTTTCAAAAAAAAAAAAAATTAAATTAAAAAAAAAAGAAGCCTTGGCCGGGTGCAGTGGCTCACGCCTGTAATCTCAGCACTTTGGGAGGCCGAGGTGGGTGGATCACGAGGTTAAGAGATCGAGACCATCCTGGCCAACCAACATGGTGAAACCCCATCTCTACTAAAAATACAAAAATTAGCTAGGCGTAGTGGCACATACCTGTAGTCCCAGCTACTCGGGGGGCTGAGGCAGGAGAATCGCTTGAACCCAGGAGGTGGAGGTTACAGTGAGCCAAGATCATGCCACTGCACTCTAGCCCAGGTGACAGAGCGAGACGTCATCTCAAAAAAAAAAAAAAAAAAAGAAGCCACCTTCTTTTTGAAATGTTGAAGGTTAGTAGTAGGCACCGTACTATAGACCACTATTGTCCAAGACAACTTTTTGCAAGGACAGACATGTTCTATATCTGCACTGTTCAGTATGGTAGCCATTAGCCACGTGTAGCTAGCTGTTGAGCACTTGAAGATGGCTAGTGCTATGAGAAACTGAATTCTAAATGTTATTTAATCCCAATGAACTAAAATTTAAATAGCCACATATGGCTACCATATTGGACAATACAGTTTTAAATTAAGGAGATAAAAAAAAAGGAGATAGATGTCTGGAAAGTCTTTTCAAAGAGAAGCTTAAAACCTATATACAATACTTTCTTTACAAAATTTATTATAGATAAGAACTCTCAAAGCTAGTTCTCTGAAACTCCTACTCATTACCACTTTAAGCATTTGAACTTTATAGATAACACTCAGAAACAAAAAATAAATTTAACTTTATTCAGAGAGACCTCTTCTGTTCACTTGGGGAGTATTGTAAGTAGATAAATGTACTTCACTAACAATAATCCCTTCAGTTTATCTACACACCATTAAGAGACTGAATATGTAAGGTACAGCATGGAAGAAGCTATTTGTAACACACGTAATAACAAAGGTTTCATTTTCAGAATATGTGAAGAACTACTGTAATCAATGAGATAATGACAGACAGCCCAGTAGAAAAATGGGGTGCTCGATGAAGATGTCCACGTGGCCAATAAACAAACAAAAAGGTACTCCATATCATGAATCATCAGAGAAATGCAAATTAAAGTTACAGCAAGAGCCTGATGTGGTGGCTCACACCTGTAGTCCCAGCACTTTGGGGTGCCAAGGTGGGAGGATCACTTGAGGCCAGGAGTTCAAGACTAGCCTGGCCTAACAAAGTGAGACCCTCCATCTCTATTATTTAGAAAGAAAAAACATTTTTTTAAAGGAAAAAAATCACAGTGAGATTACATTACACACCTACTAGAATGGCCGAAATGTAAGACACTGATATCAAATATTTGTTTTTTGTTTTTGAGACATGGTCTTCCTCTGTTGCCCAGGCTGGAGTGCAGTGGTGCAATCATGGCTCACTGCAGCCCCAAACTCTCGGGCCTGAGCGATCCTCCCACCTCAGCCTCCTGAGTAGCTGGACTATAGGTACATGCCACCATGCCTGGCTTCACTGTTTTAAATAGTATCAGAGAATGTTAAGTGCTTAGGAAAGACACATAAAATATCTAAAGGGAAAATTATAAAATGTTAAGAGACATTAAGGAAGACCCAAATGGCCAGGCACGGTGACTCACGCCTGTAATCCCAGCACTTTGGGAGGCCGAGGCATGCAGATCACGAGGTCAGGAGATGGAGACCATCCTGGCTAACACCGCGAAACCCTGTCTCTACTAAAAATACAAAAAAAAAAAAAAAAAATTATCCGGGCGTGGTGGCGGGCGCCTGTAGTCCCAGCTACTCGGGAGACTGAGGCAGGAGAATGGTGTGAACCCGGGAGGCAGAGCTTGCAGTGAGCTGAGATCACACCACTGCACTCCAGCCTGGGGGACAGAGTGAGACTCCATCTCAGAAAAAAAAAAAGACCCAAATGTAGAGATACCATGTGGCCATGTGAAGGAAAACTCTGTATCTTAATGATGTAAGTTCTTTCCATATTAGTCTGCAGATTCAATGCAATTCAGACAACACTCAACAAGGTTTTTATAGAACTTGACAAGATTATTAAAAAATGTATAAGGAAGAGTAAAGGTCTAAGAATAGCCAAGAATCTTCTGAAAAAGAAAAGCAAGAAGGGAAATTGTCTTCTCTTATATTGAGATTCATTATGAAGCTATTTTATTATAGATAGGAACTCTTAAAGCTGGTTCTCTACAACTCCTACTCACTAACACTTTAAGCATTTGTATTTTGTAGATAACATTCAAAAACAAAAAAAAAAATTTAACTTTATTTAGAGAGACCTCTTCTGTTCACTTGGGAGTGAATTTAGCTACTGTGATACAAATTAACCAACATAATAGGGAGACCCATTTATGTTTGGACTTTGGTATATACTGGAATGCCATGTCAGATAAGTGGAAAAAGGAGACATTGGTCATTCAATACAGCTGAGAAAAATGGTTATCCATTTGGAAAAAAGATAAATTGAATGTCTACTCACACCATAAAATAAAAAAAAAATCAACTCCAGGTGGATTAAAAACTTAAATGTCAAACACAATAATTTAAGAAAACTTTTAATGGAAAACATAGGTGACTTGGTTAGGAAAAAATGTCTTAAGACACTAAAAATGTTACGTATAGAAAGAAAATGTAGATAAATTTGACTGTTAAAATCAAGGCCGGGTGTGTTGGCTCTCCCCTGTAATCCTAGTAGTTTGGGAGGCTGAGGTGGGAGGATTGCTTGAGGCCAAGAATTCAAGGCTAGCCTGGGCAACACAGTGAGACACCCCCCCATCTTTCCAAAAAAAAAATTTTTTTTTTGAGACAGAGTTTTGTTCTCATTGCCCAGGCTGGGGTGCAATGGCACAATCTTGGCTCACTGCAACCTCCACCTCCCGGGTTCAAGTGATTCTCCTGCCTCAGCCTCCCGAGTAGCTGAAATTACAGGCACCAACCACCACACCCAGCTAATTTTTTTGTATTTTTAGTATTTTTTTTGTATCTTTGTATTTTTGTATTTTTAGTATTTTTAGTAAAGATGGTGTTTCACCATGTTGGCCAGGCTGGTCTTGAGCTCCTGACCTCAGATGATCCACCCACCTCGGCCTCCCAAAGTGCTGAGATTACAGATGTGAGTGCTCAGCTAAAACATTTTTTTTTAAAAAAGCCGGGCGTAGTGGCACACGCCTGTAGTCCCAGCTACTTGGGAGGCTGAGGCATGAGGACTGCTCGAACCCTGGAGTTCAAGGTTGTAGTGAGCTGTTACTGAGCCAGCCTGGGTGACAGACAGAATGAGAATCTGTTTCAAAAAACAAAAGAAGGCCTGGCGCCGTGGCTCACACCTATAGGCTGAGGCAGGTGGATCACCTGAGGTCAGGAGTTTGAGACTGGCCTGGCCAACATGGTGAAACCCCTGTCTCTACTAATAATACAAAAAAATTAGCTGGACATGGTGGCGCATGCCTGTAATCTCAGCTACTTGGGAGGCTGAGGCAGGAGAATCACTTGAACCCGGGAGGCGGAGGTTGCAGTGAGCTAAGATCGTGCCACTGCACTCCAGCCTGGGCAACAAGAGTGAAACTCCGTCTCAAAAAACAAACAAACAAATAAAACAAAAACAAAACAAAATAACAACAAAACAAAATTAAGAATTTCTGTTTGTCAATAGTCATCTTTCTAAATGCAATGTATTATCATCTTGTGTTGGATCCTGGAACAGAAAAAAGGCCATGTTTTCCCCCTGCCTCTGTGATAATAACAGGGTAGGCCAACTTCTCTCTTGGTCCATAGGAAAAGGGGGTATTCCTTTCTCTCTCTGTTCTCTGTAGTCATCTTTTTTTTTCTTTTTTCCATAAAATCTTTCAGAAAAGATCTAGTAATTTTAGTAATACTTGAAGATTGACGGGAAACATACATTAACAATTTCTTTGTAGAACAAAAGTGATAGGAAACCTCAATTATCTGACATAAAAAAGGTGACACATCTTCATATCCCCAAATAGTTGCATCTTTTATTAGCCAGTACTATCCATGTAGGATTCATATCTGACAAAAAAGTATAACTTTTAAAGACTAAAAACCAGCCGGGCACGGTGGCTCAAGCCTGTAATCCCAGTACTTTGGGAGGCCGAGGCGGGCGGATCATGAGGTCAGGAGATCGAGGCCATCCTGCCTAACACGGTGAAACCCCGTCTCTACTAAAAATACAAAAAATTAGCCGGGCGTGTTGGCGGGCGCCTGTAGTCCCAGCTACTCGGGAGGCTGAGGCAGGAGAATGGCGTGAACCTGGGAGGGAGCTTGCAGTGAGCTGAGATCGCGCCGCTGCACTCCAGCCTGGGGGACAGAGCAAGACTCCCTCTCAAAAAAAAAAAAAAAAACAAAAAAAACTAAAAACCAAGTCCAAAGCGTATCAGTTTACACGCTCCTCCACCACTACCACCAAATAAAAGACAAATGATTGTACCATCATTATTAGGAAGGATGGAATGATACCTTTCCTTCACCCCACTCCCCTGTGCGTGATTTCTCACTGGATGACTCTTTCTGTGCCCCTCCCCATCTCAGAATAGTCTGAACTCTGTCTGCTCTCTACGTGTCTCTTGCTCAGGTTTACAGGGTCAGGATTTCTTACCCTTGCCCAGCATTGGGCCCACTTAATTTGTCCTCGAGATACTGGTCAGTTACTCTCCTGTGGCCTAGCTACTTCTTTCCATCTTGCTGACCACCTAATTCCTAGATCTGCATCCTGCTTCTAGCCCATCATGATGATCTGTGTTCTCTTCACGGTCCCATGAGGCTCCCTTCCAACCCTGCTTTGCAATTTTGAGAATTCCATAGGTTCACTGTCATTTTCCTAGTGGTGATGTGCAAAAGCAATGGACTAAAAACTCAAGAGTCAGCCAGGTGCAGTGACTCACGCCTGCAATCCCAACACTTTGGGAGGCTGAAGTGGGTGGATCACCTGAGATCAGGAGTTGGAGACCAGCCTGGCCAACATGGTGAAACCCGGTCTCTACTAAAAATACAATAAAGTATCTGGACGTGGGGGCAGGCACCTGTAATTCCAGCTACCCGGGGGGCTGAGGCCGGAGAATTGCTTGAACTGGGAGACAGAGGTTGCAGTGAGCCGAGACCACGCCATTGCACTCCAGCCTGGGAAACAAGAGGGAAACTCCATCTCAAAAAACACAAAATAAAACAAAACAAAACAAAAACTCAACGGTCTTTGTTCTAGGACCAGCTCTGTCACTAACCAGTGAAATCTTGATTGATCTGATTTTCCTCTTTTGTGAAACAGGAAACCTGGATTCAGTCATCTCCAATTTTTCTTCCCCTTTAAAATTCTCTGAATCTCTAATCCCAAGTATGGCCTCTTGACTCCTGGTCTTTCTTGGCTTTTGGCCCAGACCAAGGTCACTGTTCCTGGACCCCAGCCCTGCCCTGTTTTCTCTGCCTCCATTCCTGCCTGACCCTGCATTCCTCTGCAGCCCGGCATTAGCATAGCTCCTCCTCCCAAATGCCACTGCCTTGTCTCCAGCTCTCCTTCAGAATTTGTACATTTCCTTATGATATTATTTTATATGCATACGTTTTATCTCCTCAGTTGAATTATAAGTGACTTTAAAGCAGAAGCCCTGTCTTGTAACCTACCTTTTCAGGTTACCTGTATATAGTGGACATGCAGGAAGTATTTATTTCTTCATTGAAGAGTGTCTTGAGAATTTATGTACTATTGTGAAAGCTTTCTTTTTTTCAGAGACAATCCTAAGTAAAAATAGCTTTGGTTTGCCTGATATAACTTGTTTCTCTCTCTTTCTCTCTCTGTCTCTCTCTTTTTTTTTTTTTTCATTTCTTTTCTTGGTTTTTTGTTTTGTTTTTGAGCCAGTGTTGCCCAGGCTGGAGTAAAGTGGCGTGATCACAGCTCACTGCTGCCTCCATCTCCTGGGCTCAAGTGCTCCTTCTGCCTCAGCCTCCCGAGTAGCTGGGACTACAGGTGTGTACCACCACACTCGGCTAATTTTTTTAATTTTTAATAGAGATGAGTTCTTACTATGTTGCACAGGCTGGTCTCATACTCCTGGGCTTAAGCAAACCTCCTGCCGTGGCCTCCCAAAGTGTTGGGATTATAGGCATGAGCCACCATGCCCGGCCTGATGTAACTTGTTTCAGTGTAAAGATGCCATGCATTCTTTCTCTATAACCCTGAGTTCTCTTAAAAGAGCTGTTTTTAGAACTATTTTGAACAATTTTATATTCTTACGGGAACCATTTCTCACCAGGCATTCTATTAAACTTGTCTCTCAGGTTATTTGGTATTATCTTTTGTTTGTGAGAGAGTTACTCAGGATTATTAGGTCACTCCACTACTTAAAATCGCACTGTGACTCCCATCTCACCTAGAAATCCCAATGCCAAGGCTGAAGTCCTAACCATGGCTACGCCAAGCTGGCATCCCCAACACCTCTCTGACCTTCTCCCCTAAAACCCGCCTACTCACTGTGCTCTACTGGCTTCCTTGCTGCTTCCTGGCTGTTTTTCAATCACATCAAATATTTCCCAGCATCAGGATTTTGCCCCTTCTGTTTCCCCAGCCTGAAATACTCTCCCTCCACCCAGGCCTTCCCTGACAGCCCTGTCTGAAGTGGAGCACACACGGCCTTGCCAGTCATACTCGATTCCCCCTGCTCAACTCCATTTCTCTTCATTAAATTCATCATCAACTAACATATTTTGTATTATTATTATTATTATTTTTTTTTTGAGACGGAGTCTCGCTCTGTCACCCAGGCTGGAGTGCAGTGGCGCAATCTCGGCTCGCTGCAAGCTCTGCCTCCCGGGTTCACGCCATTCTCCTGCCTCAGCCTCTCCGAGTAGCTGGGACTACAGGCGCCCGCCACCACGCCCGGCTAATTTTTTTGTATTTTTAGTAGAGACGGGGTTTCACTGTGGTCTCGATCTCCTGACCTCGTGATCCGCCCGCCTCGGCCTCCCAAAGTGCTGGGATTACAAGCGTGAGCCACCGCGCCCGACCATATTTTGTATTTATCTGTTTATTGTTTATCTCCCCCACTACAATGTAAGCTCCATTGAAAGCAGGAACTGGTGCTGGCTTCTCTGCTGTATCCCCAGCAGAGTAGCCCCCAATAACTACTCTCATGTGCAGTGAATATATGCTCGAAAAAACCAGATCGGACTTGAAAAAATGTGGTGTTAGGCAGGTCATAAATTTTAGTTCAAGTAAATTTAAATTATCTAATTATGTTTCTGGTGCTGTGTTTTCCTACTGCATTAAAGATATAAAGTTAATAGATTCAGTAAATATTGAAATTAATTGGATAAATTGGGTGCCAGATGTGGTGGCCCATGCCTGTAATCTCAGCACTTTGAGAGGCCGTGGCGGGAAGATTGCTTGAGGCCAGGAATTTGAGACCAGCCTGAGTAACATAGCAAGATCCTGTCTCTACAAAAAAATTTTTTTAATTAGCTAAGCGTGGTGGCATGGCACCTGTAGTCCCAGTTACCTGGGAGGCTGAGGTGGGAGGACCGCTTGAGCCCAGGAGATCGAGGCTTCAATAAGCTATGATCACACCACTGCACTCCAACCTGGGCAACAGAATGAGACTCTGTCTTGGTTCGACGTTTCCAAAAATATGAACAAGTTTCCTTTCACTAATTTTACCTTAATACCAGAAGCATAAATATTAAAAATGATTTCTTCCTTTGGCCACGAGGTGGCAGAATATGCACACATACTTTGTCAATGGAGGCGTTCTGTATCACCTTTTGGAAGCAGTAATACTACTGCTTTATATTTGAAGAGTACTTTATAGCAGACAAAATACTTTCACAAACTATATAGATATATATATATAGTGTGTGTGTGTGTGTGTGTGTGTGTGTGTGTGATGGAGTCTCGCTCTGTCGCCCAGGCTGGAGTGCAGTGGTGCAGTCTCGGCTCACTGCAAGTTCCGCCTCCTGGGTTCATGCCATTCTCCTGCCTTAGCCTCCCGAGTAGCTGGGACTATAGGTGCCCGCCACCACGCCCGGCTAATTTTTTGTGTTTTTAGTAGAGAGGGGGTTTCACCATGTTAGCCAGGATGGTCTTGATCTCTTGACCTCGTGATCCACCTGCCTCGGCCTCCCAAAGTGCTGGGGTTACAGGCGTGAGACACCGCGCCTGGCCCACAAACAATATTTTATGATGCCCCTGTGAAGTAGGGAAGACAGTCAGGGCTCTTGATCATGTGACAGCATGTACCTGGAAGTTTCTGCCTCTTAAATGATGAGTGCTTTTGAGTATATTTTCTGTGGAGAGCTGGTGTATGCAATTCACATGAGCATTAATGAGAATTGTGCGTGCACTGAGCCCTGGATGGATCTGGAATACTGAAGTGAAATAGCAGAAAAATTACCTACATGTAAAAACCAGCACTTAAATTCATTAAATATTGCTGTTAAGTTTTCTTTTTCTTTCTTTTTGTTGAGACAGGGTCTGGCTCTGTCGCCCAGGCTGGAGTGCAGTGGTGCAATCACACTCACTGTAGCCTTGACCTCCTGGGCTCCAGCAATCCTCCTATCTTAGCCTCCTCAGTAGCTGGGGTCACAGGTGCACCACCACACCTGGCTAATTTTTATAATTTTTGTAGAGGTAGTGTTTTGCCATGTTGCCTAGGCTGGTCTCGAACTCCTGATCTCAAGCAATCTACCCTCCTCAGCCTCCAAAAGTGCTAGGATTACAGGCATGAGCCACCGTGCCCAACCGCTGGTTAGGTTTTCCAAGTTTACCGTAAGCAACTGATTGGTGTCCTTTTAGCACAGACTTCTATTGGCAGAAAAATGATTTAACAAAGTTCACTTGATTCATTGTACTTTGCTATAGTGCCATGTGGCATATAAGAAAGAATTTAGGCTTCAGAAGCTGGATTCTTGGGTGTGGTCCTCGTTTAGCTACTTACGGGTTATGTGACCTTCAGCAAGTGATGCCGAATTTTTGTATTTTTAGTAGAGACGGTGTTTCACCATGTTGGCCAGGCTGGCCTCAAATTCCTGGCCTCTGAGCCTCATTTTCCTCATGTGTAAATGAGTATAACACCTGCTTCATGGAGTTGGTATGAAGACGAAATGAGATAATGATTATGATAGTGGTTTAGAAACTAAAATCCATGCATGCAGGGTGATTGTTCTGATCACTAAAGGCAGGGGAAAGGCATGAGTTTTTTTTAAGATGGAGGGCCTGGGCTTTGTCATTACTAGCTGTTGACTTTGGGTTACTTTTTTCGTATTGTTGGACCTCAGTTTTCTCACTGGAAAAAAATTGAAAGAATCAGCAAGTTTTTATTATTCTCCTTCCTTCCTTTTTTCTATTTCTTTCTCTCTTTCTCTTTTTCTCTCTCTTCCTCCTCCTCCCTCTCCTTCTCCCCTCCCCTCCCCTCCAACGTCTTACCCTATCCCCAAGCTATAGTGCATAGCTCACTGCAGCCTTCAGCTCCTGGGCTCAGGTGATCTTCCTGCCTCAGCTTCCTGAGTAGCTAGGACTATAGGTATGCACCACCACACCTGGGCTAATTTTTAAAATTTTTTTGTTTTTGGTAGAGATGGAGCCTCTCTATGTTGCCCAGGCTGGTCTCAAACTCCTGGGCTCAAGTGATCCTTCTACCTTGGCCTCCCAAAGTGTTGGGATTATAGGCATGAGCCACCTCACCCAGCCTAAGTGGTGGCTCATGCCTGTAATCCCAGCACTTTGGGAGGCTGAGGTGGGTGGATCGCTTAAGCTCAGGAGTTCAAGACAAGCCTGGGCAATATAGTGAAACCCTAGTTTCTACAAAAAATACAAAAATTAGCTGGGCATGGTGGTATGTGCTAGTAGTCTTGGCCACTCAGGAGGCTGAGGTAGGAGGATGGCTTAAGCCCAGGAGGCAGAGGTTGCAGTGTGCCAAGATCATGCCACTGCACTCTAGTCTGGGTAATAGTGGGAGACTCTGTCTCAATAATAATAATAAATTTAAAAAAAATCTTCAAATTAGCTCATTCTGGGTTATCTGGGTGGGTCCTAAATCCAATGACAAGTGTCCTTATAAGAGACACACAGAGGACAAACACAGACAAAAGTGGAGTAGACCATGTGAAAATGGAGGCAGAAGTTGATGATACAGAGATTCCAGACAGCTGAACACACAGAGGTTCCTGGAGGGTGGCACACCCAGGGAGGGCATGGGAACTCCACACCCTTCACCCATACTTTGCCCTACGTGTTTCTTCATCTGTATCCTTTGCAATATCCTTTATAATAAACTGGTAAACACAAGTGTTTCCCTGAGTTCTGTGAGCCACTCCAGCGAATTAATCAAACTCAAAGAGGGGGACATAGGAACCCCAACTTGAAGCCAGTTGGTTAGAAGTTCTGGAGGCCTGGACTTGAGACTGGTGTGTGTAGGTTGCGGGGGTGGGGGGTGGGCAGTCTTGGTCTCAACCTGTGGGATCTGACACTATTCTGGTAGACAGTGTTGGAACTGAATTAGAAGACACCCAGATGGTGTGCACTGCTTGGTGTCCAGGGGAAAATAAACCCATACATATGGTCACAGAAATCTCCTTTTGTGTTGATGATTGTTGTGGTGTGAGAGTAGAGGAAAAACACAGAGTTTTCCCTACACAACTGATGTCAGTGAAGTGGGATTTGCTGGAATGGCTCTGACTCATGGAAACATGTGGTTTGGGAAGAGAAAGAATAAAAGGGTGGGGATGAGAAATCTTTGATTCCTGGGTGGCCACGTGGTCACCCATGGTATGAAGCCACAGCTGTGTTGAGATCAGTTACTAAAGGTAAAAGTTACCAGTAGAGTTAAGATATTTAATTCATTGGTTATTGTTATCTGCAATGGCTAAAATGAAAGTAAAAGATGGTGCTGGGTCAGGACTTGAGGCTGACCAACCTCAGATGTGGGTCTGTCTGAGCTCAGGCCACTAGCCTCAAAGTAACCCACAAAGGAGAAAATTATACAGGGACAACAGAATGTGCCTCTGAGATCTGTGGTTACCAAGAAGGTAGTCAATGTGAAGGAAGGGCAAAACCAAGTAACTATTGAAACCAGAAGGAGAGTGTGAAGGAATCGTTCCATGTTGTAGACTGGTATCATTGGCTTCCTGAGGATGCTTTACTAAAATGGATTATGAGAGTGACTAATTCAGGGGAAGTATATAGAGTGGAAGGACATGTTTGGGGTGATGCAGGACCCACAACACACAGGAAGTTATTCCTGAGGCAACAGCCAGCCTGGTGGAGTGGATATAAGCCTCTGTAAGGTCTGTTTATCCTGAGAAGAAGGTCTGCCCGAATTCACCTATAAATGTCAAGTGGAACACCCCAGATGAGGCAGCTGATCTGCTTTGTATTCAAGCCATGTGGGACTAGCTTTGGGATGACCAGGATATTCACCTGCTGAATGTGCCTGTTAACCAGCTCAGGGTAAATGCTGTGATTAAGGGGGCCCCTTCTACCTGGGGACCCCATGTGACATTACTCCTGCAGACTCCAGCTACAGAGAAGCCTTAACAAATTTGCTTTGTGGGTCTTACAGATGTTAATAAAAGCATTAGGTTAGTCAACAAAAGAACAGGGAAAGGCAAAAGGGAAAGTCAAAGGACTCATCGTAGGATGGTGGACTTTTTTATTTTTTTTGAGATGGAGTCTTGCTGTGTCGCCAGGCTGGAGTGTAGCAGAGTGATCTCGGCTCACTGCAACCTCCGCCTCCCAGGTTCAAGCAATTCTCCCGCCTCAGTCTTCAGAATAGCTGGGACTACAGGTGTGCCACCACCACACTCAGCTAATTTTTGTATTTTTAGTAGAGACAGGGTTTCACCATGTTGGCCAGGATGGTCTCGAACTCCTGACCTCAAATGATCCACCCACCTCGGCCTTCCAAAGTGCTGGGATTACAGGTGTGAGCCAATGCACCCAGCCAAGAAATTTTTTAATGGTTATTAAGAAATAAGGTGAATAAAGGAATAAGATGATGGGGTGAAACTATGAAGAAAAAAGAAGGCTGGACAACAAAGCAAGACCCCATCTCTACAAAAAAATGAAAAAATTAGCTGAGCATGGTGGCACACACCTGTGATCCCAGGAACTTGGGAGGCTGAGATAGGAGGATCACTTGAGCCGGGAGGTCAAGGCTGCTGTGAGCCATGATCATACCACTGTACTCCAACCTGGGCAACAGAGTGAGACCCTGTCTTGAAAGAAAGAAAGAAAGAGAGAGAGAGAAAGAAAGAGAGAGAGAGCAGAAGGAAGGAAGGAAGAAAAGAAGGAAGGAAGGGAGAATAAGAAAGGAGAGAGTCATGGGACTCATCCCAGCATGGTGGAAATATTTAGATGGCTATTAAGAAATGGAATTAATAAAATGAAAATTGATGAGGTTACAATAAAAGTCTTAGTTCTGTCATAGGTTGAGTGAACCAAATCTTCTGGGTCTCCCACAATTAAAGGGCCCAAACCAGTTTGCTGTTGTTTTTCTCAGTTTGGAGAGATTTAAAAAGCTGGAAGGCAGAGGTTACAATGAAAAATCTGATCTGAAATTGTTTAGGGCAATAGTCGGGTAGACTAATCAAGATAAAGATTGACAACCCTTGGCTGGGGACCCAAAGACTTTGGCACAAGAGAGGGTAAAATGGTCTGGGGGTGAGGAAGAGTTCGTGAAACTAGAACATAAAAATGGAGGAGCCAGTTACGAAAGTTGGTGTATTTGAATACACTTCATGTGAAGTGGTTGCACTTTTTTTTTTTTTTTTTTTTGTGAGACAGAGTCTCCTTTTGTTGCACCATATCAGCTCACTGCAACCTCCATTGCCCGGGCTCAAGTGATTCTCGTGCCTCAGACTCCTAAGTAGCTGCTACCACGTGCTGTCACGCCGGCTAATTCTTGTATTTTCTGTAGAGACGGGGTATCATCATGTTGGCTAGGCTGGTCTCAAACTCCTGAGCTTAAGTGATCTGCCTGCCTTGGCCTCCCAAAGAGCTGGGATTATAGGCATGAGCCACCGCACACGGCAGCATCTCTTCTACCTGACTGTATCATGGGAATGAACATTTTATCTGATTGGGGAATGTTTTCACTACCTGGTACTGTAAAATATAAGGCATGTGAATCTGCTTTTCAAACATTAATTGGACATGCTAAATGGGAACCAGTAATATTGCCCAACCTCACACAGTGCAGAGTGGAAGCTAGAGTGCTGGTAGGGACAAATTCTCCACTTGCTAACCCTCAGTGGAGTATTTCCTGGGGTTTATGGCAAAAGCCTCTGGGCCGGGCGTGGTGGCTCATGCCCATAATCCCAGCACTTTGGGAGGCCAAGGCGGGTGGATCATGAGGTCAGGAGTTCCAGACCAGCCTGGCCAACATGGTGAAACCCCGTCTCTACTAAAAATACAAAAATTAGCTGGTTGTGGTAGCTAGGGGCTGTAATCCCAGCTATTCAGGAGGCTGAGGCAGGATCGCTTGAACCCAGGAGGTGGAGGTTCCTGTGAGCTGAGATTGTGCCACCACACTCCAGCCTGGGCAACAATAGCGAAACTCCATCTCAAAAAAAAAAGCCTCTGAACACCTCCCAGCAACAACTACTGGAACCTTTGGACTAAAGAATTTCCTCTTGATGGGCCTTGCTATGAAACATTAGCTGAAGTTACCTGTATACCACCTGAAATACCTGTGCTGTCTCGGGTGATGTCAGAGAAACACTTTTTTTTTTGAGACAGGGTCTTGCTGTGTTGCCCAGGCTGGTCTCTAATTACTGGGCTCAAGCAATCCTCCTGTTTCGGCCTCCCAAAGTGCTGGGATTACAGGTGTGAGCCACTGTGCCTGGTCAGAGAAACATTCTTTTTTTTGTTGTTGTTGTTTGTTTTTTGTTTTGTTCTTTTGAGACGGAGTCACGCTGTGTCGCCCAGGCTAGAGTGCAGTGGCGCGATCTCGGCTCCCTGCAAGCTTCACCTCCTGGGTTCATGCCATTCTCCTGCCTCAGCCTCCCCAGCAGCTGGGAATACAGGTGCATGCTGCCAGGCCCGGCTAATTTTTGTATTTTTAGTAGAGACGGGGTTTCACCGTGTTAGCCAGGATGGTCTCGATCTCCTGACCTTGTGATCCGCCCGCCTCGGCCTCCCAAAGTGCTGGGATTACAGATGTAAGCCACTGCGCCGGGCCCAGAGAAACATTCTAATGGGGACACAGTGCCCGGAAGAGTTTGTAGTAAAATGGAAATGGTTTATCATCATGCTACCTGGGGGAATGCAGGGAGTTGCTTTTCCACTATGACTGACTCTGGAACTATGTGAGAAACTGCGGGACAGCTCTCAACCAACTAACCAACAGCCGCTTGGTTTGTGGATGGCAATTCCAAGGCACAAAATGCCAGGAAGAACTATTCTGTATCTCAGCAAGACAGACAGGGACTGCTGATGGCTGTGGAACAGAGTCCGTGATGGGAAGGCCCCGATCATAGCTGGCAAGTGATACTGATGCTGGAAGCCCTGGGGGGGCTATATGTGGGTCTTCACAGGAATAGATGCTGACTTATTTCATTTCCAATGGAAATGAAAACAGAGTGCAAAAGAAAGAAAAACAGAACAGAAGATGTTGCCTAGATTAGGACAGCCAACCATCATTTCTTCAGATTAAGGAACACATTGCACAGCGCAAAACGTCCAACAATGGGCAGAGAGATACCCTCTTTAGAGTGATAGTTTGACGGAGGAGTAGATGGGCAATTGAAACATTGTCTAAATCAGGGAGAGATAAGAACATGCTGGGCTGGCTTACATACCTTCATGAGTGTGTGCTCACACTCAACGCGAGTGGGACTAGAGTGGCCCTGCTGGGTTTTTTGTTTTTCTGGTTGATCTGAGGAAGGGAAAGGCGGTTGGGGAGGATGCTGGTTTTCCTTACCAAGGGAGGAGTATGCCGGGATAACAACTATAATTTTTTCTTT
This sequence comes from Hylobates moloch, assembly GCF_009828535.3. Classification (NCBI taxonomy): domain Eukaryota; kingdom Metazoa; phylum Chordata; class Mammalia; order Primates; family Hylobatidae; genus Hylobates; species Hylobates moloch. Next base: position 134,644,056 of record NW_026652280.1, read on the forward strand.
CTTCCTGAAATCATCTCGAAATTTTTCTATTTTCCCTTACCTGATGCAGTGGTCCCAGGGCCAGGGCTGCAAGTACAAGTGCTGGATCAGCAGGGGTGATTTTTTTTTTTTTTTTTTTTTTTGAGACAGAGTTTCGCTCTTGTTGCCCAGGCTGGAGTGCAGTGGCTCAATCTCAGGTCACTGCAACTTCCACCTCCCGGATTCAAGTGATTCTCGTGCCTCAGCTTCCCGAGTAGCTGGGATTACAGGCATGTGCCACCATGCCCAGCTAATTTTTGTATTTTTGGTAGAGAAGGGGTTTCACCATGTTGCCCAGGCTGGTCTTGAATTCTTGACTTCAAGTGATCCACCCGCCTTGGTCTCCCAAAGTGCTGGGATTACAGGTGTGAGCCATCGCATCAGAATCAGAATTTTTCTTTTTTTTGACATGGAGTTTCGCTCTTGTTGCCCAGGCTGGAGTGCAATGGCGCCATCTCGGCTCACTGCAACCTCCGCCTCCCAAGTTCAAGTGATTCTTCTGCCTCAGCCTTCTGAGTAGCTGGGATTATAGGCATGTGCCACCATGCCCAGCTGATTTTTTTTGTATTTTTAGTAGAGAGGGGGTTTCTCCATGTTGTTCAGGCTGATCTCGAACTCCCGACCTCAGGTGATCTGCCTGCCTCAGCCTCCCAAAGTGCTGGGATTACAGGCGTGAGCCACCACGCCTGGCCCTGAACCCGATTTGTAAGCAAAAAAATGTAATGATGTTGTTAAACCTTATGTCGAAATTCCTAAGGGCATAACTGGGATGGGTGTACTTTCACCCTATCTAGCAAAATTGCAGCAAAGAGTGAATGCAGGCTGGGCGCGGTGGCTCACGCCTGTAAGCCCAGCACTTTGGGAGGCAGAGGTGGGTGGATCAGAAAGTCAAGAGATTGAGGCCGGCTGGGCGGATCACGAGGTCAGGAGATCGAGACCATCCTGGCTAACACGGTGAAACCCCATCTCTACTAAAAATACAAAAAATTAGCTGGGCATGATGGCGGGTGCCTGTAGTCCCAGCTACTCAGGAGGCTGAGGCAGGAGAATGGCAGGAACCTGGGAGGCAGAGCTTGCAGTGAGCCGCGATCGCACCACTGCACTCTAGCCTGGGCGACAGAGCGAGACTCCGTCTCAAAAAAAAAAAAAAAAAGAGAGAGATTGAGACCATTCTGGCCAACATGGTGAAACCGTGTCTCTACTGAAAATACAAAAATTAGCTGGGTGTGGTGGTGCGTGCCTGTAGTCCCAGCAACTTGCGAGGCTGAGGCAGGAGAATCGCTTGAACCCGGAAGGCGGAGGTTGCAGTGAGCCGAGATCACACCACTGCACTCCAGCCTGGCGACAGAGCGAGACTCCGTGACAAAAAAAAAAAAAAGAGCGAATGCAGCTATATTGCCTAGTGGTAAAAATAGCTCACTAGTTCTACACCTGTGTAACCTTACCCTATCTGAATGAGAATGGATTGAGGAGGAGGTACTTTCTAGACTTGCATCACTACCTGCAGTTTAGACCAGCACAGTGGCAATTCTAATGTTCCTTCCAAAGGTGAAAAAGTTTGAATATTAATGGAGAGAAAGAGAAACAGTAACTTCCAGTAAAGAAATTAAGGCCGGGCATTGTGGTCACGCCTGTAATCCCAGTACTTTGGGAGGCCAAGGCAGGTGGATCAGTTGAGGTCAGGAATTTGAGGCCAGCCTGGCCAATATGGTGAGACCCAGCTTTACAGGAAGTTGTTTTAAAAATTAGCTGGGATGGCCGGGTGCGGTGGCTCATGTCTGTAATCCCAGCACTTTGGGAGGCCGAGGCGGGCAGATCACAAGGTCAGGAGATCGAGTCCATCCTGGCTAACACGGTGAAATCCCGTATCTACTAAAAATACAAAAAATTAGCCGGGCGTGGTGGTGGGTGCCTGTGGTCCCAGCTACTCAGGAGGCTGAGGCAGGAGAATGGCATGAACCCAGGAGGTGGAGCTTGCAGTGAGCCGAGATGGCGCCAGTGCACTCCAGCCTGGGTGAGAGTGTGAGACTCCGTCTCAAAAAAAAAAATTAGCTGGGCATGGCTGGGCTGGTGGCTCACGCCTGTAATCCTAGCACTTCGGGAGGTCGAGGTGGGTGGATCACAAGGTCAGGAGATTGAGACCATCCTGGCCAACATGGTGAAACCCCGTCTCTACTAAAAATACAAAAATTAGCTGGGCATGGTGGCACGAGCCTGTAATCCCAGCTACTTGGGAGGCTGAAGCAGGAGAATCACTTGAACCAGGGAGTTGGAAGTTGCAGTGAGCAGAAATCATGCCACTGCACTCCAGCCTGGAAAAAGAGTGAGACTGCATCTCAAAAAAAAAAAAAAAAAAAAAAGATGGGCATGATGGCATGCATCTGTGGTCCTAGCTACTCAGGAGGCTGAGGTGGGTGGATTGCTTGATTCTAGAGGTTTGCTTGAGGCCAGAAGGTTAGGGCTGCAGTGAGCCATGATCAAACCACTGCACTCCAGCCTGGGCAATAGAGCAAGATCCTGTGCGGAAAAAAAAAAAGAGAATGAATAAATGAGTTGTTAATTGAGGATAATTCAATATTATGTTAACAACTCAAGTGGCTGGGCGCGGTGGCTCAAGTCTGTAATCCCAGCACTTTGGGAGGCTGAGGCGGATGGATCACGAGGTCAGGAGATTGAGACCATCCGGGCTAACATGGTGAAACCCCGTCTCTACTAAAAACACAAAAAAATTAGCCAGGTGTGGTGGCGGGCGCCTGTAGTCCCAGGTACTCGGGAGGCTGAGGCAGGAGAATGGTGTGAACCCGGGAGGTGGAGCTTGCAGTGAGCCGAGATCGAGCCACTGCACTCCAGCCTGGGTGACAGAGCGAGACTCTGCCTCAAAAACAAACAAACAAACAAACAAACAAACAAAAACACAACAACTCAAAAACTCAAAAGAGTCTCAGAGTAAGAGATGACATTATGTCTTAGCTCCATCATCCCAGATGCCTGAAAGTGTGAGCTGTATAATTACCAAGGCCACTTCTGCTTTGGAACCTGACAAGATTGAGAGGAAACCTGCAAACCTGAGTGGCCTCATCTTGGGAGATATTTAAACTGTAACCCAAAAATAAAATTCCAGGGCCCCCCGACTATCTGAACGCACCCCTCCTCTCAGCCAAGGACATTCCAAAGTTAACCTGAAAAACTAGTTCCATGATGGAAAGGAGGGGCTGGACATGCCTCACTATACTTTCCTCCCTTTTGGAATTTGGGAAATACCAACCAGCGTTAACATCAACACAGACCTTAAGTCTGATAAGAAGCATTTACAATCTATTTTCTCTGAAGCTAGCTACCCAGAGGCTTCATCTGCATGATAAAACCGTGCTCTCCACAGCCCCTTATCATAACCCAGACATTCATTTCTACTGTTAATAACTCTTTAAACCAGTTGCCAGTTAGAAAATTTTTAAATCTGCCTATGACCTGGAAGCCCCCCTGCTTTGAGTTGTCCCACCCTTCCAGACTGAACCAACGTAAATCTCACATGTATTGATTGATGTCTTATGTCTCCCTAAATGTATAAAAGCAAGCTCTAACCCAACCCCTTGGGCACATGTTGTCAGGACCTCCTGAGGCTATGTCATGTGTGTCCTTAACCTTGGCAAAATAAACTTTCTAAATTGATTGAGATCTGTTGCAGATACTTTTGGGTTCATGAAACAATATGATGGTCTGGATTATTCATGATTTTGTGTGTGTGTGTGTATATATATGTATAGTAAGTCTGTATATATATATATATATATAGTAAGTATATATATAGTAAGTATATATATAGTAAGTGTACATATATATATATATATATACATATATATATATATATAGAGAGAGAGAGAGAGAGAGAGAGAGAGAGAGTAAAAAATCCATGGTTGAAAACCAAGGGGTGGCCTGTGGTGTTATGATATATATTATTTTTACCCAGGGTTCCTGGCTCATAACTCCCATAGGCCCTGTTAGAACTTTCTGTTAGAATGTTGGCTGTGTTAGGCCTCAGGGGTAGGCCTCCTGTCCCCTTTCCTGTCCCCCTTCCACTCTAATGTCCTCCTGACTTTCTGATTGTGGGTCTTAAGGCCTTGCCATGAGAGGGTCCCACCCTATACCCTGGGGGAAGAAATGCTGATGTCATGAAGCTTCCAGAAAAATCCAAAAGGACTGGATTCAGTGAACTTCCAGACAGCTGGAAGGTTGCACCAGGAGGGCAAGATGGCTCCACACCCCTTCCCCTATGCCTCACCCTACATGTCTTACGTGCCTCTTTATCTGTATCCTTTGTGATATCCTTCATAATAAACAGGTACATGTAAAAAAAAAAAAAAAGAAAAGAAAAGAAAAATTGAGTGATACAGCCACAAAGAACACCTAGAGCCACCAGAAAGCTGCAAGAGGCAAGAAGGTTTCTCCCTGAGAGCCCCTCAAGTAGAGCAGCCCTGCTGACACCGTGCTTTCAGACTTCTGGTTTCCAGAACTGGGAGAAAATACGTTTCGATTGTTTACAGCAGCCATAGGAAACTAAAACAGGGAGGGAGGAGTCCCGGATACTCCCAACCCTCACCCCAGGTTTCTGAGTGTCTGATGTTGTCATTTACTGAGTTAGAGAAGTCTGGGTTTCTGGGAGTTGGGAGATGGAGTTCTGATTTGGACACATTGCATTTGAAATGCTTGTAAGACATCCAAGCAGAGATGGTTGATCAATAGCTGGATAGAGTAGTCTGGAACTCAGAGGAGGATCAGGTGGGAAGATAGAAACTGGGAACTGTCAAGCATACAGATTACATTCTTTTAAAATTTTAATTAATTTATTTTTTTTTAGAGACAAGGTCTTGCTTTGTTGCCCAGGCTGGAGTGCAGTGGTGAGATCATAGCTCACTGTTGCCTGGAACTCCTGACTTCCCAGCTGGGACTACAGGCGTGTGTCGCCACACCGGCTAATTTTTATTTTATTTTTTATTTTTTAGTTTTTTTGAGACGGTGTCTTGCTCTGTCACCCAGGCTGGAGTGCAATGGTGCAATCTCAGCTCACTGCAAAATCTGCCTCCCGGGTTTAAGCAATTCTCTGCCTCAGCCTCCTGAGTAGCTGGGATTATAGGCACCCGCCACCATGCCCGGCTAATTTTTTGTATTTTTAGTAGAGATGGGGTTTCACCATCCAGGCTGGTCTTGAACTCCTGACCTCGTGATTCACCCACCTCGGCCTCCCAAAGTGCTGGGATTACAGGCGTGAGCCACTGTGCCTGGCCTCATTGGCTAATTAAAAAAATTTTTTTGGTAGAGATGGGGTCTCACTATTTTGCCCAGGCTGGTCTCAAACTCCTGGGCTGAAGCAAATCCCTTGCCTCAGCCCTTCAAAGTGATGAGATTACAGTGTGAACCATTGTGCACAGGTAATTAAAAAAATTTTTTTAGAGACTGAGATCTTGCTATATTGCCCAGGCTGGTCTTGAACTCCTGAGGTCAAGCAATCCTCCTGCCTCAGCCTCCTAAAATGCTGGGAGTATAGCTGTGAGCCACCATGCCTAGTCCAAAATACTTTTTTCTGTTTGTTGACTGATGCCTGGCCTTCCATAATTAGAGATTAATTCCTTTAGATATTCAAACATAAACACTCTTTGGGAGAAATCATTCATATGCTTTTTCTTTATATGCTTGTCAGAATTTGCTTATCAGACACTTTCCTTAGAGCAGGTTATGATGTAGTGGGTGATAGAGTGTGAAAGTGCGAAAGTTAGGCAGGCTGAGTAGAAAAAGGCAATCAAGAGAAACTGGAACCCCTAAAGCCTGACCATCTCTGCTTTACAGTTTTGCATGGGAGGGAAATGGCAGCCTAGAGAAAGATTCTTCGCCACTATGCCATTGCCTGAAAACCTTTTCTTTTGAGACAAGGTCTGGCCCTGTCACCCAGGCTGGAGTGCAGTGGCGCGATCTCAGCTGACTACAACCTCTGCCTCCCAGGTTCAAGTGATTCTCATGCCTCAGCCTCCTGAGTAGCTGAGATTACAGGCACATGCCACCACACCCGGCAAATTTTTGTATTTTTAGTAGAGAAGGGTTTTCGCCATGTTGCCCAAGCTGGTCTCAAATTCCTGGCCTCGAGCGATCCACCCATCTCAGCCTCCCAAAGTGCTGGGATTACAGGCATGAGCCGCCGCGCCCAACCTGAAAACTCATTTATCAAACTTTTTTCCCATAGATGGAATCTGAGCCGACACACCCTTCTCCAGAATGAAAAGAAATGTGAAAGAAACACCCTGACACACAGGGGACATCTTTACAATATTATGAGAGGAAAACTGCTGCATGGACTTCACAGCATTTTGTTAAGGGCTGTTCTGTAGTTTCTGCATTCTCCAATGTGATGGTTACTTTTACTGGCCTGTCTATGTTACCTCCTCTTGTCTCCATGGCTAATATCATCAGCCTAGCACTAGCCTATTGTGACTCTCCGGAACTACTACAGCAGCCCCCTACATCTGGCCAGATCCCCCGCAACCCTCCACCTACCCCCAACCTTCCTGCTAGCTCTGAGAGAGAGGGAGCGTTTTTAAGACGCAAATATGCTTCCCATTCTTCAGTGCTCCTTAGACAAAAAAACCATAAAGCTTTGTTTGATCTATTGCCCTATACTTCCAGCTTTATCTCTCCCCTCCCTCACCCGTCCCAACACCCATGGGGACTTGGCTCTCTGAGATCCAGCTGCACTGACATTCATTCAGTGTTTCCAGCTCCACAAACCCTGGCTCAGTCTGGAATGGGTTCCCCCCGCAAACCCTTCATTAGGAAAGCAGTCCTGACCTCTTTCCCTCCCCAACTGTATCAAGTCCCCCTATTTTGAGCTTTCTGGCACCGTGTACCTTTTCTGCTTGATTCTTATGAGAGTCGTAATTATATGTATATATTTTTTAGTGGGATTATTTTATTTTATTTATTTTTTTTGAGACGGAGTCTCGCTCTGTCGCCCAGGCTGGAGTGCAGTGGCGCAATCTCGGCTCACTGCAAGCTCCACCTCCCAGGTTCACGCCATTCTCCTGCCTCAGCCTCTCCGAGTAGCTGGGACTACAGGCGCCCGCCACCACGTCCGGCTAATTTTTTTGTATTTTTAGTAGAGACGGGGTTTCACCGTGGTCTCGATTTCCTGACCTCGTGATCCGCCCGCCTCGGCCTCCCAAAGTGCTGGGATTACAAGCGTGAGCCACTGCGCCCAGCCTATTTTATTAATGTCTCTTCCCTATCAGATTTTAATCTTCATGAGAGCAGGTATCTTGTTCTTGGTGGCATCCCTCACACCCAGCCGCCCTGGGCCGGTTACAGGATCTCATTGTATGTTGGCTGGATAGATGAAATAAATGAACATATTTTGCCACTAATTATTAAGTTACCAGATGAATTGTAAGAGTTCTCAGGATGGCTCACTTCTATGTGGCTCTTTAGGGCTTGAAAGCGATTCATAATAATATTGAGTCTGATTTTCCTCCTCCTGGGGAGATTCCAACTCTAAGTAAGAGGAGACGAGTTCTTGCAGGCCCCAGGAGAAATGGTATCTTTTTTGTGATAGCAACCAGCAGGAAGGGTTTCTCTTATGAATGAAGGGAAAACTCAATGAAGGACGATGTCCACCTTGACATAGCCACTCCCTCATCCCCACGTACACACTTTTACAACATGCTCTGGTTATTTGAAAATGTGTTTCGCCTCCCTGAAAGAAGAAAGAAGAGGATAACTAAACTCAATCACTTTAAATAGAAAGGAAGACACAGGGGCGATGCTTGATAAAATTACCAAAAAACATTAATTTAAGAAAAAAGTCAGTAATATGCCTCACATGTAGTTCAATTTTTTTTTCTCAAATATTAAGTCTCCAAAACATGGCTCTAGTCTTCAGAGTGAGGAAAATATGGTGTACATCTGCACGTTTGCTTTCTCATGGCTTGTGTTTAATTATCCACACAGAAAAAAATTCACAAGATGTTTCACGTTCTTCTCTTTTAACTGCCAAAGCAGAAACTTGTGAGGCTTTGATAGAATTGGTTGCAATCCCTTTGAAAGTTTTTATTAATGTAGACAAAGTATATTTTTAATCCTTTGTATTTTGGACACCCAAATTTATGTTCTGTGATTTGTTCATGCTTGATTCTATCATATTTTAAGTAAACAAGGAGTCAACAGTTTTTACCCAGCAAAATATATTGGGATTTAAAAAAATATAGTACACTGATGATTAATGAACAAACCAAGTATTCAATCAGAGGATTCTTTATTGCGACAGAAAGGAAGTCTTGAGACCCCGTGAGAGATTGATATCTACATTGATTTTAATGTAAACATCAGAGACATTCCCTTGTGAACACATTTCTTTCCGGACACTTTCTTTCTGGAAGGAAATGTGTTCTGGAAAGAGGGAGAAAAGCATAATTACAAAGAAAAGCATAATTTTCTAGGACGATGCATACAAATTTAACCATAAGGTAATCATTTATATGATAAACATTAAATGAGATTTCATACCTTTTTTTTGTTGTTGTTGAGACGGAGTCTCACCGCGTCACCCGGGCTGGAATGCAATGGTGCTGTCTTGGCTCACTGCAACCTCTACTTCCGGGGTTCATGAGGTTCTCCTGCCTCAGCCTCCCAAGTATCTGGGATTATAGGTGCCCGGCTAAAGAGATTTCACACTCTCTTAAATCCAGAAAAATAATGCATGTGGTACAATATTTCCTTCTAGGTGTTCTTGAATTCAATCTGTGATGACAATTTAGATAAATTTTTTTTTTTTTTTTTTTGAGACAGAGTCTTGCTTTGTCACCAGGCTGGAGTGCAGTGGTATGATCTCAGCTCACTGCAACCTCCACCTCCTGGGTTCAAGCCATTCTCCTGCCTCAGCCTCCTGAGTAGCTGGGACTACAGGTGTGCACCACCATGCCCAGCTAATTTTTATGTTTTTAGTTGAGATAGTTTCACCATTTTGGCCAGGATGGTCTCGATCTCTTGACCTCGTGATCTACCCACCTCGGGCTCCAAAAGTGTTGGGATTACAGGTGTGAGCCACCACGCCCAGCCTATTTTAATGTTTTAATGCTGTGTGATCTACTTTTCAAATAAGAAAAGATGTAGTTAAATGTTAATTAAGCATTTTACTTCTGTCTTCCAGAATAGAAGCTCCCTGAGGCTGAGAATTTTTTTTTTTTTTTTTTTGAGACAGTGTCTCAGTTACCCAGGCTGGAGTGCAGTGGCACGATCGTGGCTCACTGCAGCCTCTGCCTCCTGTGCTCAAGTGATCCTTCCACCTCAGCCTCTCGAGTAGCTGTAGTTCCAGCTACTCAGGAGACTGAGGCAGCAGGATTGCTTGAAGCCAGGAGGTCGAGGCCACAGTGCCCTATGATCACACCTGTGAATAGCCACTGTACTCCAGCCTGGGCAACATAGCTAGGTGTGATGGTTTATTCCTGTAATCCCTGCACATTGAGAGGCCAAGGAAGGAGGATCACTTGAAGCCAGGAATTCAAGAAGAGCCTGGGAAATATAGGGAGACCCTACCTCTACAAAAAAATAAAAAATTAGCCAGTTGTGGTGGCACACACCTGTAGTCCCAGCTACTCAGAAAGCTAAAGTGGGATAATCGCTTGAGCCAGAGAACTTGAGGCTGCAGTGATCCATGATTGCGCCACTCCACTCCAGCCTGGGTGACAGAGTGAGACCCTGTCTCAAAAATAAATAAATAAGCTGGGCGCGGTGGCTCAAGCCTGTAATCCCAGCACTTTGGGAGGCCGAGGCGGGCGGATCACGAGGTCAGGAGATCGAGACCATCCTGGCTAACACGGTGAAACCCCATCTCTACCAAAAACACACACACAAAAAATTAGCCGGGCGTGTTGGCGGGCGCCTGTATTCCCAGCTACTCGGGAGGCTGAGGCAGGAGAATGGCGTGAACCCAGGAGGTGGAGGTTGCGGTGAGCCGAGATCGCACCACTGCACTCCAGCCTGGGGGACAGAGAAAGACTCCGTCTCAAAAAATAATAATAATAATAATAAAAAATAAAATAAAATAAATAAATAAATAACGGCCGGGTGTGGTGGCACATGCCTGTAATCCCAGCACTTTGGGAGGCTGAGGCAGGCGGATCACGAGGTCAGGAGTTTGAGACCAGCCTGACCAACATGGTGAAACTCCGTCTCTACTAAAAATACAGAAATTAGCTGGGCATGGTGGTATGCGCATGTAAGCTACTCAGGAGGCTGAGGCAGGAGAATCGCTTGAACCCAGGAGGCAGAGGTTGCAGTGAGCCAAGATGGTGCCATCGCACTCCAGCCTGGGCGACAGAGTGAGACTCTGTCTCAAAAAATAATAATAAAAATAAAAAATAAATACATATCTTAATTATATTGACTGAATAAATTGCCCAGCCTGACTTTCATCTTTGGTTGTGTAGATATCATCCCTAAAAGGTACCCTATAAATGAGATGCAACACTTATACTCTAATTAGTTAAATTGGGATGGTATGGGTAAGATGCGTGATAGAACTTAGTAAATATTTTGAGAATATTAGAGAAAAAAACTGATTCGCATAAATTGATTCTACTTAATTACCACTTACAGTAGGTCACACAAAGTCCATTCTCCTCGAAAAGGACTCTGGAAGTACACCAAAAGATGTTCAACCCACTAGTTGCAAAAGCTTCCATCACTGCAATATATTATTTTCAGAGATGGTTTATTTTATATATATATATATATATATTTTTTTTTTTTTTTTTTTTTTTGAGATAGACTCTCACTCTGTTGCCCAGGCTAGAGTGCAGTGGCGTGATCTTGGCTCACTGCAACCTCTGCCTCTCAGGTTCAAGATATTCTTGCGCCTCAGCCTCTCGAGTAGCTGGTATTACAGGTGTGCACCACCATGCCCAAATAATTTTTTATGTTTAGTAGAGATGGGGTTTGTCATGTGGTCAAGGCTGGTCTTGAACTCCTGGCCTCAAGTAATCCACCCACCTTGGTCTCCCAAAGTACTAGGATTACAGGCGTGAGCCACCACACCTGGCCAATTTATTATATATTAATTAGATAACATTTGAATTTGATGCCTTCCAGATGAGATTTTTATGCAATATCTTGGTGATTTAGGAAGACGCCCTAGTGTTATTAGTAATCAGGTTTCAAATTTTGGGTGTGTCCACTCTAGGGAAGATATCTTTATATAGCTCATCTCATTCTTTTTAGTGTTTTCATTGCAAAGGGTGACTACTTTTTTCTTACTTCTTCACCATATTCTATGATTATGCCGTTTGGATTGTGTACTCCCATAGGGAATACACAAACACACATACATACACACACACGTATATATATATAATGTTTACATCTTCTTTTCATCATGGATTTTTTTGTTTTTGTTTTTGTTTTGAGATGGAGTTTCGCTCTTGTTGCCCAGGCTGGAGTGCAATGGCTCGATTTTGGCTCACCACAAACTCCGCCTCCCAGGTTCAAGCTATTCTCTTGCCTCAGCCTCCCGAGTAGCTGGGATTACAGGCATGCGCCACCATGACCAGCTAATTTTGTATTTTTAGTAGAGACGGGGTTTCTCCATGTTGGTCAGGATGGTCTTGAACTCCCAACTTCAGGTGATCTGCCTGCTTCGGCCTCCCAAAGTGCTGGGATTACAGGCATGAGCCACCACACCTGGCTTCATCACGGATTTCTATTGGAGTTTTAAAAAGTTGTATTGGGCTGGGCGCGGTGGCTCATGCCTGTAATCCCAGCACTTTGGGAGTCCGAGGCGGGCGGATCACCTGAGGTTGGGAGTTCGAGACCAGCCTGACCAACATGGAGAAACCCAGTCTCTACTAAAAATACAAAATTAGCCAGGCGTGGTGATGCATCCCTGTAATCTCTGCTACTTGGGAGGCTGAGGCAGGAGAATTGCTTGAACCCGGGAGGCAGAGGTTACAGTGAGCCAAGATCGTGCCATTGCACTCTAGCCTGGGTAACAGGAGTGAAACTCTATCTCAAAAAAAAAGAAAGGAAAAAGAAAGTTGTGTATTATGGGGCTTATATAAATGTTTCCTTTTTTCCCTCCCTGATCATATACTCACCCTCACTCCTAAATTTGGAACCTAACCAAGCTGAAAGATGAGATCATGTTTGTGGAACCCAGTGAAATCTCAACAAGAATCTTCTAATTTGAGAGGCATCAGTATTCTACTCACTCATATGCCAAAACGCTGAAGAATAAAATCAGGAGTTTAAAAAGTCATTTTCAGCATTGGGATTAAACAAAGAACACCAAATTTTTCATTTTTGTATTTTTAAACTATTTATAATAACTTCTTTTTTCTTGCAAGCATGATGCTGTTTCACTTAGAAAAATCGACTCAGCCAACAATAGTGATTTGCAAATGCAAATAATGCCAATGTCTTCCTTTTTTTTCTCAGTATTGTGGAAATTATTTCTATAATGTTAACTCTTTTGTTTTTATTTTGAAGTTGGCAAATTTTTATATTTATTTATTTATTTTTTGAGGTAGGGTCTCGCTCTGTCACCCAGGCTGGAGTGCAGTGGCTCAATCTCAGCTCACTGCAACCTCTGCCTCCTGGGTTCAAGTGATTCTCCTGTCTCACCCTCCCAAGTAGCTGGGATTACAGGCATCAACCACCATGCCCAGCTAGTTTTGGTATTTTTAGTAGAGACGAAGTTTCACCATATTGGCCAGGTTGGTCTCGAACTCCTGACCTCAAGTGATCTGCCCGCTTCTGCCTCCCAAAGTACTGGGATTATAGGCATGAGCCACCACGATGGGCCAAAATTGGCAAAATTTTATGAAGAACTCTTAGACTACTGTTTATTAATTTCCTGATTTGCTTTTTTAATATGAAGAATCATTTTTCCTTTGTTACTTTTTCATGTACTTGTATATAATTATTATTTATTAGTGGTCTGATTTGCTTTTTCAATATGGAAGGATAATTTTCCCTGTTTTCATGTAATCAGGCACACACTTTATTGCTTAGGATGCAGAACATATGAGGATGACTTTTTTTTTTGGCAGATGTTTACCATATGTGGAGCTTAGTTAGCATAGAGAATACTCATGAGTTAAGAATGGCCCACCCCAATGCCCCTTTGAAACATTTGTATGTGGTTTCATGAAATAAATGCTTTTTTTTTTTTTTGGAGAGGTAGTTTCGCTCTTATTGTCCAGGCTGGAGTGCAATGGTGCGATCTTGGCTCACTGCAACCTCCACCTCCCAGGTTCAAGTGATTCTCCTGCCTCAGCCTCCTGAGTAGCTGGGATTACAGGCAGGCGCCGCCACACCCGACTAATTTTGTATTTTTAGTAGAGATGGGGGTTTCTCCATGTTGGTTAGGCTGGTCTCGAACTCCTGACCCCAGGTGATCCACCTGCCTCGGCCTCCCAAAGTGCTGGGATTACAGATGTGAGCCACCGTGCCTGGCATAAATGCATATTTTAATAGTCAAGATGGCCATGCTGAAGTCTTTGTTTTTGGGTAATCCAACCCAAACTATCTGCTGTGGGCATCTATTTTTTTTTTTTTTTTTTTTTGAGACAGAGTCTCGCCGTCACCCAGGCTGGAGTGCAATGGCGCGATCTAGGCTCACTGCAACCTCCACCTCCTGGGTTCAAGCGATTCTCCAGCCTCAGCCTCCTGAGTAGCTGGGACTACAGGCATGCGCCATCACACCCGGCTAATTTTGTATTTTTAGTAGAGACGGGGTTTCACCATATTGGTCAGGCTGGTCTCAAACTCCCATCCTCAGGTGATCTGCCCACCTCAGCTTCCTAAAGTGCTGGGATTACAGGTGTGAACCACTGTGCCCAGCCGGGCATCTATTGGTTTTTCTGCTCACTCTACCATACCTCTTAAAAATTTTTTAAACAATTTTTATTGTTTGTGGGTACATAGTAGGTATATATATTTATGGCATACATGAGATATTTTGATACAGGCATGTAGTGTGTAATTATCACATCATGGTAAATGTGGCATCCATTGCCTCAAGCATTTATCCTTTGTGTTACAAACAATCCAATTATATTGTTTTTTAAAAAAATGTACAATGAAATTATTATTGACTTTAGTCACCCTGTTATGCTATTAGATACTAGATGTTATTTGTTCTAACTGGAATAATATATTTTTTAAACAGTAAAGAATGAGATATAAAAGTGAAAGAGAAAGAGAAAGATACTGTACTCCTGGGTAAATATACATGCTCCCTTTGCTTTCCCTGTTTCATTGACAGCCATGCACACTTACGTTTATATTCCTCATTATTTGATAATCTTCCCCATTAGAGAAATAGGAAAGGCTCTAGAACACATGAACACACTTATACAGCCTTTATGATATCCAAATTTATCCATTTTATGCCAAAAAAAAAGTACTTTCAGTAGTGCCTCCCATGTATCTTTCAAAAGGTACATAGCTCTGGGTGCACATAAAAATTAACACGATTCCCTATACAAAAGGGACTGCTCAGAGCTAATAACAGCGAAAGAAGAGAGGACGCCAATCGCAGGCACAGGCATATCTCTCTGAAACCTCCCCTAAAACAAATGAAGGACAGAAGAAAACAGAAAACTGGTTAATTCAATTATTACTCTGCGGAAACTTAGGGATAGTGCAAATAAAGCTCTGAAACTAAACTTTACTGAGCCCTGCCTCTTGGGCATCCCCCAAGAGGGGTCCGCGACCCCCCAGAAACCTCAGGGTCACCCCGCCTCGCCAGCCTCACAGGGATGAACCTCCTTACCATTCTTTGAACACCCCTACCATTCCTTTTTGTCAGGAATCAGATCTTGATTTCCTTTTGGGGAACCGCCCCTCCCCTGGCCATGTGGTTCTCGCGAGATCACCACAGTGCCCCACCTACTCTGAACTAAGAATCTTGTTTTTTTGAGACGGAGTCTCACTCTGTCGCCTGGGCTGGAGTGCAGTGGCGCGATCGCAACCTCTGCCTCCTGGGTTCAAGGGATTCTCCTGCTTCAGCCTCCTGAGTAGCTGGGACTACAGGCGCACGCTACTACACCCGGCCAATTTTTGTATTTATTTTATTTTATTTTTTTTTTTAGTAGAGGCGGGGTTTCACCATGTTGGCCAGAACAGTCTCGATCTCCTGACCTCGTGATCCACCCGCCTCGGGCTCCCAAGTGTTGGGATTACAAGCGTAAGCCACCGCGCCCGTCCAGAATCATCTTTAAAATTTACTTCTTTAAGATTTGTAGCTACTAAGAAAGAAAGGAACTTTTTTTCCTTGGGCCTTCAAACTGAAAGAACCGCATGAGCCTGAAGCTGCGCATGGTCTTAACATCAGGCTGTGCAGGAAGAAGCTATCTGCAGACGGATGCCAGCACACACAAGGAAGCAGAGCTCTGGCAACATTGAGGTCAATACATTCTTTTTTGCTTAAGCTAATATTAATTGAATTTCCATCATTTGCAACCAAAAGTGCTTTGATACTGCTTTTCATCTAGGGGTGAGAATGATCAACTTGGTGCAAGCAAAAGTAACTGGTTGGCCAGGCGCGGTGGCTCACGCCTGTAATCCCAGCACTTTGGGAGGCCGAGGCGGGTGGATCAGCGAAACCCCGTCTCTACTAAAAATACAAAAAATTAGCTGGGGGTGCTGGCGGGCGCCTGTAATCTCAGCCACTTGGGAGGCTGAGGCAGGAGAATCGCTTGAACCTGGGAGCTGGACGTTGCAGTGAGCCGAGATCATGCCACTGCACTTCAGCCTGGGCAACAGAGTGAGACTATCTCAAAAAAAAAAAAAAAAAAAAAAGTAACTGGTCAACGGTTGTAATAGAAAACCTTATCACAATCTCTTTTGGATAACTGGTAAATTTTTATTGGTTTGGCATGCTAAATTTAGAAAGCTCAAATAACTAGCATTTTTCTGTACCCTAGAGACAAGTGTTAAATAAGCCAACTGATCCTAAGGATTATTCAAAGATGTAATTCCAGGTTATGTCAGAGTGTCAGTGTGGATTCAACTTAATCACCTACATTTCCAACATCAATGGGATTATTCTGTAGAACCTGATGCCAAGAGAAATGATCCCGAGTTCTGTACTAATAATAGCTACAACACATTGACACATTCTTTGTGCCAAGAAGTGTGCTAAGCCTATCATTATTTATATTTAATTCGCCCAGAAATGCTAAAAGTTAGGTGTGATTGTTCCTTTTTTACAGGTAAAGAATCTGGCGAGGCACAGTGGCTCATGCCTGTAATCCCAGAATTTCGGGAGGCCAAAGCAGGCGGATCACAAGGTTAGGAGTTCAAGACCGGCCTGGCCAACATGGTGAAACTCCATCTCTATTAAAAATACAAAAATTAGGCCGGGCGCGGTGGCTCACGCCTGTAGTCCCAGCACTTTGGGAGGCCAATGTGGGCGGATCACCTGAGGTCAGGAGTTCGAGACCAGCCTGGCCAACATGGCGAAACCCTGTCTCTACTAAAAAGTACAAATATTAGCCAGGCGTGGCAGCGGGGGCCTGTAATCCCAGCTACTCAGGAGGCTGAGGCAGGAGAATTGCTTGAACTCAGGAGGCAGAGGCTGCAGTGAGCCGAGATCACGCCACTGCACTCTAGCCTGGGTGACAAGAGCGAGACTCCATCTCAAAAAAAAAAAAAATCAGCTGCGCTTGGTAGCGCGCATCTGTAATCCCAGCTACCTGGGAGGCTGAGGCAGGAGAATTGCTTAAACCTGGGAGGCAGAGGTTGCAGTGAGCTGAGATCCCACTATTCGCATTCCAGTCTGGGCAACAGAGCAAGGAAAAAGAAAAAAAAAAGAATTTTATGTTTAGTAATGTGCTCAAGCATGGGCTTTGAAATTAGAAAGACAACTGACAAGTAGTAGAACCCAAATCTAAGCCCTCATGTTGATATTAAAAAAAAAAAAAAAAAAAAAATCCAAGCCCTGATCTTTCTAATTTCAAACCCATGCTTTTGACCACTGTGCTCTCTATAAGTTTCCAAAATAAGTTTTTAAGTTAGCAGGGTTTTACTGTAGCTTTTTGAGACAGTGTTGCTCTGTTGCCCAGGCTGGAGTGCAGTGGCACGATCTCAGCTCACTGCAGCCTCTGCCTCCTGGGTTCAAGCGATTCTTGTGCCTCAGCATCCCAAGTAGCTGGGATTACAGATTACAGAAACATGCCACCACGCCTGGTTTTTTTTTTTTGTATTTTTAGTAGAGATAGGGTTTTACCGTGTTGCCCAGGCTGGTCTCGAACTCCTGAGCTCAGGCAATCTGCCCGCCTAGGCCTCCCAAAGTGCTAGGATTATAGGCGTGAGCCACCACGCCCAGCCAGTTTTACCAAGTTTTAATGTTAGATGTGTTAGATGGATTCTTTAAATTTGCCAACCATATGCAGCTAGCAGTTCATAAGAATTCATTCAAATATCATTTTTTTCAACATATTTTGAATATATATGTAGCTTATTCCTGCTATGAGCCAGGAATAAGAATGTCTAATTGACATGGAGATCTTATTTCAAAACTCTTTTTTTTTTTAGACAGGCTGACTGCAGCCTCGAACTCCTAAGCTCAAACGATCCTCTCACCTCAGCCTCCCAAGTACCTGCAGAGACTACCATGCCTGGCTAATTTTTAAATATTTTTTTGGAGAGATAGGGGTCTCAGTATGTTGCCTGGGCTGGTCTTGAGCTTCTGGGCTCAAGCAATCCTCCCACTTTGACTTCCCAAAGTGCTGAGACTATAGGTGTGAGCCAATGCACCTAGCCTGTCAAAATTCTTATAGATAATCAGGATTTGCCATCAACAATCATTATCTGAATGATAAATTCTTTCTCTTATGAGACAGAGGTCCAGACTGGCAATTTTTTTTTTTTTTTTTTTTTTTTTGAGGCAGAATCTCACTCTGTCGCCCAGGCTGGAGTGCAGTAGTGTGATCTCGGCTCACTGCAACCTCTGCCTCCCAGGTTCAAGCAATTCGCATGCCTCAGCCTCCTGAGTAGCTGGGATTACAGGCACGCACTACCACGCCCGGCTAATTTTTGTATTTTTAGTAGAGACAGGGTTTCGCCATGTTGGTCAGGCCGGTCTCAAACTCCTAACCTCAGGTGATCACCACCCCCACCACCTCGGCCTGCCAAAGTGCTGGGATTACAGGCTTGAGCCGCCGCGCCCGGCCGCATTTTTTTTTTTAAGTGAGGTGCTAGAAGACTGTTACCAGAACTTGGGAGTCACTCCTTTTTCAAAAAATACACAAAACCCAGCGGTTTTAGAAGATCTGGAGGGCATGCCTGCCCATCTCATGAGATTCTCAGCATAGCAGGCAGGGAAAAGGGGTTGGAGAGCCTGGCACTGCCCCTGTCCACAGCTGTCTCCTTTCCTAAGCTAAGTCTCTGATGCGATCTCTACTCCTGACCTCTATCATCCGTGTGTGACAATGCCTTGTTTTCATGTTGACTCTTCAGTGCTGGGTGCTGAATTAGCATCCTGTGTTTGTTTTAGCTTCTTATACAGGGACCAAGTCTGGAATGTAATTAATTGAGTCCTTATTTGAAATAAATGTGTTCTGGGTGTTCAGAGACCTAAAAAGATGTGAGGAAAAAAAAAAAAAGAAAAGAAAAAAAAAAGAAACTGCACTTGGCTGGGTGTGGTGGCTCATGCCTATAATCCCAGCACTTTGTGAGGCTGAGGTAGGAAGATCACTTGAGCCCAGGAGTTTGAGACCAGCCTGGGCAAAATGGCAAGACCCTGTCTCTACAAAAATTAAAAAAAATTAGCCAGGCATATTGGCATCTGTCATCTCAGCTACTAGAGAGGCTGAGGTGGGAGGATTGCTTGAGTCCAAGAGTTTGAGGCTGCAATGAGCTATGATCATGCCACTGTACTCCAGCCTGAGTGACAGAGTGAGACCCTGTCATGCACACACACAAAAAAAAAAAGAAAAGGAAAGAAACTACACTTCTTCAAACAGAACTATGTTCTCTAATGGAGGAGTGAAAAGAAGTAGGGATTTGGAAAGAGCACCTAACTTTGAATTTCAGCTAACCATTTATTAAATATATATCTTTGGGCAGATGTTTGTACCTCAGTTTTCCAATAATATTTAACTTACAAGGACGCAGGGGCAATTAAATACTGTGCATGCTAGTATTATGTAAGTTTTAAAACAAAAATTATTATAAATGAATGGAGCCTACTGATTTTGACAGGAAAATCTATAAATTCCTTGAGTATCAGTGAACACACACCGTTTTTTTTTTTCTTTTGGTGGGGTGGGGGAGGGGCCGGGCCTTGCTTTGTTGCTCTGTTGCCCAGGCTGGAGTGGTGCAGTGGCGTGTTTATAGCTCACTGCAGCCTCAAACTCCTGGACTCAAGTGATCCTCCCACCTCAGCCTCCGGAGTAGCTGAGACTAGAGGTATATGCTACCATGTCTGGCTAACTTTTTTTTTTTTTTTTTTAAGCACCAGGTCTTGCTATGTTGCCCAGGCTGGTCTTTAACCCAGGCCTCAAGCTATCCTCCTACCTCTGTCTCCCAAAGTGCTGGGATTACAGGCATGAGCCTGGCCCACAACATTTATTCTAATGTTTATTTCCATAAAATTTCAAGAACAGTTGAAAAAGTTAGTTTGATGTCTTTAAACATGTTATAATATATAATAGTATACAATAACATTTGTAATATGATAATGTACAATGCTAGTATTTAAACAAAAAGCTGAATAAAAACAGATGTAAATCCTTGTCAGCTTAATCACATAAATAATCAGCCTATTGTATAGAGATTGCCTTGTTTCACTATAATCTTTGGATGTAGTTTGCATTCATTGCATATTTTCAGATATTAGTTCTGACTGTCCTTTTCTTCCATGCTGGAGAAATTACTTCTTTTGCTTTGGATATTATTTGTATGTGTTCCAACTAACCAAATATTTGGATTGATGAAGAGTTGTTATACATTTTTCAGAGGATGAGACCCAATAAAAATACACCTAATAAAAAGTATATATGATTATTTTTAAAACAAACAAAACCCACAGAAAATAACAAGCGTTGGTGAGGATGAGGACATAGAGGCACTGGAACCCTTGTAAAGTGTTAGTGGGAATGTAAAATGGTGCAGCTGCTATGGAAAATGGCATACAGAGCTCTTAAGAAATTTAAAATAGAATTACCACATGAGAAGCCACATTCAGTGGTACATGCCTATAGTCCCAGCTATTCCAGAAGCTGAGGCAGAAGGATCATCTGAGCCCAGAAGTTTGAGGCTAGCCTCAGCAACATGACAGGACCTTATCTCAAATACAACAAAACCAAACCCATTAACTTTTTTCATGTCTCTTGAATTTGCTTTTTCAAGATAGGCACCATTGGGGAAATATCCAGAGAGTGGGGCAATCGCGGTTTTAGTATTTGATACTTTGAGACACTGTAAAGTGATATGATAATTCAGCTTTGCTGTCATCCCAACTATTTTCCAGAGAGTATTAATGTTGGACCACCTTGTGGATTATGCAAGACTGTCAGTGTTGCCTTTGGCACTAACAGAAAAGAGTGAGTCAAGAATATATATTGCAAGGTAGAAACGGTCAAGATGTGGAGTTTCTTGTATGTGATACTTTTCTATTTTGTTTTATAAGAAAAAACTAGCTATTTCATTAGGAAATTACAGTTTGCATATTTAGAATTTTCATTAATAGTGATTTTAAATGTTACTGTTGTTAAAATGGTGAGTTTGTTAGTTTAGAAATGGTTCATCTAACAGCTAACAACTTAGATTTAAATAATTAAGTTTGGCTGGGCGTGGTGATTCACACCTGTAATCCCAGCACTTTGGGAAGCCGAGGCAGGCAGATCTCCTGAGGTCTGGAATTTGAGACTCAGCACTTTGGGAAGCCGAGGCAGGCAGATCACCTGAGGTCTGGAGTTTGAGACCAGCCTGGCTAACATGGTGAAACCCTGTCTCTACTAAAAATACAAAAATTAGCCAGGTGTGGTGGCACACGCCTGTGGTCCCAGGTACTCGGGAGGCTGAGGTAGGAGAATAAACCCGGGAGGTGGAGGTTGCAGTGAGCTGAGATTGCGCCACTGCACTCCAACCTGGGCAACAGAGTGAGACTCCATCTCAAAATACAATAAAATGATGTAAAATAAGTAAGTTTAATATGAATGGACAGTGATATCTAGGAGTATATTTCAGAATCTTTTTTTTAACTACTCCAAATATCTATGCACAAAATTCAAGTCAACTGTGCAAGAAAAGTCAAAGAAATTTCTTTTTGTTTTGTTTTGTTTTTAGAGACAGGTCTCACTATGTTGCCCAGGCTGGAGTGCAGTGGTTATTCACAGGTACCATCATAGCACACTATAGTCTTCAACTCCTGACTAAAGTGGTTCTCCTGCCTCAGCCTCCTGAGTAGCTGGGACTACAAGTGCCCACTGTGCCCAGCCAAAGCAGTTTCTTGGTATTTCAGGAGTTCTTGTATAAATGTTAATTTTCAGCCGAAAACTCAAGTTTGCTACAACTATACTCAATTAATGTTCTTTGTTTTATTTGCAGTCAAAGCAAGGACACAACATCAGAGGGACGGCAGAGAATCCTTGTGTGTAGATCTTTGGTGGTGAGTACCTGGGAAAAGTCACCTAAGTCAAGATGTCAGCGTAAAAAGCATTTTATTTTGAGCCTGAAAAGTGGAATGAGCCATCTATCTAAGTGCTTACATGGCATCATGTGATTAGTAGAAAGGTTTTTTTGTGACTCTCTTAACTCTGTTGTCCAGGCTGGAGTGCAGAGGTGTGTTAACAGATCACTGCAGCCTCGACCTCCTGGGCTCAAGTGATCCTCCCACCTCAGCCTCCTGAGTAGGTGGGACTAGCAGTGCACACCACCACACTCGGCTAATTTTTAAATTTTTTGTAGAGACGGGATCTCACTATGTTGCTGAATTCCTGGGCTCAAGTGATCCTTCCGCCTAAGCTTTCCAAAGTGCAGGGGTTATAGCATAAACCATGGCACCCAGCTGACATTTTGATAGATGTACACATTGTGGAATACTTAAATCAAGCTAATTAATATATTTGTCACCTCACATTCTTATTTTGGGGGTAAGAACATTTGAAATTTACTCTCAACAATTTTGAAATATATAATACATTATTAACCATAGTCACCAAGCTGTACAATAGATCTGTCTCCATTCTTCCCTTTACATTTACGATTTGCTCTGTTTAGAAAGTGAACAAGTATCACAAGGAGGAAAATTGAGTGGTTAACAAACATGTGAAACCACGCTCAACTTTACTTTCCCACCTTTAAGGCAACTTATAAACAAAAATTGTAATAGTATAGTAATGCAAGGGATATATAACAGCTAAGAGAAATGAACTAAATCTGCATATACACAACACAGATGGGTTTAAAAATCATTGTAATTATTACAGGCATGAGCCACGATGCCCGGCTGTAATACTTTATTTCTTATAGGAAAGATAACAAATTTGTCAAAATGTTAACAATGATGAGCCAGGCGTGTTGGCTCACGCCTGTAATCCCAGCACTTTGGGAGGCCAAGGCGAGGATCACGAGGTCAGGAGATCGAGACCATCCTGCTAACACGGTGAAACCCCATCTCTACTAAAAATACAAAAAAAATTAGCTGGGCGTGGTGACAGGCGCCTGTAGTCCTAGCTACTCAGGAGGCTGAAGCAGGAGAATGGCATGAACCCAGGAGGCGGAGCTTGCAGTGAGCCAAGATCACGCCACTGCACTCCAGCCTGGGCAACAGAGCGAGACTCCATCTCAAAAAAAAAACCAAAAAACGAAAAAAACATACTGTTGAATGAAAAGCAAGTTACAGATTATGTACTGCTTATGTAACATTCTTATTTATTTATTTATTTGTTTTGTTTTTCTCCTCTGTGGGCATTGGAAGATGGAACATTTTTAAATGGACACATTCATACTAATAGCATCTTCATGTTCTCTCTTTTTAAATGCACACACACAGACACACACATATGCGGAAGAAAGGGACACACTGAAAGGATACACTCTAAATTCCTGAAAGTGGTTACCTCTGAAGAGACTGGGAGAGTAATTGATTTGGACTGGGATTGAGGGGAGTGCAAGGGGGCTTCAATTGTATCTGTAATTTTTTTTCTTTTTTTCATGTGCCTTCTAGGGGTGACTAATGTAATGTATTATTTCTTTTTTTTTTAATTGAAAACATTTTTTAATGGAGACTGAGGTCTTTCTATATTGCCCAGGCTGGTCTTGAATTCCTGGGCTCAAGCAATCTTCCTGCCTCAGGCTCCCAAAGTCCTGGGATTACAGCCATGAGCTATGATGCCCGGCTGTAATATTTTATTTCTTATAGGAAAGACAAAAAATTTGTCAAAATGTTAACAATGATCAGTTCTGGATGTTGACTCATGGGTGTTTGTTATATTCTTTGCATTCTTCTGTCTTTTGAAGATTTCTTATAAATAAGATTTGTTCTCTCCTGTGAAGATTAATCTTCTACTTTGTGCCTGGATTTGGTATGTTGTGCACATTTCAGCCCACACAATAGTAATAAATGAGTCTTGGAACAAAACGTAAGCAATCCTCTGCAAGCCTGCATGACACATTCTCACTAAGCCAGCCTAAAAATAACAGAAAAGTAAAAGTATTATTAGACAGAGGGACCCTCATTTGACCTTTTGGCCATTTGGATTGTCCATTCAGTTAATCTTGTCACAATCATGTAATTATGAGGTTGGTTTGAGCTTAATGAACCAATATATACAAGGAAAATATGCTGTCACCAGAACTGTGCCACACAAAGGCCTTGGGACATAATACTTTTCGCGTTTTTGTACGTGAGATTTCCCAAAGATAACAAAACCTTTTACCAAATATGCTTTTCAGACCTATTACCCTTTCCAACGAATATTCCTCTTCCCCACGTCAAGTCGGCATCCCCCAAAATATGTCGATGCTGCACCTTTGCCACATAAATACCCAAATGCTGCCTGATACCCCCGCAGGCTACATTTGACAGTACAATACCTGCAAAGGCAGCGGAGCTGCAGAGTGCTATTGGAAAGACCATTATAATCTCCTCTGAAAGAGTCTCAAACTGAAATGCCAGTTAGTAAAACATATAGGAAAGAGAAAAACAACCAGGCAAGTATGTAAGTGTACTCAGCAGCACTCAAAATTCCAGCTGAGTTGAACCTGGAGGTATTTAAAAAAAGTTGAATGTCTGGAGAACTAGTTTTGGAAACTTACTTTGTCTTTTTTAATTAAAAAAAAAAAGTTTAGAAAGATATATACACTTCACTCCCTAAAAAAGAAAAAAAGAAAAGAAAAAGTGAGTAGGAAGTAGGGGTGTGTACATTAATGAGGGCTTCCTTCCTTTCTCTCACTTGGGGAGTCGTCAAAGACCCTTTAAGACTTGTTTCCTTTTCCTTCTCTAGAAGGAGATAGCCAGCGTGTTCCAGCAATGATAACAGCAGTATGGACATCATTTAAAAAAACTCTAGCAGTATACTATGACCAAAATAAGAGCAATATGGTAAAGCATTATACATTATTTCTACTCCTGTATCTGACTCTTTCTCTTTCAGCTAGCTTTAGTCAGCAGGCTTATTTGCTCCAGCCTAGGGGGGTTTGATTTATTTACTCTATGTGAACAGGTCTGACTATGGAAACCCCTTCCTCATGTCAGAACCTTTGGCTTCCAGGTGGAGATTCATTCACGCCGTTTACACCACACACTTGCTCCTTGCTCCCTCAGGTCAGATGTATTCTGACGACTCCCAAGTCCTGAGCTGCGTAACACTCAAAGCCTTTGCATCAGTCTCTCATTGAGCCCTAGAGGTGCATCTCTCTTCATGGTTGTTGCAAACATCACTAATTGCCTCAACCTCTTAACTGTGGGTACCCATCTCTAGAATGAAACCATCCCTTAATTTGATGTTTATTGAATACCTGTTAGATGCTGCCATTCTGCTAGGAGCTAGGAATATAGTGCTGATTAAGACAGCCATGGCCCCTGCCTTCATGGTGCTTATAGTGTACTGTGGAGCTTACACAGGGAGCCTGCTTTAAGGAAGGATCGGGTTTCTTCACTAATGAGACCTGTACATAGATGGTGCTGAATGAGTGTGTGTGTATATGTTTGTTAGTGGGTGGGAAGCAAGACAGGAAGCAAGGAAACCAGAACTATCAACATTGTTTAGGTTAGAGATGATGGTATTTTAACCAGGGTTGTAGCAGCAATGGAAATAGTGAGAAGTGATCATTTGAGGGTAAACAGGACTGACTGGCAGACTGGTTGTGGGGTTAGAGAGACAGAGATAAATCAATGATGACCCATATGTGTTTGACCTGAGCTACTGGGTGAACAGTAGGGCTATTTACAGAGATGAGGATAGAGAGAATGTGTGTGCAAGAATCAGGAGTTGAGTTTTTTCATTGTTATATTTGATTTTCTAGTTGAAAAATCAAGTGGCGATACTGAGAAGTCACAAATACATGACTTTGAAGTTCAAGATTAGAGATAAAATTTTGAGATCATCAATGTGTAATCCATTTAAAGAAATGGGTCTTGTATTAGTCCATTCTGGACTGGCCAAGTGTGGTGGCTCACACTTTAATCCCAGCACTTTGGGAGGCCAAGATGGGAGGATTCGCTCAAGGCCAGGAGTTTGAGACTAGCCTGGTCAATGTAGTGAGACCCTATCTCTCTAAAAAAATAAAGAAATACCTGATACTGGGTAATTTATAAGAAAAGAGGTTTAATTGGCTCATGGTTCTATAGGCTGTATAGGAAGCATAAAGCTGGCATCTACTTCTCGGGGAGGCCTCAGGAAGTTGCCAATCATGGCAGAAGGTGAAGGAGGAGCAGGTGTTTCACATGGTGGAAGCAGGAGCAAGAGAGTGAGGGGAGAGATGCTGCACACTTTTAGATGGTCAGATCTCGCAAGAACTCACTATCTTGAGGACAATACCAAGGATATGATACTAAACCATTCATGAGAAATTCGCCCTCATGATCCAATCACTTCCCACTAGGCTCCACTTCAAACATTGGGGATTACAATTGAACATGAGATTTGGATGAGGACGCAGATTCAAGCTAGATCAGTCTGGATGATAACACCTTCAGAGAGAGTGTCTCAGCTGGGTGCGGTGGCTCACACCTGTAATCCCAGCACTTTGGGAGGCTGAGGTGGGCAGATCACAAGGTCAGGAGATCGAGATCATCCTAGCTAACACGGTGAAAACCCTTCTCTACTAAAAAAACAAAAAATTAGCCAGGTGTGGTGGTACACGCCTGTAGTCCCAGCTACTCGGGAGGCTGAGGCAGGTTCTCTTGAACCCAGGAGGCGGAAGTTGCAGTGAGCCGAGACGGTGCCACTGCACTCCAGCCTGGCTGACAGAACGAGACTCCATCTCAAAAAAAAAAAAAGAGAGAGAGAGTGTCTCAACAGAGAAAAGGACCAGGGACACTGCCTTGGGACAAGCCAACATTTAGATCCTGGGAGCAGAAAGAAAAGCCAGCGGAGGTGACTTAGAAGGAACAGCCAGTGCGATGGGAGGGAAACCATTAGTGCATCTTATCCCTGCAGCCAAATGCAGTGTCTCAAAGAGGATGAAGTAATCTCTTGCGTAAACTAACAGCAGTTAGGTAAGATGAAAACTGAGTATCAGTCACTGGTGTTGCCACAAGGTCACCTTGACAAGTGATCTGATTGGATCTGATTGAGGAGGAGCTGTGGGTGAAGAAGCGTGGGCAACAAAGGAAGACATCACTTTTGAGGAGTTTTAGTGCAAAAGGAGTAGAGAAATAGGGGTTAGGTGGATAGATGGGGTCAAGTAAGATTTTTAAAGACAAGAAATATTCTAGTATGTTTGTAAGTTGATGAGAATGATTCAGGAAAGAGAGAAATCGGAGGCTGCAATTGCAAGAGGGAATTACTACAGGATGAAAGTCCTTGAGTCATTGAAGGAATGACTCCAGAGCACAGATGGAGGAAGCAAGGCCAATTCATCCAGGGTAACAAGAGAGAAAGCAGAGCAGAGAAGAGGCATAGATAAATCAGCAAATGTGGTGGGAAGAGAAAGATACTTTCTTTTGAAGGCTCTGATATTTTCAGTAAAATAAGAAACAAGGTCATCTGCTGAGTTCAAAGAGGGAGAAGAAGGTATTGAAGACTTGAGAAGAGAAGAAATAAAATCAACCTCTTGTAGAGTGGCAGAGTGAGCTAATAAAGAAAATTTAGGATTGCTGAGCAGCACTGAGGGCCCATTCAGGATTATGGTCATCAACTTAAAGTGAGATTTAAAGTGTAGATGGTAAAAAAGTGGTAAGGTCAATGGATTGGAGATCCTACTGGGTCAAATTACTCTTGGAACCAAGATACGAGAGGCAATGAGTTGGAAAGATCAAGATTGGTGGTGAGAGAGAAATGCTTGTAATGGAGATTGTGGAGGTGGAAGAGTTATTACTGATGAAAGTGATCTGGACATGGTTGTGGTACTAGGAGGTGACAAGGTGGAGGCACTGAGAGATCAGGGTTTTCCAGAGGTGGAAGATACAAGAGATTTTACTGCTGTTTTGCCATAAATTCCAGAGGGCAAACTGGAAGCATTTGGAAGGTTGAGAAGATTGAATCAAGTTAGGCACATGGTGATAAGATATGGTGGCAAGAATCCAGGTGACTAATATGACTTGGAAGGCTTGAATTTCTATTTTATTTTATTTATTTTTTTGAGACCAAGTTTTGCTCTGTCACCTAGGCTGGAGTGCAATGGTGTGGTCTCCGCTCACTGCAACCTCCGCCTCCCAGGTTCAAGTGATTCTCCTGCCTCAGCCTCCTGAGTAGGTGGGACTACAGTTGTGTGCCACCACACCCAGCTAATTTTTGTATTTTTAGTAGAGACGGGGTTTCACCATGTTGGCCAGGCTGGTCTCAAGCTCCTGACCTTGTGATCCGCCCGCCTTGGCCTCCCGAAGTGCTGAGATTACAGGTGTGAGTCATTGCGCCCGGCCGGAAGGCTTGGATTTCTTATGGAGACTGACGTAAACAGGATTGTGATGGCCTTGTGATCTCGTAGGGGGAGGTGAAGAATTCATTCTTTTCTAGCTTCCTTCTTAGGACTAGTCTCTCAGACACTCCTGCTGTAGAGACATAACATCCCTTGGAGGTTGTTCAGAATATTCTTTTCATTCTCTGCATCCCCTGAATCCTAAGGTCACTTCTTACCTTGCTCTGATCCTTTCAAGCCAAGGCACATCTCAATTCCTCTAGCATTTATAGTCTCATTCAACAGATGAGACTATTTAACAAATAATGCTTTCCTGTTCCTTAGATATCTTTTTTATTATATTTCCTGTTACACAGTTTTGCTCTGCACCCAGGCTGGAGTGCAGTTGCAGGATCTCGGCTCACTGCAATCTCCGCCTCCTGGGTTCAAGCAATTCTTCTGCCTCAGCCTCCTGAGTAGCTGGGATTACAGGTGCCTGCCACCACGCCCAGCTAATTTTTTTTGTATTTTTTGTAGAGATGGGGTTTCACCATGCTGGCCAGGCTGGTCTTGAACTCCTGACCTCAAGTGATCCACCCACCTCAGCCTCCCAAAGTGCTGGGATTACAGGTGTGAGCCACCGCGCCTGGCCAAAGGAAGTTTTAATTAAAATTTTTATATCATTTTTCTCAAATGTTAACAATGTATTGTAAACCAAAAATAAAATTTTAAATCCTCCAACTGACTGAACTCTTTTTGAAGAGAAACATTCTTAGAAAACTTTGGGAAAACATTTCCTTCTTTGAAAAACATGGACTATAAGCAAATAATGTCTTTTATTATGAGAAAGTCTTTTGGTTCTTAATTATCCTTGTCAGGAAAAAAAAAAAAAAAAAAAAAAACAGAACAAAAGATTGCTTTTTAAGATTATCACTAAAATAAAAAATACAAAATGAAAACAAATTTCTATTTAACTCATTCCTGAATCTTAAAGAATGTGTTACAAGTTGGGCTGGGCACAGTGGTTCACACCTGTAATCCCAGCACTTGGAGGCTGAGATGGGCAGATCACTTGAGGTCAGGAGTTCAAGACCAGCCTGGCCAACATGGTGAAATCCTGCTCTATAGAAAATACAACAATTAACCGGGCATGGTGGTACGTGCCTGTAATCCCAGCTACTTGAGAGCTGAGGCACAAGAATTGCTTGAACCCGGGAGGTGGAGGTTGTAGTGAGCCAAGATCACGCCACTGCACTGTAAACTCGTGACAGAGCAAAACTCCATCTCAAAAAAAAAAAATAAAAAGTTACAAGTTAAGAAACTCTTCCTTTTCCTTAGACAACACGTTAAAAGAAACTCAAGAAATGTTACAGCAGGGAATTTTATGACAAATATGTGGATATGCCCATTTTCAAAATATGTTAGAAAATACATTTTATAAACCCAAACTTAGAACACGGCCTTCCACAGAGTAAGTGCTCAATAAAGGGTAATAATAACAGAGCCAATAATAACAGCAATAATTTTTAAATTTAGATATTTTTAGAAGTAGACTTTCAGCATTTCTTCTACTTGTTGAAATGAAGTCAATGAGGTTGTTTTCTTTAGTGTGTTAACTGAGTATCAAGGAGCACTAGGAAGGAAATGATTGATCAGTTGGCTTTAGGAATAAAGCATTTCCCTGAAGCTACCTTGGTTAATATTTGCAAGTATTGTGAACTTTTTGGATGAAATACCACACAGATGCAACTCAAAACAAATAGTAATGCACATATATAGTTCTTTCAGCTCTAAACTGGTATTACTTTTTTTTTTTTTTGAGACGGAGTCTCGCTCTGTCACCCAGGCTGGAGTGCAGTGGGACAGTCTTGGCTCACTGCAAGCTCCGCCTCCCGGGTTCACGCCATTCTCCTGCCTCAGCCTCTCCGAGTAGCTGGGACTACAGGCGCCCGCCACCACGCCCGGCTAAACTGGTATTACTTTCAAGTAAACTCTGAAATCTTGGGAATAACCATCTCATGGCTCTCGGTGAAAATGATACATGTTCATTACGAAACAATCAAGCACAGATAAGATGATGATCCGAGGATGAGATAGTGCCCTCACTCATTTCTGTTCAATGTTCAAGATATAACCCTGAACAGAGAGGGCTCAGGGAGACCCTCAGTTGACTAAGGGACTCACAATGCAACTTCAGTTCAGTTTTTTTTTTTTTTTTTGAGACGGAGTCTCGCTCTGTCACCCAGGCTGGAGTGCAGTGGCGCGATCTCGGCTCACTGCAAGCTCCGCCTCCCGGGTTCACGCCATTCTCCTGCCTCAGCCTCTCCGAGTAGCTGGGACTACAGGCGCCCGCCACCACGCCCGGCTAATTTTTTGTATTTTTGGTAGAGACGGGGTTTCACCGTGGTCTCGATCTCCTGACCTCGTGATCCGCCCGCCTCGGCCTCCCAAAGTGCTGGGATTACAAGCGTGAGCCACCGCGCCCGGCCCAGTTCAGTTTTAAAAAATAAGAAAGTTATGTTTCTGGCACACTTTAGTTTTGGGCTGAGATTCAAAACATTTACAGAAATTAATATATGTCCCGGGTGCCCCTTGTCTTTTTTTGTCCCCCTGAGCACAAAATAACATTACATAATTCACGATTCTTTTTTTCTCTTCTCTAGACCAAAACCCAGTAAACAGAAAACAGATAAACAAAAGAGGTGGGGCTAGTTCTCTGCAGAGTGTTGTGGAGGTGGGGCTGAGGATGGAGTTTTCCTTCTGGAATCCCAGCCCTGCTGTTGGGAGAGCAAGGTCCTGCCACATCCCCTAAGGAGCTAAGACCACAGGGATCTCAGGGGGTTTTGCTGTCACTTTGAAATGGTGTGAGGTTTCCTGCTTCGTCAGAATCCCTGCTGAGGGGGAAATTGAAGGTGTATTGTGGAAACCTCCATTGGGGGCTTCTGCACAGTCACAGGAAATGGTGAGTTTGCAGGAACTTGTGGTTACTGTGAGAAAATTTGCTTTGGATTTTTATGTCCAAAATCTCTGTGGAATTCCCCAGGTCTGAAGCCAGTGCCTGCTTTGGACTCTGCTCTGCATACAGGTTCATCTGATTGTATTTTTTCTCATTAATTGAAATTTGCCAGCTGCAATTTTATCAGCGAAAACCAAATTCTAATCTCTTAGATAGATATAGAAAATGTGGCTTTAAATTATGGCCTTAGGTTATGATGAAATAAAACACCAACGAGTATGAACTAGGTCTTTATGAGCGAATTTGAAAAATAAAGTAGTAAATCTGTCTATGATAATAGGTTAACAGAGCAGAAAATAAGGGCAGATGCTGTAGTTTGTAGATCAGCATCCTGTCACAACAATTTTGGAACATTTGGTTCATGTTCTGTCACACATTCTTAAGAGTAGTTGTGCAATTGCTTCCAAGCTGTTGGCTGTATTAGACAAACTTTAAATTAGTGAAAGGAATCTATTTTTATGTGGTGGGGTAATAGTTCTTCTAAACAAACTTTCATTTTTATCTTTTGAAAGTTTTTAATGAATCGAGTTTTTTTTTTTTTTTTTTTTTTTTTGAGACAGATCTCAGTTCTGTTGCCCAGGCTGGAGTACAGTGGCACGATCACGGCTCATTGCAGCCTCGACCTACCGGGCTCAAGTGATCCTCCCACCTCAGCCTCCCAAGTAGCTGGGACTACAGGCACATACCACCATGCCTGGCTAATTTTTGTATTTTTTGTAGAAACTGGGTTTCACCACATTGCCTAGGCTGGTCTCGAAATCCTGGGCTCAAGTGATTCACCTCGGCCCCCCAAGTACTGGGATTACAGGCATGAGCCACTGTACTTGGCCTTTGAAGTAAACTTAAAAAAAAAAAAAAAAAGAGAGACCAGGCTCGGTGACTCACACCTGTAATCCCAGCACTTTGGGAGGCCGAGGCAGGTGGATCACAGAGCTCAAGACCAGCCTGGCCAACATGGTGAAACCCCATCTCTACTAAAAATACAAAAATTAGCCAGGCATGGTGGTAGGCACCTGTATTCCCAGCTACTCAGGAGGTGGAGGCAGGAGAATCGCTTGAACTCAGGAGGCAGAGGTTGCAGTGAACCAAGACTGCACCACTGCACTCTAGCCTGGGTGACAGTGCAAGACTCCGTTTCAAAAAAAAAAGAAATATGAGACTCTTTTTTTATGAGTGGAAGGTGTCTTTCACCTGTAGCACAAAGTGGAGGTTGAGAGCATGAACGGATTCTGTAGCCAGGCCACCTGACTCTGCCACTTGCTGGTTGTGTGACCTTGGGCAAGTTACATAACCTCTCTGTGCATCATTTCCTAATCTGTAAAATGAGGATAATAGCTGGGCACAGTAGCTCATGCCTGTAATCCCAGCACCTTGGGAGGCTGAGACAGGTGGATCATGAGGTCAGGAATTTGACCAATATGGTGAAACCCCGTCTCTACTAAAAATACAAAAATTAGCAGGGTGTGGTGGCATGCGCCTTTAGTCCCAGCTACTCGGGAAGCTGAGGCAGAAGAATCACTTGAACCCAGGAGGTGGAGGTTGCAGTGAGCCAAGATCGCGCCACTGCACTCCAGCCTGGGCGACAAGAGGGAAACTCTGTCTCAAAAAAAAAAAAAAAAAAGACTATAGAGAAACAACCAAATGATTTTTCTAATGATTAAAGTCTTTCAGAAAGTCGAGGTGTTTGCTTCCATAAGGAACCTGGACAGATATCATGTGTGGCATTAGTGACATAAGCAGGTTACTGTAAACTGCTAATCAACAGAATCTGGAGACATGCCGCTAACTCTGAGTCACTGTCAACATGTGAGTCCACACTTACAGGAGGGGTGGTTCCTTGTATGAAAAACAGCCTCGGTAAATCACTGAAACTCTGCTGGCAAACATTTTTAATGCAAGTAATGCACCTCAATTTCACCCCCCTGCTTACAATCCTGTTTGAAACAATTCCAAACAAATGACCAAGACACCACTTTGGACCAAAAGAAAGCTGGTATCTTACAGTAACAATACTGTAGCTTGAACGCAGTTCTCCATGAGAAATTAGTGAAAGGGAGCATCCATTCCCTTAGAAATCAGTTAATATTGCCATTAATAAGAGGTTGGGCAACTGGGCATGGCGGCTCACGCCTGTAATCCCAACACTTTGGGAGGCCAAGGTGGGTGGATCACTTGAGGTCAGAAGTTATGGCAAAACCCTGTCTCTACTGAAAATACAAATATCAACCAGGCATGGTGGTGGGTGCTGGTAATCCCAGCTACTTGAGAGGCTGAGGCACGAGAATCACAGAATCACTTGAACCCGGGAGGTGGGGGTGGGGGTTGCAGTGAGCTGAGATCGCACTGCTACACTCTAGTCTGGGCAACAAGAGGGAAACTCTGTCTCAAAAAAAAAAAAAAAAAGAAAGAAAGAAAAGAGGTAGGGGAACCCTTTTTTATAGAGCTTTGCTCAGGAACCAAAAATTCAAGTTTATTTTAAACCTTTCGTCTATGCTTGAGGTATCTGGATTTCTGCTTTTAATATCACGTTGTAAAGATTTAAAGAGAAAACATCTCTGTAGACATTGTTAATTTCGTAAATACTGATGTAATTTCTTGTGTTTTTCCATATCATCTACTGAAACTAAATAGCTCAGAATTAAAAAAAAAAGAGCCCTTTTATTTTGCCGGTCTATAAAGCTTCTAAGCTTCTGATGACAGGTAAAAGAACCTGGTGGTTAAGGACTTAGGTTTTGAGGTCGGTGGATGTGGGATTGAATCATGGACAAGATCTCAGTTTGTATAGAGGCGTGTATATCGGCCTCATTTATACATATTCTTAGAGGGCTGTGAGAAGTAAATATGTTTATATGTATAGAATTTAGTACCCATGGCCAGGCGCAGTGGCTCACGCCTGTAATCTCAGCACTTTGGGAGGCCAAGGCGGGTGGATCACTTGAGGTCAGGAGTTCGAGAGCAGCCTGGCCAACATGGTATGAAACTCCGTCTCTACTAAAAATACAAAAATTAGCCAGGCATGGTGGTGCGTGCTTGTAATCCCAGCTACTCAGGAGGCTGAGGCAGGAGAATCACTTGAGCCCGGGAGGCAGAGGTTGCAGTGAGCTGAGATTGCGCCACTGCACTCCAGCCTGGGCAGCAGAGCGAGACTATCTCAAAACAAAAACAAACAAACAAAAAATTTAGTACCTACGCTGGCTCAGATGTTGATGGCTACTGTTGTGAATCTGGCTCTACGGGGACCAGTCGCCTTATCACTCTTTAAAGACAAGACACTCCTAAATTATCTACAATGCCATTTTATTTAGAAAGCCTTAACATGATTGATACATTTAATTTAATTTTATTTTTTTGAGACAGAGTGTTGCTGTTGTCCAGGCTGGAGTGCAATGGCACCATCTCAGCTCCCTGCAACCTCTGCCTCCTGGGTTCAAACGATTCTCTTGCCTCAGCCTCCCAAATAGCTGGGATTACAGGTGCCCACCACCATGCCCGGCTAATTTTTGTATTTTAGTTGAGATGGGGTTTCACCATGTTGATCAGGCAGGTCTAGAACTCCTGACCTCAAGTGATCCACCCACCTCGGCTTCCCAAATTGCTGAGATTATAGGCATGAGCCACCTCACCTGGCTGATGCATTTAAATGTGGGATTAAATATTCACACCTAGTTCAAGTGTTCACATCTGTACTTGAAACTAAAACTTGATAACAAGGCATTAATATTGTATTAGTCTGTTTTCATGCTACTGATAAAGACATACCCGAAACTGGGCAATTTACAAAAGAAAGGTTTATTGGACTTACAGTTCCACATGGCTGGGGAGGCCTCACAATCATGGCAGAAGGTAAGGAGGAGCAAGTCACATATCACGTGGATGGCAGCAGGCAGAGAGAGCTGGTACGCGGAGACTCCTGTTTTTAAAGCCATCAGATCTCGTGAGACTTATTCACTATCATGAGAACAGCACAGGAAAAACTCATCCCCATGATTCAATTACCTCCCACTGGGTTCCTCCACATGGGGATTGTGGGACTTACAATTCAAGATGAGATTTGGGCGGGGACACAGCCAAACCATATCAAATACTGTTTAATTTGAGTCTAGGAGAAATCTTAAGGCCTTAAACTTAGAGAGACTTTATAAAAGCAGAGGCTAGCTCCATCTGGACTGTTTATTCCTTCAGAATATTATGCCTACTTGTATTCCCAATGCCTGACTCAGGGCTCTCCCATAGTCAGTGCTCAATGAATATTGGTAAGGAAAAATATGGTTCATTGAGGAGATTTTTGCAGTAATTCAGGTGACTGATGACATTTGACCTTTGTGAATGAATCTCCAATTCTGCAATTGGGTAGATTCTCTACCTACAGGTACAAGAGGAAGAGGACGAGAAATATTTCCTGTTCTCTCAGTAACTTTCCAACTAAGATGTCATAAGAAGCCTCCTCATTCTACTCTCCAACGTGATAAAAGCCTAGGATTGAGCCAGGTGCAGCGGCTAACGCCTCTAATCCCAGCACTTTGGGAGGCCAAGGCAGGCGAATCTCTTGAGCTCAGGAGTTTGAGACCAGCCTGGGCAACAAAGTGAGACCCCCCCCCCCGCGCCCTGCCAACCCCCTCTACAAAAAATACAAAAAATTAGCTGGGTGTGGTGGCATTTGTCAGTAATCCCAGCTACTCAGGAGGCTGAGGTGGGAGAATCGCTTGAGCCTGGGAGGCGGAGGTTGTAGTGAGCTGTGGAGATTGTGCCACTGCACTCCAGCCTGGGCGACAGAGCGAGACTCCATCTCAAAAAAAAAAAAAGAAAAAAAAGCATAGGTCCATAGCCCTCTAGAACTGGAAGAAGGCTTCTAGGCCAAGCCCTTCATTTGAACTGAGCCTTGACGAGTCTGATCTTTGAAACCTGCCAGTCCACGGTCATTTCACCTGCCTGTTTGTAAAACAATGTCCTGTTACTTAAGTATATTTTTTAATAGGAAAAACTGGGTGTAAGCAAGAGTATCAAAGTGGTGTTCTGGTGCGTGCATTCAACTTCTGCAGCGTGTACTTCACAGGCACAGGTTCTTAGGACGTTGCCCCGCCGGACTGTCGTTCATATCGCGCCCACCTCCGGGTAACGCCGGTAATGCTGACCTAGCTCCATTATTTGTATTAATTTATTTAGCTAGCGGGGGAACGGCTGGGTAATGCAGTCTCAGCTGCTAGAGAGGAAGAGGCAAGACTCCGCCGGCGCCCACCATCAGAGCGTGACAACAAGCAGGACCGGAGGTTGGGAAAAAACACAGGGAAAGAATGAATGTGTGTATGGGGGAGCTCTGCTGGGGAAAGGGCAAGAGGCTGTGATCAGATTATCTGAGGTTTCAGAACTTTTATATAAAGACCAAGGAACCAAATGAAAACCCAACTCTTCCAGGAAGCCCTGGAAAGTTCAAAAGGACCTCGTTTGAGGGAGCGAGTCCCCGCAGCTCGCGCTCCCTCGCGCTTCCCCCAGGACAGGGGCCGCCCCAACCCGGGCGCGCTGAGCCCGGCCGCGCCCCTAGCCTCTTCTCTTTCTGCCTCCTCGGCCCGAAGGGAAGCACAGGCTCGAGCAGCATTCGGGGCTCATCCATCAGCCGCGGAGGCAAAGGGGGAGGAGAGAGGAGGCGGGAGGCGGGAGGCGGGAGGAGGAGTTTCTGGGCGGCCGAGAGCCCCCGGTGGGGCCGGCGGAGGAGTGCCCTTCCCCCCGCGCGCTGATTGCTGTGGCGTCTTGCCCGTCCCCGCCCGCGTGTGTGCGAGGGAGGGCGAGTGAGCCGGGTCGGCCCGATGGGGGTAATCGAGGGTTTCGGGGACGCCGAGCGGCACTTTCCTCTTCCCAGCGAGTGAAGGAGGGCAGTCGGCGGCTCTCGCGCCCCGGCCACTTTCCCTGCGCGATTCCCGGAGCTCCCTGCAGGAGGTGAGAGTCCCCAGCGGGTCCGGATGGCGTAGTTGTGCCGCGGCGCAGCAGCTGCCGGAGCTCGCCGCCGCCGAGCGCTGGGCGGGGAAACTTTCCGCCGCTTTCCTCCAACTTGCTGCGGGTGGATCTCCGCTGGACACACCGCCTCCGAGGTACGTGCCGGCCCAGCCCCGCGGCGCTGCAGCCCGCCCGGGCTGTGGGCTCTGCAGGCTGCGCGGGTGCCCGTCGGCGCGGCGCGGGCTGCCAGTGCCTACTTACCGGCCAGGGTCGCTCCAGCCGCCGGGACCTCCGGGCTTGGGAGGGCGGCGCTGGTGGGGCGGTGTTTACGCTTCGGGGAGCAAGCACCGATGGCCAGCGGTGTGTGGGCAGCGGCCGCACGGGGCAGGCAGTGCTCCCGGCGGTGCGCGGTGCTGGGGAGGAATTCTCCACGACCGCCCTCACTCTTCCTCTCCGCGGGTCCTTCTGACCCCTGCGGGGCGCGGCGGCCACTTCCCTCCGGGCGCGTGACAGCGTCGGTGGGAATGGTTTGTTGTGGGTTCGCAGTCTATTGCCGTGGCCCAGGCTGTGGCTCCCGGACTTGTGCACGGACGCGGTTTGCGTTCGCCGCTGGCCGCACCCTCAGAGTGCCTTGCGGGCTGCGCCGCAAGATGCAGCTCGGCGCCCCCCCCCCCCCCGCCCCGGTTTATTTTGAAGGCTCTCTTCGTGTATTCATTTGGTTAGGACAAACTTGGAAATCTTGGACTGTCGCTAGAAGAATCTGCTTGCAGACTTGATCTTATTAGGGCATTTGCCCCGCTTTGCAGAATCGCATAGTGTCGGGAGCGGACGTGTCAAGCATGAATTACCTTGGCAAAATAGAACTTAGTGGATTTGGTGTCCTCACGAAAAGCTGGAAGAAGAAAACCGTTCCATTTCCCTAGCTGTGAAGTGAGGATAGTAGTACTTGCCCCGTAAAGTGGCTGTGAGCATCTAATGATTTAATGTGTGTGAGGTGCTACAACAGTGCCTGGCACCGCGTAAGCACCGCACGGAGGTTAGCGCTGCTTGCCGCTAGCCCTGCCGTGGCAGGATAGGAGCGGCGAGGGCAGAGGATAGTAGGAGTGATAGGCTGTGCTGGGGAACCAGGCGTATTCTGAGTTTTATGTCCTTCCGAAGAAGTGAGCGGTTTGGGAGTAGTCTCCACAGGTAGTAAAAACACACGTCAAGACCGTTTCTTCTTCCTGAATGCAGAGTGCAAACAGTTACTTCAGTGTGAACTCAGTTGTTTCTTTTGGATAATGATAACAGCTAACGTTTTCTAAGCCTATACTGTGTGCACTTAATCCTCACAGCATCTCTATGGGAAAAGCACTATTAATAACCCTATTTTGAGGTCAGGAGTTATGGCAATCTTACAGATAAGACAGATAAGACACTAGAGGTTAAGTTACTTGTCCAAGATCATACACAACTTTCTGTTAGTTCTGACTCCAAAGCTAGCTTCCTCCCTCAGCGGAGGGCGGCAAGTGCAGGCCGGTTTGTGTGTACATAGATTTGTGTGCATAGTCCATGGATCTTCTCCTATCTTTCAGCTTTCTATTTGAGCTGAACGCATATCTCTTGAAACACACATAAGGTATCTGTGATGAATTTAGGTGATTTTACATACTTACGAGGGTGCCGAATTAAAGTTCCTCTGAAACTGGCCCCAAATAATTATAAATAGAACTCTGACTTACATTAATTAACATGGTTTTTTTTTTTTTTTTGTGACAGAGTCTCGCTCTGTCCCCAGGCTGCAGTGCAGTGGTGCGACCTCGGCTCACTGCAACCTCCACCCCCCGGGTTCAAGAGATTCTCCTGACTCAGCCTCCCGAGTAGCTGGGACTACAGGCGCGCGCTACCACGCCCAGCTAACTTTTGTA
This sequence comes from Hylobates moloch, assembly GCF_009828535.3. Classification (NCBI taxonomy): domain Eukaryota; kingdom Metazoa; phylum Chordata; class Mammalia; order Primates; family Hylobatidae; genus Hylobates; species Hylobates moloch. The sequence continues at coordinate 134,682,972 of NW_026652280.1, forward strand.
TTTTTACTTTTGTATTTTTAGCAGAGACAGCGTTTCACCATGTTGGCCAGGATGGTCTCGATTTCTTGACCTCGTGATCCACCTGCCTCAGCCTCCCAAAGTGCTGGGATTACAGGTGTGAGCCACCACGCCCGGCCAACATGGATCTTTATTCTTAATTTCTTTTATTAATTCTCCAGACATTGTTGATCACCATTACTTGGCTTCCTTAGGAAACAGCTTGGGGTTGGCACAGGAGGCAGGGAAATAATTCTTACCCCCTTAAGGGCTATTAACATGAAATTGATTTCATGCCATTGTGTCAGTTAAAGGATGTTGCTCTATTTCTTGCTGTTCTTTGCTTTTGGCTTTATTTCTGCATTGTTTAGTGTTTCAAGGCTTGAGCCTTTTTTTTTTTGGCCCTTCAGTTTGTCATTTGCCAACTTTAATTTTTCCTGTTTTGATGGAATCTGACCGTTACACGGCAGCTTTGCCTAACAACTGTTGATTCAGCTCATGTTTTTAAATATAAAAATCACCAACATAGTTTTGAACCCCAGCACTTCAAAGGCAACCCCTGGGGAGTTCATTGTTAATTTTGAATATTAGTCAATAGGGGGAGCATAACACACTGCTGATATCTATAAGGCGCATAAACCCGTTTTTAGAGTATTAAACATATAGTTTGAAAGGGGAGGGCAAAATATCTAGCAAAATAACCAAGTTGCTTTTGGAGTTTATAATGAAGGACTAGATTTAATTTGAACTGATTAAGAATGACCTGGAGGACAGGGCCTGTATGTTGAATACATGTCAAGAACTCCATGGTGGCTGGACAGATAATAGATAAACACACATATAGTTTTTTTTTTTCAATTTGTTTCCTTAAGTGGTGTGTAGGCCAGGCACAGTGGCTCAAACCTGTAATTCCAACACTTTGGGAGGCTGAGGTAGGAGGATCACTTGAGCCAAGGAGTTCGAGACCAGCCTAGGTAATATAGTGAGACCCCATTTCTTTAAAAAGTGAAGTTTGTATGTAAACTAATTTTGTGTAGTTTGAATGATATTTCAGCTTATCTAGGAGAAATGGAAATCCAGAGGAATTTGTTATGAATCCTTTTGTAATGATCCTCGTTTGTCTTTTGCAGAAAACTGAATATAATGAATTCGTTCTCAGGGAGGTTGGTGTGTTCACAATCCTGTCATCATATTTCATTAACATCTTCTCAGTGCAAGACAATAGGGGATCAGTAATCCTAAATAACAGCAGTTCTATTACTGTGCATTCCTCAGAGGCTTACGTTAATATTCAAGTATAGTACTAGTTCAGATGTATCATATTTGATACTAGTATAGGAGTGATGTGTCTATGAATACTCATACTTGTAAATATAAACAATAAGAATAAATATGCTTGAAAAAATCAAACTTGACATTTATTTATTTATTTATTTATTGAGATGGAGTCTCTCGCTCTGTCGCCCAGGCGGGAGTGCAGTGGTGCAATCTCAGCTCACTGCAAGCTCCGCCTCCCAGGTTCACGCCATTCTCCTGCCTCAGCCTCCCCAGCAGCTGGGACTACAGGCACTCGCCACCATGCCCGGCCAATTTTTTTGTGTTTTTAGTAGAGACGGGGTTTCACCGTGTTAGCCAGGATGGTCTCGATCTCCTGACCTTGTGATCTGCCTGCCTCAGCCTCCTAAAGTGCTGGGATTACAGGCGTGAGCCACGGTGCCCGGCCAAACTTGACTTTTAAAAAAAGTTTTTGGCCAGGTGTGGTGGCTCACGCCTGTAATCCCAGCATGTTGGGAGGCCGAGGCAGGTGGATCACTTGAGGTCAGGAGTTCGAGACCAGCCTGGCCAACACAGCAAAACCTGATCTCTACAGAAAATACAACAATTTGCTGAGCGTGGTGGTGCACACCTGTAATCCCATCTACTCCAGAGGCTGAGGTGGGAGGATCCCTTGAGCCCAGGAGGTGGAGGTTTCAGTGAGCTGAGATCATGCCACTGCACTCCAGCCTGGGAGACAGCAAGGCTCTGTCTCAAAAAAAAAAAAAAAAGTTTTCAATTTTTGTCTGTAGTTTTGTAGGCCAGTTTCCTTTCTTGTTTCTTGCGTATTATGTAGTATTTTTAAAATTATTTATTTATTTGTGTATTTTTGAGACAAAGTTTTCACTCTGTCCCCCAGGCTGGAGTGCAGTGGAGCAATCTTGGCTCACGACAGCCTCCGCCTCCCGGGCTCAAGAGATTCTTCTGCCTCAGCCTCCCGCGTAGCTGAGACTACAGGCGCGTGCCACCATGCCTGACTAATTTTTTGTATTTTTAGTAGAGACGGGGTTTGACTGTTAGCCCGGCTGGTCTTGATCACCTGACCTCATGATCCACCCGCCTCGGCCTCCCAAAGTGCTGGGATTATAGGCGTGAGCCACTGCGCCCAGCCTCCTATTATGTAGTATTGATTTACCTTTATTTCATTTACCACGTTAGGGTCCCATGGATCCTATTTTAAAATAACTTTCAAAATTAGTCCAGACCCTTCTTTTTAAATCTTAGCGTTGTGTTTATGTGTGCGGAATTAGTGGGTTCTTGGTCTCACTGACTTCCAAGAATGAAGCCGTGGACCCGCGTGGTGAGTGTTACAGCTCTTAAGGTGGCGCGTCTGGAGTTTGTTCCTTCTGATGTTCGGATGTGTTCGGAGTTTCTTCCTTCTGGTGGGTTCGTGGTCTCGCTGGCTCAGGAGTGAAGCTGCAGACCTTCACGGTGAGTGTTACAGCTCATAAAAGCAGTGTGGACCCAAAGAGTGAGCAGTAGCAAGATTTATTGCAGAGAGCGAAAGAACAAAGCTTCCACAGTGTGGAAGGGGACCCGAACGAGTTGCCACTGCTGGCTCGGGTTGCCACTGCTGGCTCGGGCAGCCTGCTTTTATTCTCTTATCCGTAGGCCCCACCCACATCCTGCTGATTGGTAGAGCCGAGTGGTCTGTTTTGATATGGTGCTGATTGGTGCGTTTACAATCCCTGATCTAGACATAAAGGTTCTCCAGGTCCCCATCAGATCAGTTAGATACAGAGTATGGACGCAAAGGTTCTCCAAGGCCCCACCAGAGCAGCTAGATACAGAGTGTCGATTGGTGCATTCACAAACCTTGAGCTAGACACAGGGTGCTGATTGGTGTGTTTACAAACCTTGAGCTAGATACAGAGTGCCAATGGGTGTATTTACAATCCCTGAGCTAGACATAAATGTTCTCCAAGGCCCCACCAGAGTAGCTAGATACAGAGTGTCGATTGGTGCATTCACAGACCCTGAGCTAGACACAGGGTGCTGATTGGTGTATTTACAATCCCTAATCTAGACATAAAGGTTCTCCACATCTCCACCAGACTCAGGAGCCCAGTTGGCTTCACCTGGTGGATGCTGCACCGGGGCTGCAGGTGGAGCTGCCTGCCAGTCCCGCACCGTGCGCTTGCATTCCTCAGCCCTTGGGTAGTCGATGGGACTGGGCGCCGTGGAGCAGGGGGTGGCGCTCGTCGGGAAGGTTTGGGCTGCACAGGAGCCCACAGAGACAGGGGAAGGCTCAGGCATGGCGGGCTGCAGTCCCGAGGCCTGCCCCGTGGGAAGGCAGCTAAGGCCTGGCGAGAAATTGAGCGCAGCGCTGGTGGGCTGGCACTGCTGGGGGACCCAGTACACCCTCTGCAGCTGCTGGCCAGGGTGCTAAGTCCCTCATTGCCCGGGGTCGGCAGGGCCGGCCGGCTGCTCCAAGTGCGGGGCCTGCCAAGCCCACGCCCACCTGGAACTCCATCTGGCCCGCAAGCGTCGCACGCAGCCCGGGTTCCCACTCGCGCCTCTCCCTCCACACCTCCCTGCAAGCTGAGGGAGTGGGCTCCGGCCTTGGCCAGCCCAGAAAGGGGCTCCCACAGTGCAGCGGTGGGCTGAAGGGCTGCTCAAGTGCCGCCAAAGTGGGAGCCCAGGCAGAAGAGGCACTGAGAGCGAGTGAGGGCTGTGAGGACTGCCAGCACGCTGTCACCTCTCACTTATACTACAGAGTAGCATTTATTTAGGATCTCATTTAGTCTTCTATGCTTTGCTCTAGTTTACTCAAGTTATTCAACAAACACTTATAACCTCCTACTCCCTACTAGGCTATGGTTCCTGGTCTTGGAGCTTGGCAAATTAATTGTCCTTATTCAGTGCTCTGATGACTGGGGGCCAAAATGCCTTCAGGTTGCTTAGGGCTTTCTTAGAGAAAGCCTTTCGTTTGCTTGAAGAAAAGTGTTGTTCATTCTTTTTAAGACTCAAAGGAATTAATTTTTCTCTCTTGCATGCAAACTTGGTTGTGACTTGTAAAAGTCAGGTGAGTGCTTGTTTTTCTGAGGGCAGAATCTGAGCCTAAGAGCCCAGGGAACTCAACTGTCCTTTGAGTTTTAAGAAGGTGATCACTGCTGACTTCTTTAGTTTATAAGTGAAGACCAATTTCCTGGCTTCAAAAATCTGTGAAAGGTCCTGATTTTACATTTTGAGCTTAACAGACAGAACAGTTAGAGTTTAGACTGTGGCTGTGTAAGTAATAACTTTGCTGTAATATTTTGCCTGGATGATTCTGCTCTGTGGTCATTTTGAATTACCTCCGTTCTTGATAATTCATTTTGAAATGTCTTTTTGTGGTGCTTTCATTGCCGTTGGATAAAAATCGTAATTGTCAGATTTATTTTTTATTTTTATTTATATACTTATTCATATAAAAATATATATGTAAATATATGTAAAATCTCATATATAATCTAAAAATATATATTGTATAATATATTATATATATATAGAGAGAGAGAGAGACAGAGTCTCACTATGTTGCCCAGGCTGGTCTCGAACTCCTGGGCTCAAGTGATCCTCCTGCCTCATCTTCTCAAATTGTTGGGATTACAGGCGTGAGCCACTGCTCCTGGCTGTCAGATTTATTAGCTACTAAAGGACAGTCTTCTTTTTCAGTCTTAACAGTTATTTAAAAGTGATTTTATTGCCATTTCCATCAGTCTACTGGAGCATTTTTCTTATATTTTTATTTTTATTTTTCGTTTATTTATTTTTTGAGACGGAGTCTGGCTCTGTCACCCAGGGCGGAGTGCAGTGGCGCGATCTCGGCTCATTACAAGCTCCGCCTCGCGGGTTCACGCCATTCTCCTGCCTTAGCCTCCGGAGTAGCTGGGACTACAGGCGCCCGCCACCACGCCTGGCTAATTTTTGTATTTTTAATAGAGACGGGGTTTCACCGTGTTAGCCAGGATGGTCTCGATCTCTTGACCTCGTGATCCGCCCGTCTTGGCCTCCCAAAGTGTTGGGATTACAGGCGTCAGCCACCGCGCCCAGCCATATTTTTAAACTTATTTAAAACAATTGTAAATTTAAAAAATGTTAACTTTTTTGAAATTTGCATAACTTGAGTTAGATAAATGTTTTTAGGGGCCTTTAATGTAAAAGCAATCTTGTATTGCCACTAGGAATATAAACAATTTGGAATTTAAGAGTGAATCTAGGTTATATGAAAAACTAACCTTTAACACATAATAGTGAACCTTCAGCAGATTGAGTGAAGGCATTTCTGTAGGAAGAAAATTAAGTGTACCAAGAGCCATAGCAGTAAATTCTCTGATTCTACATCTTCAGAGTAACACTTGGAATGATAGCATTGTTTCTTTGCAGCATTTCATAAAACACAAGCTGTTGCTAATTTGTTCAGTTTCTAGTCAAGCTGAAATAAATCAACACAGCTTGGAAGGGCCTTACAAGAAGGATCTGGGTTCGTTTCCTGGGCTCTGTCCATTTCTAGATTTCTTATTTTATATCTTTTGAAATAGCACATTTGTTTGTTAACTGACATTGAGCTTTATTTTCTCTGCTTGCAAAGTCCTTGCTTAAGAATCAGCACAAATTTCCAAGCATTCTTCCTCCCCACTTGAATAATGATTTTGATGTCTTGCTCTCTCAACCAAAGTGTGTTTTTGAAACAACGTTAATATAAATTCTGCATGAGGCTACTCTCATTTGGAACTTATTCTTCATTTTTTATTCTTCAATTTTTCAGGCCAAAGATGAAGACTTAATAGGCTGACAACTGCTTATGAAGGATAGAGACCATATTTAAAATGGAAGGTCCGGAACAAGAACCCCAGAACCATGCCTTCAGGCCATCCTAATGTGCCCTGCTGAAGATAATTTTTTGGTGTGGGGGGCAGGGCAGGGAGCTTAATGTCTGGTTTTTGTGGTGGTGTTTCTTTTATGTTGAAATCTTCTTCCAGCCTGGGAAGAGGATTCAGTTATATGTAGAGCCTAGCAAAGTTGATTTTTAGACTTAGATTTTAATGGTTTTTTTTTTTTTTTTTTTTTTTGAGACAGAGTCTTGCTCTGTTGCTTAGGCTGGAGTGCAGTGGTGTGATCTTGGCTCACTGCAACCTCTGCCTCCTGTGTTCAAGCGATTATTGTGCCTCAGCCTTCCAAGTAACTGGGATTACAGGCGGGGGCCACCACATCTGGCTAATTTTATTTTTAGTAGAGACAGGGTTTCGCTATGTTGTCCAGGCTGGTCTCGAACTTCTGGCCTCAAGTGATCTGTCCCCCTCGGCCTCCCAAAGTGCAGGAATTACAGGCGTGAGCCACCATGCCCGCAAGCCCACTTTAATGTTAAACTGTTGCCAAGATAGTAATTTAGAATTAAGTCTGAAATTTTAGCTCTATCTTTACTTAAAAAATGGTTGTAAAGAAGCATATACTCTCTGGACATTGGGCTCCTAGTGAAGGGGGCCTTTGGAGTTGGGTGCTGTTTGCAGGAGGATGAAACACCTGCTTTTCTGTTCTTCCAGGCACATAATTCATTTCTCTGGTATATGCCGAAAGTCAGGTTTTTTGTGTAAAATTGCTGATGGATCATTTGTAAAAACACATTTAAGTTGATTAGTCCTTGAAAAATGATCTTTAGAAAATGATCTTTACAGATACTAGTCCTTGAGCTTTCCTGTGGATCAGATTGCCTTGGGCGAAAGTCTGCAGTTTCACAGGCATGACTCACTACATTTTATAGGTGAGAACATCAAATGGGCCAGGTGGAGGGTCTAGTAGAACTCTGGATTTCTTTTTAAATTTGTATCATACTATTTTGCTAATGGAAACTTGATGAATACTTAATTCCATCTGGCAAGTGAAAAGGGTCCCTTTTGGGAGTATTCGTTTTGTTAGCATTTTTAGTGATTTATTGTTTTGACAGTGTGATATTGGTCCTTGGATGCAAAAATACTCTGGAGACTATTTGGAAATTTCATTTTATAATTAACTAACTGTGTGATAATTGCTGGAGCAGAATGTGGCTTTTTTTTTTTTTTTTCTTTTCATTCTGGAAGGTTATTTGAGGTGAAAAACTTAGATTCTAATCACAAAGGCTTGTGTTCATGTGGGACCCTGAGTACTTTTGTAAGATACTCACTGTGTTGCTAAGAGTTATCTCTTTTATGGTTTTTTCTTTAAAACAAAACTCTTCTGAGTCTCCATAAAGAATAAGTATCTCATTTTGTTATATTAGATTTTGTGCAGTTGGCTGGCAAATTAAATTTAACTTTAAGGGAAAGCACCATTGACTCATTACATACATTTTGCATCATTGCAGTGTAAGGTCTTCCCTATGTGTGTGGGAGAAGTTTCTGATCTAAATGGGCATGTTTCCTATTGCTGGTCTATCTTTTAGCCAAAGCATTTCTGAATAGACATTCCTATTCATTTTCTTATTTTCGAGACTTTAGAGAGATTGTTACTTGTTATGTATTCATGATAAATCATCTGAATTCTGAAAAAAATACTTAATGCCAACAACCCATTTTGTAAAGATACTTGTCTTTGAGCTTTTAAGCTGTCATACTCATTATTTGTTACAATAGCTGTACAGCCATTGGATGTATCATGTTTTTGACACAGGAGCTAGGGGAAGGATGACCTACTTGTTGCATTTCACATTTTTCCATATTTATATCTTTTTTCAATTTGTGGCATCTTTGTTTCATTGTTAGAGTGGTTGTTCTCTAAGACGTTCCAGGTTTTAATTTCATTCACTGTGTGGGCTAAATAAGGAGCTTTCCTGTAGAACCAATTCTACTAAATTCCTGAAAATGTCAGTTAAAAATTAGCCAGGCATGGTGGTGTGTGCCTGTAGTCCCAGCTTCTCAGGAGGCTGAGGCAGGAGGATTGCTTGAGCCAGGAGGTCGAGGCTGCAGTGAGTCATGATCATACCACTGCACTCCAGCCTGGGTGACAGAATGAGACCTTGTGCCCACCCCCACCACAAAAAAAGAAAGAAAATGTGAAGAAAAAAGAAAATGCTTCCAAAAAGTATCCCATCTAGATACCATGCTGGTTAGGGCTTTTGGTCATGTTTGAATGGGAGATAGCTGAACACAGAGCAGGATTTCAATGGGTAGGGAGGCTAGGAAAAGGAGGAGGGGAGTGTCTAATTTGCTGGGAGAAAATCCACTTTTGCATAATAATAGGGGATTTAAGTATTTTCTTTGGAGTTAATGTATATTTCAAGTAGGTAGATAGGTAAGAGGTTTGCAAAAGAAATTTTGCTAAGGTTGAGGTTCTGTAGTTGGCAACTCTTATAACCCTGAAGATCCTGTTCTCTAAAGCCAGGAAAAAGCAGTCTGTTTCCAATTATGTATCACAAAAAATAGTGAAATTAAGCCAAGAAAAATGATCATTTGGGAGTTGGGTTGCTTTTTTTTGCAGAGGGTAAAGGAGAAAGGACTGTAGACACACATTTTAAAGAATCTGCTGGTTTTTCTGTTGGCTTTCAGATTTTTCTCAAATGCTCTGTATTGGAAATTAAGAATAATTTTAGGATTAAAGGCTTTTTCCTCCTTCGGCTTCTTTTTGTTTCTCAGAGAGCAAATAGAAGAGCATGTAGGCAGTTTTTGCTGACATGAAGGGGTTTGGGTTCAGTGTTCCGGGACCCAGCTTGTGTTTTGGTAAAGCCTTTTCCTGCCTGAATGGTCCCAGGTTATGGGCTCACAGCATCATACCTGGTAGTGGTGCTATGGTTTTTGTTATATGAATTTTTTACCATGCTTTGAACTGAAATGTAGTCCCTGCTGCCTAGCATTATTCTGCCGGAGGAGAAAACCAGGGATGTTAGTGTGGGAAAGGTATGGAGGTGCGAAGCCTAGCATTTGCATGATGTGTGGGTGACTATATTGTCCTCAGCACTTGTCAGAAGCAACTAGCCTTTCGGGATGCCTACTGCTAGTTTCAGGATTAGTGGTCCTGTGAGACCTAGGTGTTAACTAAGAAATCTCCTTTCCACTGCCAGAAGATCAGCCCCGGCAGGTCTTAGTTCCTGTTTCTCACACCTTACACCTCCACAGAGTGTTGAATAAGACTTTCCTGATGCTGCATAATCTTTGATAACTCTTAGTCTTGTCACTGAGGCTAATGTGTTTTAGCTCTTGGTGCTTTTCTTCTCACCTCCCATTTACTCTCCTACCTGCTGCTGGCTCCCACGCCCACCACACCACCGCCACACCCCCATGAGGTGCTAGAAGAGGTGCGAAGTACGGAGTGCAAAGTTGTATTTGCTGCTTTACTATCCTTTTTCCCCCATTTTTTTCTTGGTTTCCCTGAAACGAGTTCTCCTGGTTTTCCTCTTAAGTTCTGGATGTCTCTTCAGTCTTCCATTTCATTTCTTTTTCTTTTTTTTGAGACAGAGTCTCACTCTGTTGCCCAGGCTGGAGTGCATTGGCACAACGTTGGCTCACTGCAGTCTCCGCCTCCCGGGTTCAAGCAATTCTCCTGCCTCAGCTGCACACTTCCACCCCCCAAGTAGCTGGGATTACAGGTGTGCGCCACCACGCCCAGCTAATTTTTGTATTTTTAGTAGAGACAAGGTTTTGCCATGTTGGCCAGGCTGGTCTTGAACTCCTGACCTCAGGTGACCTACCTGCCTCAGCCTCCCAAAACGCTGGGATTACAGACGTGAGCCACAGTGCCCAGTCCAGTCTTCGTTTTCAATGCTTGATCCCTATGGGTTGACATTTTCCAAGGTTGCATTTTCCTTTCCTCCTCTTCCCTCCCCTCCTCTTTTCTTTTTTTTTTCTTTTTTTTTTTTTTTTTTTTTTTTGAGACGGAGTCTTGCTCTGTTGCCCAGGCTGGAGTGCAGTGGCGCAATCTCGGCTCACTGCAAGCTCCACCTCCCGGCTTCACGCCATTCTCTTGCCTCAGCCTCTCCGAGTAGCTGGGACTACGGGCGCCCGCCACCACGCCCAGCTAATTTTTTTTTATTTTTAGTAGAGACGGGATTTCACCGTAGTCTCTATCTTCTGACCTCGTGATCCGCCTGCCTCGGCCTCCCAAAGTGCTGGGATTACAAGCGTGAGCCATCGCACCCGGCCCCTCTTTTCTTTTTCTTGTCTTTTCAGTCTACATTGAGTTGCTTATATTTCTGTGCTTCAATATCAGCAGCTCCCCGTTTTTTCACACCCTATTTCCAACAGCCTATCGGACAGTGCCATCTGGTTGTTCTGTAGATTTTTCTGTTACAGTCCAAAAGCCACCATATTACTTCTCTGTGGTCCACAGCCTCCACAGTGTCACCTTCTGTATTTCCCATGTCCCTCCGTCTCTGGCGGGGGGCGGGGGGGGGGTTCCTGCTTACTTTTCCAGGCTCTCACTGCTGCCAGCTCCTCCAGTGGGGCTTTATGTGGCTCTTCCTGGCAGGTGCTTCTCTTGCTGACTCATGAGAATGTTTTTTTTCCTTCGGCAGATTCCCCAGAGCAGGATCGAGTCTTACCATCTTGGTATCCTAGGTGTGTAGCATGGGCCTGGTTTATAGATATATTGTCAAATGGAATTCTTCATTTCAGCCCACTTCAGTTATGGCTTTGGGGAAAGATCAGTCTTACAGTTGATATAAATTATAGCTATAGAAAAGACACAGGAAATCAACTCAGAATTATAGAGTTTAGGGTTAGAGTGGGGCTTAGAATAATCTTCCTTAAGTTTCTCTAAAGATGAGAACAACCAGAGAACAGTGTTTCCCTCCTTGCCCCTCTGCAGCCTAGTTCCCACCCAATAGCCAGAATGATTGTGATAAAACCTAAGTCAGATTCCTGCATTCCCTTGCTTAAAACACTCTAGGCTGGGCGCGGTGGCTCACGCCTGTAATCCTAGCACTTTGGGAGGCTGAGGCAGGTGGATCACAAAGTCAGGAGTTTGAGACCAGCCTAGCCAGCATAGTGAAACCCCGTCTCTACTAAAAAAAAAAATTAGCCTGGCATGGTGGTGGGTGCCTGTAATCCCAGCTACTCGGGAGGCTGAGGCAGGAGAATCGCTTGAACCCAGGAGGCGGAGGTTGTAGTGAGCCAAGATTGCACCACTGCACTCCAGCCTGGTGACAGAGTGAGACTCCGTCTCAAAAAAACTCAAAAAAAAATACTCTACTATTTATTCTTGTCTTTCTCAGAATAAAAGCCAGAATTCTTACTGTGTTCTGTAAAGCCCTGCACAACCAGCCCACCACTCTCATGCTGGTGACCCAGTTGACTTCCCTCTTGTGCTCTCTAGGCTGCTCACTCTGCTCCAGCTGCCGCACCTGACTGTTGGTCCCTGAGCATGCCAGATACTCTCTGTCTCAGGGCCTTTGCATGTGCTGTTTCCTTTGCCTGGAATGTTTTTCCCCAAATAGCTACAGAATTTGCTTCTGTTAGGTCCTTACTCAAAACAGACTAAACTAAACCAAAGCCCCACACACATAGTTTGTCTCTCCCTTTTCTGCTTTGTTTTCTTAGCATTGGTCTCTATATAATATATAATTATGTATCTTGTTTATAGGTCTCTATATAATATATAATTATGTATCTTGTTTATAGTCTTGTCTCCTTTAGCTAGAATGAAACCTCCATCAGGGCAGGGATTTTTATGTTTTGTTCTCTGTTGAATACCCACACCTGGAACAGTCCTGGCATGAAGCAGGTACTTGATAAACATTATTCAATGAATAAATGAATAAGAAGCATTTTATGGATTTCTCTTTTTTTGTGTGTGGCAGGGTCTCACTCTGTTACCCAGGCTGGAGTGCAGTGGCACAATCTTGGCTCACTGCAACCTCTGCCTCCCGGGTTCAAGCCATTCTCCTGCCTCAGCCTCCCAAGTAGCTGGGATTACAGGCACATGCCATCAGGCCCAGCCAATTTTTTTTGTATTTTTGGTAGAGACAGAGTTTCACCACGTTGGCCAGCCTGGTCTTGAATTTCTGATCTCAAGTGATCCACGATTACAGGCGTGAGCCACAGCGCCCAGCCCATTTTATGGATTTCTTATAGCCCCAGTTATAGGTGCACTCAAGGCATTAAAAAGGGAAAATTGGGCCGGGCGTGGTAGCTCAGGCCTGTAATCCCAACACTTTTGGAGACCAAGGACAGGAGTCTCGAGGACTCCTGTCACTTGAGGACAGGAGTTCAAGACCAGCCTGGCCAACATGGTAAAACCCCATCTTTACTAAAAAAAATACAAAAATTAGCTGGGCATGGTGGCAGGCACCTGTAATCCCAGCTACTCGGGAGGCAGAGGCAGGAGAATTGCTTGAACCTGGGAGGCAGAGGTTGCAGTGATCTGAGATAGTGCCACTGCAGTACAGCCTGGGAAACAGTGAGACTCCATCTCAAAAAAAAGGAAGGGAAAATTGGCCAGGTGTGATGGCTTACCCCTATAATCCCAGTGCTTTAGGAGGCTGAGGCAGGAGGATTATATGAGGCTAAGAATTCAAGATTAGCCTGGATAACATAGTGAGACCCCCATCTCCATAAAAAAATCCTAAAAAGTCAGCCGGGTGTGGTGGGGCACACCTGTAGTCCCTGCTTACAGGGTCTGTAGTTGAGGTGGGAGAATAGCTTGAGCCAAGGAGTTCGAGGCTGCAGTGAGCTATGATCATGCCACTGCACACCAGCCTGAGTGACAGAGTGAAACCCTATCCCCCCCTCCCACCACTCCCTCAAAAAAAGGGAAAACCATCAATCTCGGGGAAGGAGAATCTGATTTTTAAAAAGCCTCATTTAAGACTCGTTGGACTAGAACACTGACCTCATTTTCATGTCTGACTCGAAGCAGCACCTGTGGGTCCCCCCATCCTTACAAGTGGTTTGGGAAGACTCCCATTTTACCTCTAACAGGCATGGGCTTGTTGAGGTTTCTCTCTGCCTGTGGTTTGCCCTTTAACCCAGCAGGCTACAAAGATGAAAAGCAAACACAACATTAAAGAAAAGAGCTAGGGAAGAGGGCAGGGGGAAACAGGGCAGAATTTCCTTGCAGCCCTGACATCTTGCCTTGTTTCTGTGCCCATCCTCTTGTCTGGTTACACAGTCCCTTCCAGAGCTGCCTTGCTTGGGGGCTGTGCTCAGTCTTGAGACTTTTATGCCAAATGACTCTTGAGTTTTGCTTTGATGTTCTAATTTCTTTGAAAATAAATCTTAATTTTACGCAAAAAGGAGATTGGAGAATGGATTCTTTAAAATTAAATTACCATCTTTTGAAGTGAAGTTTTAACCCTTCTCAAGATAAGGGGTTGTCACTGAAATTTCTGATTGCTTCTACTGATGATGCTAGTGGGAAGTCAGGATTGGCAGGACCCCGTCTTGTGAAACCAATACCTTAAATCCTCAGGACAATAAATTCAGCTCTGAAGAAGTGTCAGACTCTTATGGGTAGGGATTATGTGGAATGAAGTACATAATTTGTATTAGTGTAATAGTAAAGTTAGAGGAATTTGCCTCCTGCTCTTATTGAGATAACATCAGCATGGTTCCTACAGGGATAGGAAGCCCAGCCAAGAAAGTCAAAGGCTTAGGAGGAAGCTGTTGGCCATGTACAAAGCCTGCAGTGTCATTCACCCTGGGATTCAAAGGTATCACATTGAAAATAAATTGTCTAGAATGGAACTGAGTTATCAGTGAGTAGTTAAAAATAATCATAGCTACCATTTCCTGAATTGTAACAACATACTAGGACGTAAGTGCTTTATTTATTTATTTATTTATTTATTTAGAGACGGAGTCTCGCTCTGTCGCCCAGGCTGGAGTGCAGTGGCGCAATCTCGGCTCACTGCAAGCTCCGCCTCCTGGGTTCACCCCATTCTCCTGTCTCAGCCTCTCCGAGTAGCTGGGACTACAGGCGCCTGCCACCACGCCTGGCTAATTTTTTGTATTTTTAGTAGAGACAGGGTTTCACCGTGGTCTCGATCTCCTGACCTCGTGATCCGCCCGCCTCGGCCTCCCAAAGTTGCTGGGATTACAAGCGTGAGCCACCGCGCCCGGCCAGTGCTTTATTTATTAATTTAGTTAATCATCATAACAATCCCATGAAAGAGATAGAATCATTATCTCTACTTTACAGATCAGGCATGGAGCTTTAAGTAAGTTGCCCAAAATTATATTGCTTAGAAAAGACAGGTGGGGGATTTGAACTCAGGTAGGCTATGGGGGCCCCACACTTTCCACTATGCTGTACTGTAGTCTGCTTCTAGGACAAACCAAGCATGCTCTTATCTCAGGACCTTTGCACTCGCTATTCCCACTGCCTGGGAAGTTTTTCCTTTAGATATTGTCATAGCTTTGTCTCTTACCTCTGTGCTTAAATGTTACCTTGTCTGGGAGGCCCTCTCTGACCACGTTGTCTAAAATAGCATTCCTCCTGTCATCACTCTCTCTCCTTAACCTGCTTTATTTTCCTTTCCTAGGTCTTATCATGCCTTGATATATTATTTATTTGTTGTCTTGTCTGTCCCTACCTTTAGAAGGTAAACTATGTGAAAACAGGAGTATGTTTAATTTGCTGCTATGTGCCCACCTCCCTGAACAGTGCCCAGGACAGGGTAGGTGCTAATAAATGTTTGTTGAGTGAATGAATGAAGTAAACTAAAACTGCTGATCAAGGCCTGCCACCCTGGTTTCAGAACAAAATAATTTGTCCCTTATGCCAGATCTCATCAGACTGCCCACCACCAGAAAGTGAGTGTCCATGCAGGGCCTGGTTGATGTCTACAGTGGCTTAGTAATAGGCACAGTCCCTATCTTTTTTTTGGAAGTCAGCTGTTTCTGGAGGATCCCCTGTTTAGTAGTTAAGAGCATGGGCGTGGAATTAGACAGACCTGGGCTTAAGTCCTGGTGCCAGGATTTATAAGCTGGTGACTTGGGGTTGCTTAGCATCTTTTTTTTTTTTTTTTTTTTTTTTTGGTGACAGAGCAGAGTCCCACTCTGTTGCCCAGACTGGAGTGCAATGGTGCCATTGTAGCTCACTTGCAGCCTTGAACTTCTGGGCTCAAGTGATCCGCTTGCCTCAGCCTTCCAAGTAGCTAGGACTATTGGCATATGCCACCATGCCTGGCTAATATTTGTGTTTGTATTTATTTTTATTCTTTTTTTCAGAAACTCCTGATATTCAAATTATTTTTGTTTTTTCTATGTTTCCCAGGCTGGTTGTGAACTCCTGGCTTCAAGGGAGCCTTTGGCCTCTGCCTCCCAAAGTCCTGGGATTATAGGTGTGAGCCACTGTACCCAGCCTTACTTAGCATCTTGAAGCCTCACTTTTCTCACTACAAAATGGAGTAAAGGGCATCTGTCTCCTTGTATTGTTGAGAGGATTAAATGAGAAATTGTGATATACATGATAGGTGTTCAATAGATGATAACTGAGACATTTTGTGGGTTCAGAAGAAAGCAGAGATGTCAGCTTCTGACAGGAAGGGGAATAAGTTATAGACACGTGATCAACCATGGAATAATTACAAAGCAGCATGTGGACAAGTCTTGGCTTTGCAACTAAGTAGCTGCGTAAAGCTGGGCCAGTCGTTGAGCCTTTCTAATTTCTGGTTTGCTAATCTGTAAAATTAAAGGGTTGGAGTAGATACTACCTATTTCTAGCATTCCAAGTTGGCTCTCACTAGAAGATAGTGTGGAACGAATTATACACAAAATGTTAAGTGACAGAATGTTCACAGTAGGATGGGATTAATCAGAAGTCTCTTCTAGAATGAGGTGAGGACCATCGGTAGAGTTCTTGGACTTTGAGGAATAGCATAAAAATGGCAGATTGTGATAAAATGGTCAGATCTGACAAAATTCAGGTTTTATGTGTGCTTACATTGTTGGGAATATACTGCATTTAAATAATTTTTGTTTACATAACTTATATATTAAAATAGCTAATGTAGTATTAATATTCTATTTTTTCTTATGTTGTCAAGTTGACTATTTTTCTTGGATAACACTTTGCCGTGTTGTGAAGTTATTCCTGCTAGCCTTTACATAATTACGCATTTCAGATTTCCACAAGTGTGTTTGAAGTCTCATTTTCTAGAAGGGATTCAGGATTATTAGTCCATGTAATGACAATTATAGTATGATATAGAATAAAAGATTTTCTTGTTTAATTTCTTCATATTAGAGATGAAGGTAGTAGGACCCAGAAAGTCTGAGCTGGTAAAACATGCTGATGGTTGCACTCCTGCCTCCTTTTCCTTCGAGGATGCCTGAGGTTCTTATACACAACTCTTATTTGTTATCGAGAAATGTTCTAATAACTTATCATCCTGCTGTACTGTTTTTTCTTTTTTCTTTTTTTTGAGATGGAGTCTCGCTCTGTTGCCCAGGCTGGAATGCAGTGGCATGATCTCAGCTCACTGTAACCTCTGCCTGCCGAATTCAAGCGGTTCTCCTGCCTCAGCCGCCTGAATAGCTGAGATTACAGGCATGTGCCACTACACCTGGCTAATTCTGTATTTCTTGTAGAGATGTGATTTCACCATGTTGGCCAGGTTGGTCTGGAACTCCTGACCTCAAGTGATCTGCCCACCTTGGCCTACCAAAGTGCTGGGATTACAGGTGTGAGCTGCCACTCCCGGCCTGTACTATTCTTATTGTAGTATGCACAGTAGTATATATACCTGTAGTCTGCTGTGGTACCTTCATTAGATGCCCACTGTCAGCCAAGTGTAGGTAGACTGTGATCTGCCTTGCTGGAATTAAGACAGTGGGAAAGCCATACTTGGAAGGAAATAATTACATAATAATTACAACCTGAAGGGTTGTACTGCGTTCTAGGTGTCCAAGTTTAACTTGGTCCAAGGGAATCAGAGGAGGCTTTCTTCAAGAAGTAAGGCTTATGCTGAGACTGAAGATGTTAGAAAGGTGACCATCCTAGGGACCATGGAGGGATGTTGAGTTCCGATATAGTGAACATCACTTTTGGAAGGTGAGGACTTGGCCCTTTTGTGGGACTGAATTGACACTAGGGTGGCTGGAGTGTGCAGAAGATGAGCTTGGACTAACTAGACGATAGTTGGTGGCCATGTGAAGTTTTGCTGTTTATCTGGACAGCAGTGGGCAGCCACTGAAGAGTTTTAATTCTTGGCGTTTCACATGCCTGGGCTGTAAACCACCACACCTGGTGCACTTTTAAGTGTTTTTGTAGAGACAGTGTTTCGCTGTTGTCCAGGCTATCAAAAGCTTTTGTCAATGGCCAGGTGCTTGCTAGGGCCTGAGGGAGGATGACTATTGTCTTGAGAATATTCTGATATGCTGAATTTTCTCGAATAATTACAGCTTTATGATTTAAACCTTTTTGATGACAGCTGATTCCTCATTCCAGGTAGCTTGGTTGGTTTGGTGGCAGTGCCAGACCGAGTTCCACAGCCCCCAGCTAAACCCCTGCAGCTAATTGGGAATCATCAAATAGAATCGAGAAGGGCCCTGCAGCCGGATCCCTGTAACTTATACCAGAAATGTTGAGGCAATGGCTTCACCACCATTTGGACAGTTTTGCTACATTATGAGTATCTTTAGAACCCATACCTTGTATGGAATTTGGGATCGTTATTTTTTTGTGATGGAGGGAATTTTTGAAATTCTAGATGATAAAGTCTAATCTCAAAAATAATACAAAATTTGCTACAAACAACTATTTCTGTTGCCTTGCTACTAGTAGTTTGCTTATTTTCTTTTTGAAAGTCTAGGTGTATTTTAACCATAAAAATACCAATGACTATTATTTATTTAAAATAGACAGTGTGGGGCCGAGCACAGTGGCTCACACCTGTAATCCCAGCACATTGTGAGGCTGAGGTGGGTTGATCACCTGAGGTCAGGAGTTCCAGACTAGCTGGGCCAACATGGCGAAACCCTGTCTCTACTAAAAATACAAAAATTAGCCAGGCGTGGTGGCGCATGCCTGTAATCCTAGCTATCTGGGAGGCTGAGGCAAGAGAATTGCTTGAACCCAAAGGCAGAGGTTGCAACGAGCTGACATCATGCCACCGCACTCCAGCCTGGGTGGCAGAGTGAGACTCCATCTCAAAAAAGAAAGAATAAAATAAAATAGACTGTGTGGGCCAGGTATTGTTTTAGGTACCATGCCTATATTCTGTCTCATATATTATAATCAAAATATTGCTACCATTTTACAGATGAGGGCGTGGTAGGGGCTAAATGACTTGTCCAGTGTAACACGGCTGGGTAAGCCAGGGTTTGAACCCCCAAATACAGTTCTTTATTAATTCTAGCTTAAAAGCAGACACCCTTATAAATGAAAAGCTACAGAAACCTTTGGATGCAAAAATCTTAAATGTGAAAAGGTGGTTCTTAGAGTATTGCAAGGGTGGGTGAAAAAGCCATCCTAGTTTGTGAGTTTGAATAAAACATGGTCTTTTCCAATTTGTGAAATGTGTCAACACCCACCCTCCCTTTTTCCTGTATTTTGCTTGGGAGTGAGGTGTGTTGTGCTTGGGATAGATGGAAGGGCTTTTAAGGACAGACTGAAGTTCAGCCCCAAGGAAACCAAGGCTGCTGGGGCCAGATTTGTTGATCATGCTCCCAGCCAGGAATGAGGGTGGGCCTGCTCTGGAGGGACAGCCTTCCTTGCCTCTGAAGGCAGCTGGCACAGAATAGGCAGAGTGGAGTCAGGCTTCTCCGCTCTCCTCGTACCCTCTGTGCGTACTGCTTCCCCCATGCCTACCAGTACAGGTGGTTCCAGAGTAATCTTCCTCCTTTCTTTTCCTGCCACTGGCAGCCACAGAATGTTGGGACTAATTAATCTGACACCTCAGGATAATAAATCTCTTTGGTAGAAACAGCTTGCTAATGATAAATGATAGTTTCAATACTGTACATGCACAATCTCATCTGATTCTTGCAACACCCCTGTGATGTAGCTAAGTTTCGTCTGTTACACTCTTTACAAAGGAGGAAACTGAGGCTCCATTCTGATCTAAACCCCCATCCTTTCTTGTCTGACATGCTGTGAGAATCTCAACTGATTGTCCAGGCACTCTGGCCTCCCTTCAGTCTGTTCTCTGTACAGTGTGAGGGAAATCTTTAGTAATCCCATCTGATCACGCTATTCCCTGTTTAAACCCCTCCCTGAACTTACTCCTCTTCTCTTTCCCTTTCAGCTCTGCAGCTCTCCTCCCTCCTGTGATGCTTCCTCTGCCTGCAGTGTCATTCGTCACCTGACTTTTTAAATCTTCGCTTATCCTCAGGTTGCGTATACTTTTCCTTTAGAGCTCTGATTGTATCTTGTAATTACATATTTGTGATTATTGTCTGTTTATCTCACCGGCTTTTAAGCCCACAAGGGCAAAAAACATGCTTTTTGGCCACTGCTTAGCAGAGTAAGCAATAAAGATTTATTGAAAGGAGAAACTCAGGAAATTAAATGTCTTGTGTGAAGTAGTAAATGATAGTTTTACTAGGATATAAGCTCCCTGAGGGCAGGATTTTTGGCATCTTTTTTCATTGCTATGTCCCTGGCATCTTGAACAGTGCCTGGCATATAGTAGTAATATTTATTGAATATCAGTTGTGCTTGGATGTGATTCCAAAGATTTCTTATCCAAATCTAGGACTTTTTCTCTCTTTATGACAAATCTATCTGAAGATGGGGATTAGTTTAGTTCTGATTCTGAATCAACTCATGGGTGTAGCCAGGCCATGTTAGCCATCTAAGGGGAAGCTACTAATTTTTTCTTACTGGTTCTTAGCCTATTGCCAGACATCCATTTTGCCACAGTTTTTCTCTTAGATAGAGCAAGATTTCTCTCCTTACCTTAGGGAATATTGTACCAAACCAGATCCTTTTGAATATTGGTTTAGAACGTGATGTTTTTAAGGATTCATTTGGATGGGATTTTTTCAGCTAATCTTGGTCTTTACCTGTGCACTTTGTTGGGTCATGAGGGCATGTGGGGCAGTATGCTCAGTTTAATGGACTCAGAAATAAACCCAGGGGATCTCTGAAATGAGCAGAATTAGCAGCACATTTATTTGCTTTTTTTTTTTTTAAAACCCATTAAGTTCTCAGAATTTTCTTATGTTCATTGATGAATACTAAGTGTTCATCAGTTCATCAAAGTTCACCTACCTTTTAAATGGAACATGTTGCTTTGAAATGTGGGCAAAATGACTATTATTCCAAATTGCTCTTTCACGATCTCAGAGTACCCTATTTATATTTCCACTTTTTTAAAAAAATACCTTAAGTTCTAGGGTACATGTGCACAATGTGCAGGTTTGTTACATAGGTATACATTAGGTATACATGTGCCATGTTGGTTTGCTGAACCCATTAACTCATCATTTACATTAGGTATTTCTACTTTTTTTAAGTGAAAGCAAGTTTATTAGAAAGTAAAGGAATAAAGGAATGGCTACTCCATAGACAGAACCTATATTTCTTTCTTTTTTTTTTTTTTTTTTTGAGATGGACTCTCATTCTGTTGCCCAGGCTGGAGTGCAGTGGCACGATCTTGGCTCATTGCAATCTCCGTCTCCTGGGTTCAAGTGATTCTCCTGCCTCAGCCTCCCGAGTAGCTGGGATTACAGGCACGTACCACCACGCCTGGCTAACTTTTGTTAGCTGGAGTTTCACCAGGTTGGCCAGGCTGGTCTTGAACTCACCTGACCTCAGGTGATCTGCCCAGCTCGGCCTCCCAAAGTGCTGGGATTACAGGCATGAGCCACTGCGCCCAGCCAGAACCCATATTTCTAAAGAAAGCATTTAGCTCATAAAGTCCAGAGATTCTTTGAGGTCAAAAAGTCAGGATTGGGAGTCCCCGATGTTTGCAGTCAGTGTGGTAGAACCTCACAGAAGAAAGAGGAGTTTGTATTTCGTTAGTTTTATCAAAGCTACAACTTTTCGGAAGCCTTCAGTCCATCCAGCATTCCAGGGAACTGATTCCTAAGTCGGGTGTTAAGGCACTGAGGTGTACAAGTTGTGGCCAAAACTGGAGTTCAGCTGAATGAGAATGACACACTTCCCTTTTGCTTCTCCTCTGCCTTGGGAGCCTTTCACCACACTGGGGAGATTAGACAAAAACCTTCTGCAGTTTATTTTCTTTTTGAACAAGTTACATTATGGAGAGACTTTTAAGCTAAAAGAAGAAAAGCTCCCTTTTTGTTACAAACAGCAGTGTGTAGTTTCAACTTGTCCAGGACTTCCTCAGAGATGTTTTAAGATCCGGTGTAAACTTGCTGTGGTTTGCCTTTGGGCATCAAACTGTTTAGCTTGGCTCTATTATATCTGTAATTGCTGCATTTTAATAATTGCCCAATATTCTTGTCAGCAATTTGCAGCCTATATTTTTAATGGAACCAAGTGCTTTCTTTTCCACAGGTTTGTTCAGACCTGGTTTAAGCCCCTGGATTAACGCAGCACAGACCCTCAGACCCACTGCAGCTGTGGGCAGGGTGACGCAAGCTCATTAAATATTCCCACAAGCCTCGTGCCGCTTACAGTTTATGTGCTTCATAAAATCCTCTGGGAAGTCATCTTCTTCTGAGATCTCCTTACAGGGATTTGCTTTATAAAAGTTGTCTTTAACATTTGCTGAAATAGCATATTCTTTCAGAGAGGTTTTTCCTTATCAAAATTATTATATAGGCAGGAGGCACTATAGTTCTTGTGAACCAATTCACTAATTTAGGGAATCTAATATTTTGAAGGGAAAAAAATAGAGACAGATACTCTTTGTGGTGGTTGAATTTTTAAGTTAACAGAGAAGATTTCCATCTGATCAGAGTTGATGTGGAATTATGGAGACAGAAATGTTAGACTTTGAGGGATAATAAGTCAGTTTAATGGCTCCCAAATTATCTCTATAATTTAGTCAGCTTTTGAGACAAGACCGTTGTGTCATTGATGACTTATGCCTCAACCTGACTGGTAATTTTGTTCTTTTAGTGAGTCCACTCTTTAGCTTATCTCCTTTTGTCTGTTGTAATGTTTATTTTTCAGTAAACAAAAGATTGAACTGGATTTACAGTAGCTAAGAGTTATATAAATAGCTATACCTTAATTTCTCCACTTTATTGGTATAAATACCTCAAAGAGAATGGACAAGTACTGATACAGTACAGTAATTATAGCTAACATTTATTTGGTTGGTTGTTATGTGCTAGGGACTGTTCTAAGCATTGTGTATGTATATTAACTAACTGAATCCTCACAACAGCCTACCATACATTTTCTACCACAGGATATGTTCATTCATGAAGAGCAAGCTGCCTAACATTACCATTTGATAAGGGGCAGATTGGATTCACACCTAGGAAGATTTTTAATCTTTATCATAATCCATATGCTATTCATACTGGGATTTTAATCACTATCGTATATCAAGATTGAACCATGGTGCCCCCTGGCTATATAATAATTTAGTTTTAAGACATATCTAAGAAATTCTTTTTGAAATTTACTGTTATTATTTCTGGATAGGTAATACTTGCACATGGTATTAATACAAAACCCAGAAGGGAATTCAGTGAAAAGGCTTCTGCTCCCTCCCACCCCTGTCCTGCAGTCACCCTATTTCCCCCGTTCTCATAGGCAATGTTACAATTGCAAAGAGCCATTTTAAATATCTTTCTCTTTGACACTTGGTGCAATAAATTGAGACCATTTAATTAAAAATTCATTTAAAATAATTGTTTTTGTACTGTATCTACAAGTGCCCACATTGGCTTTGTCTCTGAAGGTGGCGGGCAGCTCCTGTTGGGTGATATTTCCTGAGTGAGGATAACAAGGCCACAACCCCCAGGTGTGTGAGATGGCGCCCGGAAACTCCACCATTCTGCCTTTTCCAGCGCCTAGATCAGGGAGGGTCTTTGCCCTTTTACCCATAACTTTTATTCATGATGAGAAGGAACCCTGCCTGGAGCATAGTAAATGCTCAGTACATGTTTGTTAATTGAACTTCTGTGAGTTGTGCCAGGCTCAGTGATAGAGGGCTGGAGAAATACACTTTGGAGCGTCTAAATCAGTAACCATTAGGGCCATGTGAGGAATATTCAAGTTAGGTAAACCACCACAAAACTCTCATTCAAGACTCTGGATAGGAAAAGTTTAGAAAGAACCTTCTAGATCCTTGAGTCCAGTAACCAGATAGTCTCAGATGGGCTGAGAGACAGGGAAGACTTTTTTCCTGTTAAAATGTTGGCAAACAGTTGAAATAAGAACCTTGCCTTTTTATGTTTATTTTTTTCAGATTGATTCTCAGCGCAACTTAATTTGATCCTTGTGATAACCCTGTTATTATAACATTAGATTGAGTCTCTAATCACAGCTGGTTTTGTTTTCTTGCTGGCACTAGGGTTGCATGTATCAAGTGTCATTGATTACTTTGGTACCACAACTTAACTGGTGATGTTATATTTCAGGTGCACCTTGATTTTCTTCGGTAGTTCTGAAAATTCTCTATAAAACCAAAGATTTAAAATGTCAAAAACGGGGCTGGGCACGGTGGCTCACGCCGAGGCTGAGGCAGGCGCATCATGAGGTCAGGAGTTCAAGACCAGCCTGGCCAACATGGTGAAACCCCATCTCTACTAAAAATACAAAAATTAGCCGGGCGTAGTGGTGCATGTCTGTAATCCCAGCTACTTGGGAGGCTGAGGCAGGAGAATCGCTTGAACCCAGGTGGCAGAGGTTGCAGTGAGCCAAGACTGCGCCACTGCGCTCCAGCTTGGCGACAGAGCGAGACTCTATCTCAAAAAACAAACAAACAAACAAATGCCAATAACAAATATGTCATTTGCAAAAGTATTTGCTATAAAAATCTTTGTTAGGTAGTCGCTGCCCTCAGTCTAGTTTGCTTGAGTGCTATTTGGCATCTTTTAAGATAAATTTCTTATATTACGCTTTTCAGAAATTCTCCGTTTAACTTTAGTGTCTGTTTGTTTATTAAGTTTCTTCATTAAGTTTTCTTATTGAAATTTGTTTCACAGGCAGTTTGAAAATTGCAAGGAGGGACTTTAAGACTACTTCTGATTTGCAAAGATTGCCTGTGCTCTGAGCAGGCTGAAGTAACTGGATGAGACGCACTGTTGGAGAAATAAAAATGACTTCCCATTATGTGATCGCCATCTTTGCCCTGATGAGCTCCTGTTTAGCCACTGCAGGTAAGTTGCATAATATAAATTGCATGTTTTTTATATAATTTTGGATATATTTTGTCCCAGTCTCTTTAGTTGAGAAGAATTTAGGCCATGTGATGTTCATGCAGAACTTGAATATTTATGTTCTTTAGGGAAATAAAATATTTGACTACTATATAGATGCATAATACATTGGTCTGTGCTATATTTTACTAGGTTGGTGCTGGCATTGTCATGTTAGTGACACAGATACCTAACTAACCTTGGTGGAGGAAGGTAGAGAACAAATACGCTAATTAATAATCCCACTTAATTTTGTTACATGCATAGATTGTTTATATATATATATATTGAGATGAAGTTTCACTCTGTTACCGAGGCTGGAGTGCAGAGGCATAATCATGGCTTACTGTAGGCTCGACCTCCTGGGCTTAAGTGATCCTCTCACCTCAGCCTCCTAACTAGTTGGGACTACAGGCGTGTGCCACCATGCCCAGCTAATGTTTTATTTTTTGTAGAGATAGGGTCTCCTATGTTGCTCCAGCTGGTTTCAAACTCCTGAGCTCAAGTGATCCTCTCTTTTTGGCCTCCTAGTGTGCTGGCATTACAGGTATGTGCCACTGCGCCCGACCTGTATTTACATTTTTGTCCCTGAATAAGGATTTCAAGAAAGCATTTTTGTCCTTTTCTGTATTAGCAAATAAATAGATCTTCTAGATTGAGGTGACACTCTTGACATAGGCTGCTTGGGAGGTATTTAGTTTTGCCTATTTCACGTATTTCAATATGTAACTTTTTTTTTTTTTTTTTTGAGACAGAGTCTTGCTCTGTCACCCAGGCTGGAGTGCAATGGCCTGATCTTGGCTCACTGCAACCTCCTCCTCTCGGATTCAAGCAATTCTCATGCCTCAGCCTAGCAATTCTCGTGCCTCAGCCTCCCAAGTAGCTGGGACTGCAGACGCCCGCCATCACACGCATATAATATTTGTATTTTTAGTAGAGACAGGGTTTCACTATTTTGGCCACGCTGGTCTCGAACTCCTGACCTCAGGTGATCCGCCTACCTCGGCCTCCCAAAGTGCTGGGATTACTAACTTTTTAAAAAGTAGAGAAATATACTGAGCTTCCTGGAGGCCAAATGAGATTGGAGATGAAAAGATGCAAATGACTTGAAACACTGTTGCTTAACTAAGAGTATCTGATCTCCCACACCACCATCTTAGTGTGCTTACTGTGAGGGGTTACTCAATAAATTTGGAAGCTTAATTTGCTCTATTTTATTATAATTTCCATTGTGTCTATTCTGTAATGAGCTACATAAAACTCATTTGTTGGACCAGTTCTGGAAACTGGCAGGTCTCAACAAGAAAAGCATTGACTTGAAAAGTGATTAGCTGCTTGGTTTTGGCTGTTGAATTGCACATACAGATGAGAGTGATAGTAACGATCATCTATTGAGTGGGCACTATATCCAGGCACTGGGCTAAACAATTAAAGAATATAAAAATGAATAAGGATATTCTTATTTAATGAGCTCACTTAATCACAACTTGGAGGTAGAGTTAATTTGGCATTTTATAGATGATGAAATGAGATATGGAGAGATTAGGTAACTTGCGTAGTGTCATGTAGCTGGAAAGTGGAAGAGCCAGATTTTACATTCAGATTTTACATCTATGCTCTTCACCTCTGTGTTATACTGAAGAAACCAGATCTCCCTTAAGACTCCAATAGACTCAGATCTGGGGTTGTGTGCAGACGTAGACTGAGAGTCAGCTGGCAGAAACTGGTTTATGGATTGGAAAGTAGAATGTTCCTCTCATTGCAAATATCTTTTTTTTTTTTTTTTTTGAGATAGAGTCTCCCTCTGTTGCCCAGGCTGGAGTGCACTGGCGTGATCTTGGCTCACTGCAATCTCTGTCTCCTGGGTTCAAGCGATTCTCCTGCCTCAGCCTTCCGAGTAGCTGGGACTACAGGCGTGTGCCACCATGCCTGGCTAATTTTTTGTATTTTTAGTAGAGACGAAGTTTCACCGTGTTAGCCAGGCTGGTCTCGATCTCCTGGCCTCAGCCTCCCACAGTGCTGGGATTTCAGGCATGAGCCACCTCCCCTGGCTGTAAATATCTTGGAAGAAAGTTGCTAGGCCTTTTTTGTTGTTGTTGTTTTTTGAATGCCAGTTTATGAATTTGAACTGCCCATTCTCTATTTTTGTCTATCAGCAGTTTCATTTTGTCTCATTATTGAAGTGCTATTTGCCTTTTAGCCTGTGTATTAAAATGGAATTGACTTAAAATCTCATCGAAAAGTAGTAGAAATGCACCCCCCACCCCCACCTCCCAAAAAAGAGAGAGAGAGAGAGAGAAAGAGGGAGAGAAGCAGCTTGATGGAAAATATGCTGTTTTGATGACAAGATGTCTAGTCTCACCTTGTGGGTTTGAGGCTGGGCTTTCTGCCTTCATTGATGCCTGGGTCAAACTGAAAAACACAAATGAAGAAGGAACTTTATGGGAAAGGAGTGAGTTTGATGGCCCTATCCAGCCTTGATGAATTTGATAGTGAATCAGTTTTGCTTCAGATCTTCCTCTCCTATTTGAAGCCTTTGGGAAAAGATACACACAAGTATATATATATTTGAGTTGAATACACACTGAAAACTTTGCTGAGGTGGAAGGGACAGTAGAGTTACAGATTTTTTTTTTTTTTGGATACAGAGTCTCGCTCTGTCTGTCACCCAGGCTGGAGTGCAGTGGTGCCATCTTGGCTCACTGCAACCTCTGCCTCCTGGTTCAAGCGATTCTCCTGCCTCAGCCTCCTGAGTAGCTGGGATTACAGGCATGCAACACCACATCCAGCTAATTTTTGTATTTTTAGTAGAGATGGGGTTTTGTCATGTTGGCCAGGCTGGTCTCGAACTCCTGATCTCAAGTGATCCACCCCCTTCAGTCTCTGAAAATGCTGGGATTACAGGTGTGAGCCACCACCCCGGATGAATTACAGATTTTATAATAGCATGAGGCAACTGATAAATAGCACAGAGGTATGGATGCCTTTTTGGTGTAGAAGTTTATTGGTTGTTTCCCTTTTGCACAACGTAATAGATCAAATGAATGAAGAAGAGGGAAATTTTGTTATTTTTTTTTTTTTTTTTGAGACAGAGTGTCACTCGCCCAGGCTACAGTGCAGTGGCACAATCTTGGCTCATTGTAACCTCCATCTCCTGGGTTCAAGCAATTCTCCTGCCTCAACCTCCGAGTAGCTGGGACTACAGGCGCACACCGCCACGCCCAGCTAATTTTTTGTATTTTAGTAGAGATGGGGTTTCATCATGTTGCCCAGGCTGGTCGTGAACTCCTGAGCTCAGGCAATCCGCCCACCTCGGCCTCCCAAAGTACTGGGATTACAGGCGTGAGCCACTGCGCCTGGCTGCAAACAATTTTTTTTATATGCTAATATCTGATATTTTTCTCTGTAGGCCCAGCATACTTTACAAAATGGTTTTTTGGGCATTCTGGATGAGCTGAATTTAGCTCATCCGGGTAGTTATAGCAATGATGAATATTTCAAATAATTACCGTGTGTCAGGCCTCAAAGTTTTTTACATGTATTATAAATACTTTCATATATACATATCTCATAAATACTTTTCATACATTTCATCCTCATAAATACTCTAAGAAGTATAGATACTTTGATTATCCACAGTGTATAAGTGAGGAAATGGAAGCACAGAGAGGTCGAATAACTTTCTTAAGGTCACACAGCTAATAAATGGCAGGTGGGACTGTAAACCTACTTAGTCCAGGTCTGGAGATTGAGCCTTTAGGCCTCTATACTGTGAGGGAGGATTGATTTGAAGGGCGTTTGTTTGGAAAGAATGGTAATAGGTTTGTTTCGAGCCATTTATGTCCTCCTGAAACATTAAATCATTTATTCACTGATCCTTGCTAAGTACAAAGCACAGTAATAGTCACTTAGGGATATACATGCAAAGAAATGTAAGATTCATTCCCACCCTATCTTTTTTATTTTTGGAGAGATGGGATCTTGCTGTGTTGTCCAGGTTGGCTTTGAACTCCTGACCTCAAGTGATCCGCCCGCCTCGGCCTCCCAAAGTGCTGGGATTACAAGCGTGAGCCACCGCGCCCAGCCTCATCCCTTCTTTTGAGTTGCTCATACTTTAGTTAGGCTTATAAAATATAACCATATAACTAAATAATGAATGTATAGTGAAAGCCAAGTAAAACCCAAAGACCTCAGAGGGGTCACGAGGGGAAGCACTGTGGGTCAGAGTAGCCAGGGACGGCTTTGTGGAAGCTCTAGATCTTGAGCTCTGTCTTGAAGACTGGACAGAATCTAGGAAGAAGAAGGCA
The DNA here is from genome assembly GCF_009828535.3 of Hylobates moloch. Classification (NCBI taxonomy): domain Eukaryota; kingdom Metazoa; phylum Chordata; class Mammalia; order Primates; family Hylobatidae; genus Hylobates; species Hylobates moloch. The sequence goes on from NW_026652280.1 coordinate 134,711,767, forward strand.
CTGAGTTGACCAGGTGGGAAAACCTTGTCTAGCATGGGATGTGGCATTTAGGTGCTTATTTATTTATTTTTTTAAAATAAATGGATGACCTGGAGAGCTGGTATGGAAATGTAGCAGGAGGTCTATTTGGAAAGAAGGATGGAGTAGATTATGAAAGATCTTAAATATCATAATGAGGCTTGTGGATTTTATTCTGCGGTTTGGATGCTCTCTTCTTCCATCCCTTGGAGCCAAAGGCATGCACTGTTTAATCTTGGAATTCAAATGGTCACCTCAAACAGTGAGGCTGAGTATGTAGCCTCATTAGCTTCAGACCCATCAGTGCTCGGCTCACAGGCTGTCATTTATCAAGGGCTTGATCTCTGCCAGCTAATTTATTTAAGACAACTCTATGAGATGGGTATTATTATTATCATCACCTCCATTTTACAAACAAGGAAATTGAGACTTAGTTTGGTTAATAATTTGTACAAAGTCCTGGAACTAATAAGTGGCAGAGTTGAGACTTGAACCTGGCAGTTTGGCTCTAGAATCCAGCCCATCAACCACTAGATCCTTCTCTAGGGAGGAGACCCTCTGTGTGGGATGAATAAACCTCTTCTTGATTGATTAAATACCAGGTGAGTAGCTACCAGTGTGACATCCTGGAACCAGATTAAGCCCCTTTGGCCTCAGAAGAGACAGACATAGGTCATCAGAGCAGAAGGACCCTCAAGTAGTGGGCCTTCTTTATTTGTGTTCTGACTTAACCAAAGTGGCCTTAAAGTTGTAAACTGGTGGGAAGGTGTGGAGGTCTGGTAGCAGAGGGGCGAAGGTTGTCAAAGGCCTCCTTTTGGTTATGTGGCCGGAGGAGGGGCAGAGCACAAGGAAGCACGTAAATTGAGCCCAAGTTAGAATAATAGGAGCCTGCTTGTTCCAGCTCCATGGGTTTGTCTGGGCCTTCAGTGAAAACCTTTCTTTCCTTCTCTGCCTGTGGTAGAGAGTGAATGAAGGAGGTCGGGGCCCGGTGGGCCGGGGGATATCCATATCCCGGTGTTAGTGTTGTTCTGACAAAACTCATGCTTTCGGCCGGGCGCGGTGGCTCACGCCTGTAATCCTAGCACTTTGGGAGGCTGAGGCGGGCAGATTACGAGATCAGGAGATCGAGACCATCCTGGTTACACGGTGAAACCCCGTCTCTACTAAAAGTTCAAAAACAAAATTAGCCGGGCATGGTGGCGCGCGCCTGTAGTCCCAGCTACTGGGGAGGCTGAGGCAGAAGAATGGCGTGAACCCGGGAGGCAGAGCTTGCAGTGAGCCGAGATCGTGCCACTGCACTCCAGCCTGGGCGACAGAGCCAAACTCCGTCTCAAAAAAAAAACCAAAAAACAAAAAACTCATGCTTTCCCTCCCCTCCCTTGTTCCTTCATTGTCATATAGCACTGTTGAGGGTGGAGGGTGGACTGTGCTCTTGGTGAACATGAGCTGTGTAAGGACCATAATGCCTCCTGATTAGAAATTAGCTTAGGTGATTTACTTGGGTTAAAAAAAAAAAGAGAGAGAGAGAATAAATACAAGAGATTTATTGGGGTTAAAAACAAAAAAGAAAAAAAAAGAAATTATCTTAGGTTATTTATTGGCCTCTTAGATCCTGTAATCTACCTAATGTAAGAAAAGTAGGAAGTTTAAAAAATAAGTGCTTGATACTATGGGCTTAAGTCTAAGTTTTGCTTTAAAAACTCGTCTATACTTGTGTTATAACATTAATATCATTGAAAATACCTGCTTTCCAGGCTGAAGTGATTCATTTATTATTCTAGTTCTACTTTCCTCCTTTGTAATTTGTGATAATTGTGCTTTTCTTTTTAATACAAAAAATGGATAAAAATAAAAACTTGAAAAGGCAAAAAACAAAAACAAAAACAAAAAAACCTTCCAACTGTTCTACACATCTTTAAAAGACATTAGCTGCTGCCTCTGAGGCTTGCCAACATTAGGCAGGGCTGTGTTTCCAGGAGTTTTAGTAATGAGAAAAAGAGGCACGCATGGAGAATTCAGGGAAATCAGTTTTATTGGAAGGGCTGGAGTTATCACTGGCCCCTTGTGCCAGGTCAGAGCGGTGCCGCTGAGGTGAGCTCTGGAGCAGTGCTGCTGGCGTTGATGCTAGTGGGCTGTTGGTGGAATGGCTAACTTCTTCATTCCACTGTCTCAATTCAGTACCCAGATGTATCCTTTTGGAAACTTGCCTGCAACCTGTGCACAGATTTCTACTGAGAAACACATTTCTTTTCCGCTCTACTGGATGTACCTGGAATTCCAGGTAGAGTCCACAGGAAAATCGAGATGCTTTTAGTCTGAGCTATTTTCCTGCTAAGAAAGCTCTGAACTCTTTGTGTCTATGGGAGAGCAAGCTGAGATACCAGCTGGTTAATACTTGGTCTGGAATGGGACAAGCTGGCAGCCTTTGGTAGAGTCTAATAATATCATATTGTATTTGTAATCTTAAAAATGTTTTTATAACAAGTATTTCATTTGATCCTCACAGCAGCCTCTGGGGGTAGGCAAGCACTATTTTCTTCATTTCTAGAATGAGAATAATAGGGCTTAGAGAAAGTAAGTGATTTAGAAAGATAATTCAAGTCTTGGTTGGACCAGAACTTAAACATGCTTTTGCAGACAAACTGCACCAACAAATCCTATGGTCTTTTTGGTATAGTGCATCCTTAGCACTTCTTGACAAATAAAAATTGTATATATTTGTGGTGTACACCATGATGTTTTTATACATGTCTGCATTGTAGTGAGTAAATCCAGCTTTTTAACATATGCATAACCTCACATACTTACCATTTTTTGTGGTGAGAACACTTAAAATATACTCTCTTAACAATTTTCATGTGTAAAATATATTATTTTTTTCACATTTTTATAGGGGGCTGTAGGAAGGGGGCCTCCTCACTGTCAAGTGAGGTGGTCACAGTTTCTTTGGCAGCTCCAAGCTGGGCACTGGGGGTCCTGGAGGTGGCTCTGCATGTCAGCATGTTCCTACCACCTTGGAAGGGCAGTAGCTAGTTTCAGGGCATCACCTCGTTGGTCATGATGTTGTACTTGGTAGGGGCTGAGTATTGGCCCCCATGGTGAAGGACGTGACTGGCACCAGCTCCATGGCCCAGGCATTTTTGAGGAAGGCATGAGTCCTAGAGGGGTAGGTGAGGGGGAGGTCACCTCTGCAGGGGTCATGGCCATCTTAGGCTCAGTGGTGGCAGTGGCTACTGTAATACCTTGTTATTAACTATAGTCACCATGATGTACAGTCAATCTCTTGAACTTATTCCTCCTAATTGAAATTTTGTATATTTGACCAACATCTCCTCAGTCCTTCCACTCCCACTCCCCAGCCCCTGGTTTTACTGTTTCTATGAGTTTGACCTTTTTTTGGCGGGCGTGGTGGGATGGAGTCTCGCTGTGTCACCCAGGCTGGAGTGCAGTGGCGTGATCTCAGCTCACTGCAACCTCCGCCTCCCGGGTTCGAGTGATTCTCCTGCCTCGGCCTCCTGACTGGGACTACAGGCGCGTGCCGCCACACCTGGCTAATTTTCATATTTTTAGTAGAGATGGGGTTTCAGCATATTGGCCACGCTGGTCTCGAACTCCTGACCTTGTGATCTGCCCGCCTTGGCCTCCAGAAGGTCTGGGATTACAGGCCTGAGCCACCGCTCCCGGCCATGAGTTTGGCTTTTTAAGATTCTGCATATAAGTTTGATCATATATGATATTTGTTGCTCTGTGCCTGGCTTATTTCTCTGATCATAATGTCCTCCGTGTTCATCCGTGTTGTTGCAAATGACAGGATTTCCTTCTTTTTAAAGGCTGTACAGTATTCCACTGTGTGTATATACCACATTTTCATTATTCAGTTTATTTGTTTATCCTATACTTGAAAGAGAAATCTTGGATTTGAGTTAATGGCCTGTGAGTCTCAGAGGTGGTTCTGCCATAGTTATCTCCTGTCTGCCAATCGAGTGATCAAAGCCTGTAATACTCATAACGGCAGGAAGGCTGGAGGGTGCTGGCAGGGGGCTGCCACCAGGGAATGTAAGGACAGAAGATGGATAGGCTCAAAGGTTCAAAGCAAACTGAAAAGAAGCCCCTTCCCGTTTTTTTCTTCTTCTTCTTTTTTTTTTTTTTTTTTTTTTTTGCCAACCCTCAGGTCTTAGAACACAGCTAGTTGATTTGGTCTGTGATTATTATTGTTTTTAGCTGATTGTTTTATCTTATTTTTATTTATTTATTTTTTTGAGACAAGGTCTCCCTCTTGCCTGGGCTGGAGTGCAGTGGCACAATCATGGCTCACTGCAGCCTTGACCTGCCAGGTTCAAGCCATTCTCCCTCCACAGCCCCCCCAGGTAGCTGGGACTACGGGTGCATGCCACCATGCCTGGCTAATTTTTGTGTTTTTTTCTGTAGAGATGGGGTTCCACCATGTTACCCAGGCTGGTTTGGAACTCTTGAGCTCAAGGGGTCCACCCGTGTCGGCCTCCCAAAGTGCTAGGATTACAGGTGTGAGCCACCTTGCCTGGCCTTTAGCTGGTTATTTTAACCAGTTTTGTGTTTAATTCTGCTTTTTGATACACAAGGAAAGGATATTGTCAAATATGATACCAGTTATCACCAGAGTGCCAAACTTTATTTTAAAGAGCAAATAACTGCTATTAAAAGACCTAGAGTGGCATGGTGGCAGCTGCCTGTAATCCCAGCTACTCGAGAGGCTGAGGCAGGAGAATCACTTAAACCTGGGAGGCGGAGGTTGCGGTGAGCCGAGATGGCGCCACTGCACTCCAGCCTGGGCAACAAGAGCGAAACTAAGTCTCAAAAATAAAAAAAAGACCCAGAGTGGATAGGGTAGCCTGCATTTTAGAGTGTATTCCCTTTGAGGATATTGTGCATAGCCAAGTGTGATGAAGCACCTCCCCACTTACCTTCTCCATTAGATTTTTCTACAGAAACAGCATGTGCGTGCATGCGTGTGCAAACAACACACACACACACGGGAGTTGAGGCAGTAGTTGAGAGAAAGGTGAGTTCATTTCCCAAAGATTCCCTTGCCCTGTATGGACGTGTGTGTGTGTGTGTGTGTGTGTGTGTGTGGAGTTGGGATGGATAGCCTAATGCAAGGCCTTTTACTTTTTTTTTTTCCTGAGACAGGGTCTCACTCTGTTGCCCAGGCTGGAGTGCAGTGGCACGATAGCTCACTGCAGCCTTGGCCTCCTGGGCTCAAATGATCCTCCCACCTCAGCCTCTTGAGTAGCTGGAACTACAGGCACACACCGCCACACCTGCCTAAGTTTTGTATTTTTTGTAGAGACGAGGTTTTGCCATGTTTTCCAGGCTGGTCTCAAACTCTTGAGCTAAGCAATCCACCTGCCTTGGCCTCCCAAAGTGCTGGGATTACAGGTGTGAGCCACCGCACCTGGCTCTTTTTATCATTTTCAAGGACAGTTTACTAATACTAGTTGGGCAACTGAATGTGCATATAGTGGAGGGGAGGACGTTTACCAAGAATGAGTAAGATTATTGCTAGATTTGATGTTAGCCAAGTCAAGAGAATCCAGGTTTCTCTTTGTTTTGCATCCTTATCGTAGGCTGTATAATTGCCACCCAGCTTTCTGGATTTCTGATTGATTTGGATTATTTTAGGACAGCAGTGATGGTGTGTTTTACAGTGATCAACACTTCCATCAAGACACAGCTTTATCTATATGTGCCTACACAGCTCTTTAATTGCTAAAAGCTTGCCCTTGCACACGGTTGTGTATATAGGAAATTAGACTTTCTCAGCTTGTTTGCTTCAGTAATTAATCCAACTCTGGGGTTATCTTTATCACCCCATAGAGCTCCGAGCTCTGAGCACGCTGATTTTGGAAGTGGTGTAGGAGCAGCGAGTGTTCTGGGAAGTGTTCCGGGAAGTGTGCCAGCAAGAGGCCTTCCTTCAGGACTGACCCTGCTCGGCACCGAGGCGCATGATTGGCCCATCCCGCACCACATCCATGGGAGCCACTGACTTTCATTTTCTTTAAAACGATCTCTGCCAGAATGGCCTAAAAAACACTTATCCGGAACTTCAATCTAGTCATATTTCTGTTTTCTGAGAGGGCACTGTCAATCAGGTGGAATTCTAGAGGGCTGAAAAATGCCCTAGCTCTTGGAACGTTCCTTCCAAGGAGTAGGCAGCAGGTGCTCTGGGGACTGAAGCCCAGCTATTCCCCTGCCCTCCCTTGCCAGCTCTTAAACATCTTTAAAAAAATCTACAGTGTAATGTGGAAAATTTTACTACCTTCAAAGGGAAATGTTGATTTAAAAAATTATTCTAAAGTTACTCTGTTGGCAATGAGGGGAACCATATATGGCAAAAGGAAAATGTCTTGATAAAATTGCTCTGTGTTCTTTGTTTTGCTTCCTTTTGTCCTCATATGCCTGAGTAACTGCGTCCTAGTCCAGAAGATTGACCAGGGCCATCTGAGTAACACCTCCCTTCCTTCCTACTCTCCTACTCCACCCACAAGGACACACAGGTAGCATAGGCCTCAAAGGAGGGCAGAGGTTCAGCCTCTGGAGTCAGCCCCTGCTCTGCTTTTTTTTTTGAGACAGGGTCTTGCTCTGTCACCCAGGCTGGAGTGCAGTAGTGCAGTCTTGGCTCACTGCAGCCTCAACCTCCCAGGCTCAAGAGATCTTCCTGCCTTAGCCTCCTATGTAGGTGGGACTACAGGCACGTGGCACCACACCTGGCTAATTTTTTGATCTTTTATAGAGATGACATCTCACTGTGTTGCCTAGGCTGGTCTCAAACTCCTGGCTTCAAGTGATCTGCCCACCTTAGCCTCCCAAACTGTCAGGATTACAGGCGTGAGCCACTGTGCCTGGCCTCCCTGCTGTGTTGTTTTCATCATTGACCCCACTGGACTGCTACAGCATTTTCCTGTGATGAACTTTTCCAGTGGGATGCACCTGTGCGTGACAATTACGTTGTTAAATTGCCGAAAGTTAAAGTTATAATACTACATGGTGAAGCCAAATGCTGTATAGCTCCTGCCCGCCCTTATCTTTTACTTTTGAGTTAGAGGACAGAACCACTTATTTTGCCTTTTCTTTAAACTTTTAAATAACTACTATGTTTTAGATGAAGACTTGTAGTCTGGTCAACTTTGAGTAACTCCTAAGATTCAGGTACTTTGCTAGCTTCTGAGGCACAGAAAGGGGAGAGACTTTGGAGTTAGTGCAAATAATGGGTTTTTTCATTTTTTTTGAGATGGAGTCTTGCTCTGTCGCCCAGGCTGGAGGGCAGAGGCACGATCTCGGCTCACTGCAAGCTCTGCCTCCCAGGTTCACGACATTCTCCTGCCTCAGCCTCCCGAGTAGCTGGGACTACAGGCGCCTGCCACCATGCCTGGCTAATTTTTTCTATTTTTAGTAGAGATGGGGTTTCACTGTGTTAGCTAGGATGGTCTCAATCTCGTGACCTCATGATCCACCTGCCTCGGCCTCCCAAAGTGCTGGGATTACAGGTGTGAGCCACCGCGCCGGCCTTTTCATTTTTTTCTAATACAGTTAACTTTCCTAAAGTGTTGATTGATTGATTTAACAAGGATTTACTGAGTACCTGTTGTATTTCAGACACTATTCCAAGTGTTGGAGAGATAGTAGTAAACAAAACAGATAAAAATCCTTGTCCTCATGAAGCATGTCTCTAGTGGAGAGAGACCGGAAACAAACAAACAAAATGCATATTTCAGCAGGTTCCTCGAATAAAAAGCAAAGAGGTTGGGGATTGTTAGAGGGGATTGCAATTTGAAGTAAGGTGATTAGGAAGGGCTTCACTAGGAACATTGAGCAAATGTTTGGAGGAGGTGAGCTAAGTGGATATCTGGGGAAAGAGCATTTCAGGCAGCAGGAAAAGCAAGTGCAGAGGCCCTGTGGTGGAAGTTTGCTTGCAGTGCTCAGGCAATAGCAGGTGGGCCAGGTGGCTGCTGGAATGGGAAGTCAGAGAGTTAACTGAGGGGTGGGAGAGGGTGTGGGTGTGTATAGCCCAAGGCATTGTAGGCCATCATAAGGTTCTCACTCTGAATGACACTGAGCCATAGGAGAGTTTGAGCAGAGGAATGATATGATCTGAAGGATGTCTTAACAAGACCACTCTGGCTGCTGGGTTGAGAATAGGCTGTTGGGCAAAGGAGGATTTGGAGATACTGGCAAGAGATAATGGTGACCAGCACTCCTTATTAGAAGGAAGGACCCTTGGGAGTCATATGCTTAGGAAATTCAGAATGATGCTTTTGTGATTTTTTCCCCAGCCTATTCCTTTTGAGGAGGAAAGTGGATAAAGATGTATTTCTCACATCAGTGGAATACTGTGCCATAACCTAATATTAAAGATAATTACATCTATAGAACTGAAAAAGCTGAGTCTTAAAACACAAAACAATCCCCCCAAACCATCTAAAGAAAATCTCTTTGTGTTGTGAATGAATGTCCTTGAAAAATCATCGTCTTAATAGCCTAAACCCTCTTTTCCTTGCTTACTTACCTTGTGATTTCCAAGTCTTGCTCTTTTCATTTCTCGGGGGGCCTGGTTTTCAGGATCATGAGTTTTGAGGGTCTCACCACCTTTTGCAGAAGTGCTTCTTATAGTGTTGTAAATTACAGTTTCGAAGAAATAGTTGCATCCAGCTTTACATAGTAAATGTTTCTGAGTTGTATGTCAACCTATTTTTATAAGTTAAACTACATATTAAATGTGAGCAAGGAGAATGATACAGCAGATTGTTTTCTATAAAGAAAATAATCACTTTTAAATATATTTTATAATAAGGATATTCACAGTGGTTTTGCCAGAGGTGAGTGGTTTTGCCAGAGGCGGAATATACCATCTTGTTTATGGAACAGGAAGTTTTGCTTTTGGAGTTTGAGGTTATAAACAAATATTAGGCTAGTGCTTTCTTATATGCATGAGAATCACCCAGGGATCTTGTTAAAATGCAGATTCTGTTTTAGTAGGCCTTGATGGGTCAAAGACTGTAGATTTTTAACAGGCTCATAAGATGCTGATGCCGCTAGTCTGAGGACCACATTTGACAGCATAGGTCATCTGTTTTCTCAATGCACAAATTGTAACACGGAAACTGCAAAGACAATTCCTTAGTTCCATAAAAGGGAGCTTGATTTTAGCATGCCTTTACAACAGCTACCTTGAACACCTTTGGTAAACTTGTTTGGGTCGGAGGGATCCACGTGCTGGAGAGGAAATTGGTTTGAGGCCGTGAGTTCCACAGATGCCTTTAGCTCTCTGGCTGTAAGTGTGGTGCACCTGCAGAAACCAGGTGCATCTTTATTAGCTGGGGCTACACCTTGACATAATCCTAACAGTTGTTAAAGAAGGAATTCTTCCCCCCGCCGCCCCCCCCACCACCATTTCTTCCTTTTATGTGCCTCTTTTGCCTTGTCACATTTCTTGCCTTGTGACTTAGTAGACCAAGGTAGGAGATTCATGTTGGGTCACTGAGGGTGGGGACATTGGTCCAGGAAGCCGTGGCCAAGGGACTCTTCAGTAATGAGAGGTGATATGGGCTGAGTGGATAAAAGGCGGACTTTAGGTGGGTTAGCGAGGGTGGCTCTGGAGTTAGGGACTAAAAGTTAATAGTCGGGTATACCTCATTTCTGCTAGAGGGGCTCTAATTGTCTAGCTCAGGTTTCCCCATTGACTTCCTACTTTATTCTTTTTTTTTTTTTTTTTTTTTAGTTGGAGTTTTGCTCTTGTTGCCCAGGCTAGAGTGCAATGGCACGATCTCGGCTCACTGCAACCTCTGCCTACTGGGTTCAAGTGATTCTCCTGCCTCAGCCTCCCGAGTAGCTGAGATTACAGGCATGCACTACCACGCCCGGCTAATTTTGTATTTTTAGTAGGAATGGGGTTTCTCCATGTTGGTCAGGCTGGTCTCGAACTCCCAACCTCAGGTGATCTGCACGCCTCAGCCTCCCAAAGTGCTGGGATTACAGGCGTGAGCCACTGCGCCCGGCCCTACTTTATTCTTATAATCAGACTCCAGGCTAGGGCTTTTAAAAAATTAACAATTTTTAGAAGGGAAAAATTTCTGTAAGTTGTAATTGATGTTTATTAAGCACCCTGACACCATATTTATTATAAGTGGGGATAAGACTGAGAATATTTAAGCTCTGTGCCTGAAAAGTTGTGTTTTAAAATAACATTTATTTGTTTACATTGCCATTGAGTAGTTTATAAGGTTTTCTGATTTGCTTTCTCTGGCCTCATCAGTGTTGTTGGAGAGGCAGCGTACAACCTACGTACAGCTCTGGAGCTCGCCGCAAGCCTCAGGTGGTGGTCATTCTGCTTTTGAAATTGAACCAGAAAAGTCCTGAGGAATGTAACAATATTTTTTCTTTTTGCCCCCCTGCTAGCTTTTTTCTAGCCCTCCCCAAAATGTGTTTATGTTGCTGTCCATGCATGTGGAGCAGTCTGGAATTCTGTGTGGCATTAGATAGTGAAAAAAATAGATTTCCCACGTGACTGAGGTTATGGGAGTGAGAAATCTTGGATTATGCAAGGACTCTTTGATTGGAAGAAGGACATTTTGCGATGAGATTTGTTTTAAGATAATAGTAAAAAAAAAACCTAGTATACAACTTTTTGTTTTTTTTTCTAAACCAATCCTTTTTGGGGGTGACAGGATGGGGTGTGGACTAGAAGCAATACCAAACTTTTAAGTATCAAATCTTCACTCAGAAGAAAAAAATGTCTTCAGGGTGAAAGAACAGCTCAAATGCGAAAAGCCTGATAGTTATATAATTTGAGAGGAGGGTCTGGCATATTATAGAGGACTCCGAGAGCCTGATCCAAGCAGCCTGCCATTTTCATCACCCCAGGATTATCTGTAAGGACAACTTTACTGTCTGTCACCTGCCAGGTCTCAGCCTGGCCCTTGTGAGTGCCAGGAAGTTTGTGTCCTCTGTTTTGCCAAGCTTAATTAGCTCTAGAAATACCCTATCAAAGGCTGTCTGGCAGTGTTCCATTAATGGTATGGGGTGAATTCAAAAGCACTAATTAATTGTTAGATTATTTGCAAAGCCCATGCTGAAAAACCTAAGGCCTGCAGGAGAAAGTTGGCAGAGAGACAGTACAGAGATTAGCTTGGACCTTACCCGGCTCAATTGCCTTTTGGAGTTGGGCCAAGAGGGGAGTTGCTTTTCTTTTTGGAGAAGTGCTTGTGGCTACATTGTTTTCTAAATTGCCAGTGTACTGCTCTAGGCTCTTGGTGAGGGAGCTCACATGGACCCTTGCAGACCTAGAGAGCCCAGAGAGCATCTTCAAGAGGTTTTGTTTATTTTTGTTTTGTGAGAGAAACACAATTGTTTAACTTTCATTAACTAAATAAATTCTTCCCAAGGGCCTCTTCTTAAATAGAGGAAAAAGAGCTCTAGTTTGTTGTGTAACAATTCAGGTTTTAAGTGTTAAATGTTCAAAGGAGCCAGGATCAGGGCTTTAAATAGTTTTTTCTTCTTAAAATAAAACAAGTTAGGTTCCTCATGTCCTCTATTTAGGTGGCCCAGGTCAGCAAAAAGTGAATTTTCCAACTGCTGCTGCAGTTGGAAGATGCTGTTTAAAAAAATCTTCATTTGAAATCAAGTGCATGCCAATTTAAGGTCAGGGTATACTACATGCAGGAAAGGAAGAAACAGGTAAACAGGTTTGCATTATTTTGCTACATTTGACATATAGAATGATAAAACCTATAATTAACTCAGCTTGACAAATTATAGACAAATAATAGAAGTCTCTGTCCCTTATAGATGAGAGAGATTTGAGGCTTTTGGAGCCAAGTGCCAGTTTCTATTGACTCTGAAGGCAACGGAGACAGCTGAAGATGAAAGTATAGAAGGATATTTCAGACTTATCTAAAAGCCAATTGAGTGTTATATAAGGGAGCTGCGTGTAGCTCTGTTTGAAAACATCCATCCAGAAATCTTCCAGTTCCTGGGCCCGGCCCTGCCTCCTATTGACAGGCCTCAGCGTCTTTTTCTTGTCCTTTTGGGCTTGAGCAACATGTGAGTAAGTACTTATGTACAAATCCCAGACCAAATCTTACTTTATTAACATGATTCAGAAGAAAAGAATTCTAATGAAAAATTTCAGAGGACTGTGCTGAAACATTTTGTGATATTGTCAGATCTCCCTGAACTCAGGAAAGGCCCCCAAAAATCTATTATTTCTGTTTATTACTCAACTTGGAAAAAGCTTACAAGAATGCCTCAGGAGAGTACGCACTGGTTGAGGAATTTATTCCTGAGTGTACAGCATCCCCTACGTTTACTCTGTGTGAGGCAGGCTATCCTGAAACCCTGGGCAACCTGCCTCCTCCTCAGCCAGCAGGCCTAGAGTAGCAGCTTAGTATTCTTGACTCTCTCTGTCATGTGACTCCCGGCCAACTTTATGAGTTGATAGAAACACAGATCTGAGAGCTATGAGGAATTATGAAAGCCTTTGTATTGACAAAAGACTATGATTTTTCTTTGCTGCTTTATTATGGTTAAAAAGTCTCATTATGCTTTTATTTTGGAGAGGTAATTCTGTATAACAAGACCTACTTGTATATCCCAGTTAGGTTGTGAGATATCATGAATAATGTTACAACTAATAGTTAAATTGAAGACTTTAAATGGTTTTCCTCAAAAAGATAAAACTAAATTCAAGGTTATTCTAAAATAACTATGGTTATTTGCATTTAAAAATATTTCAAAAGGAGAACGAGGGGTTAGGATTACAAGTGATAGAATGAAAAGTGCTCATAATTTGTTGCCTGTAGTATCTGTTTTGCTATTCATGAACATGGTACACCCATTCATTTGTTTAGGTTTTCCTTAATTTCTTTCAGCACTGCTTTTGTAGTTTTCACTAGTTTATTTTGAAGACTCTAGTGTGCCCAAATGTGAACAAGATTCATCATGTCTGTCTTATTAGAATTATGTTTGAGAACCTCTGTTTTAGAGCTGTAATTCTATCCTCTTCAATCTACTCTTCATGAATAATGATGAAAACTGATACTCCCTCTGACTTTCCTGGAGAGTGAGCTCAGGGATGTGTAGCTAAGGCCACTTGCTAAAGTGAGTTATTGGCCTGGCTACCTTTGCTCTAAGTTGTAGGAACTCAAAGCTCAGTGTGTACTGTAAGAGATATGTTCTTTAAGGCTGAAGGCTACTGTTGCTGAGCAAGAGATGTAGTAAAATGAATATCCTTGTTCCTTTAGACCAAATGTCAGAGTTAGAGGCAGTCTTGGAACCCAAAGATTGGGTGTTGTGCCTTTTCATCAGGCTGTTGGGCTTTCCCAGCAGAGTTTCGCTGGAACAAGAGTCACTCCAGTGAACTTTCATTTTGGACTTGTAACAAAAGGATTTTGTAGAGATTTTACCCTCTGAATGTGGGTAATACCTGAGGGCTTTATCAAGATGAACAGTAACTTTGTTGGGTTGCTGCACCTTTATTTAGGGAAAGTAATTCTCCACCACAGTGTCAAGAGTGGTCTTGACAGAGACATATGAAAGGTCAGAGAGTCAGGATCGTGCACTAGTTGTGACCTTGGGTTTTGGATTCAGGCACACAGGTTCAGGTCCAGATCATAGGCTGTGTGACCACAGGCTCAGTGTCCTCATTTGTAAAATTGAAGTATCAGTAGTTCCTATCTCAGTTGTGTTCTTGTGAGGATTATAAATGAGATAATGCATATAAACCAGAGGATCATGTTTATTCTAAATGAAACTATTGGAAATAGTATTCTTTGAAAATGTTACCATAGTACTTACCTAGTTTGGGCTGCTATAACAAAGTCACATATAAGTCACCCATAGATTGTGTGTCTTATAAACAACAGAAATGTATTTTTCACACAGTGCTAGAGGCTGTAAGTCTGTGATCAAGATGCCAGCATGGTTAGGTTCTGGTGAGGGCCTCTTCCAGATTGCAGACTGATGACTTTTCATTGTATCCTCACATGGAAGTCTGAAAAAGACAAACTAGAGAGTTCTCTGGAGTCCCTTTTAAGACAGTCATACTATTCATGAGAGTGCTGTCCTCATGACCTAATTGCTCCACCTGTTAGCATGCCCCATCTCCTAATACCATCACACTGGGGTTAGGATTTTAACATACAAATTTTAGGGGGATACACATTCAGTCCGTAACACATGGTGAACATATTTAATCAGCCTTTTAAGTTGCAGTTCTATTATTCAGGCATATTTTTGGTACAAAAATTAGTTCTGATGCTGAAATAGAATGTTGCTGTTAAACAGACTTTATTGATGCCCAGTTTCTTTATTTTCCATATGTTTTACTTAGAGCATATAGTGGGAATACCACAGTGGTACAATGGGAGTGATGAAGTTGGGAGAGGGTGTGAATAAGAAGTGCTCTCCCCACCCACCTTTTTTTTTTGTTTGTTTTGTTTTGGAGATTTGAGTCCCAGTTTTGTGGTTTGCAGAGATTTTGTTGCCTTATCTATGCGATACTGCTAATTATACCTATTCCTTTGATTTGATGAGGATAAAATACTTGTAAAGCAGCCAGAAGTTTATGGCACATAGTAGTAGGTCTTCAAAAAGTTAATCTTTATTTAGACAATATATATGCGTAGGAAAAGAGGGGGAGAGAGAGCTAGAACAACCTTATGATGGGCAGAATGCATTTGCCGTTTAGCTTTGTGCTCCCAGTGGAGGAAAGGCGGGTGGGGGAATTTCCTTGGGAGATGGCTGAGGAGCTGTTGGCTGAGCCAGGTGGATTTGAACTGAGCACCTGGATGGAAAAGACCTTGTCTTCTTTTGAGGCAGTGACTTGGTCTTTAACTGGAAGTTATAGGGTAAAGATGAATCCTCAAGAACGGTGGCGGTGCTGAGGATCAAGACCAGTGGGGGACGGGAGAACCCAAGTGCAGTGGATTGAGGCTGTGTATTGGTAGTTTTCCTCATCTGTATGGTACCTCTAGGCTCAGTCCCAATCGAACCACCCTACTTAAAATTGTAATCCTTCTCTAACCACAGAAACTCCTATTCCTTCTTATCTTGCTCTGTTTTTCCTCATAGCACGTCTCACCTCAAAAGCTGCTTGTAATTTACTTATGTTTATTATTTCTCTTCCCCCACTAAAATGTAAGCTCCGTGAGAGTCAAGTTAGTTTTGCTTTTGCTCTGGTGCGGCTTTTTCTCTTTTCTTTTTTTTTTTGACAGAGTCTCGCTCTGTCACCCAGGCTGGAGTGCAGGGGCACATTCTTGGCTCACTGCAACCTTTGGCTCCCAGTCTCAAGTGATCCTCTTACCTTAGCCTCTCAAGTAGCTCAGGCCACAGGTGCACGCCACCATGCTTGGCTAATTTTTTGTATTTTTTGTTAGAGACGGGGTTTTGCTCTGTTGCCCAGGCTGGTCTCGAACTCCTGAGCTCAAGCAATCCACCTGCCTCCCAAAGTGTTGTGATTACAGGTGTGAGCCACCCCACCCGGCCTAAAAATAATTTTTTTTTTTTTTTTGAGATGGAGTTTTGCTCTGTTGCCCAGGCTGGAGTGCAGTGGCATGATCTCGGCTCACAGCAACCTTCGCTTCCCAGGTTCAAGTGATGCTCCTGCCTCAACCTCCTGAGTAGCTGGGATTACAGACCCACACCACCATGGCTAATTTTTGTATTTTTAGCAGAGATGGGGTTTTACCATGTTGGTCAGGCTGGTCTCGAACTCCTGACCTCGTGATCCACCCTCCTCGGCCTCCCAAAGTGCTGGGATTACAGGTGTGAGCCACTGCACCTGGCCAACTATTTTTATAATAATTCCAAGATTGGGTTAACACTGCTTTAACAGTATTGGATAAAACTGCTGGTGACTTAGCAGGAATCAAGGCAGTGCTTCACTGGCCCACACTTGCAGTAAAACATCTGTCAGTTTCCTTTAAGAGTGTTATTACCCTCAGATACATGTCTTTTCCTCATTCTATATGGTAAAATGGGAGGTACATATGTTGCATTTCTACATTCCAAAGTACAGTGATTTTCTTGAGGAAAAGCACTGAGCGGTTGTTTGAGTTGTGAGCTGATCTGGTCTGTTTTTCATGGAACACCATTTGATGTGAAAGAATGACTGACAGACAATTGATGGTTATCCAGACTTCAGTATTTGGCAGACATTTTTGAAAATGAACAAAGTGAGCCGGGCACGGGGGCTCATGCCTGTAATCCCAGCACTTTGGGAGGCCAAGGTGGGCAGATCACCTGAGGTCAGGAGTTCAAGACCAGCCTGGCCAACATGGTGAAGCCCAGTCTCTACTAAAAATACAAAAATTAGCTGGGTGTGGTGGCGGGCACCTGTAGTCTCAGCTACTCGGGAGGCTGAGGCAGGAGAATTGCTTGAACCTGGGAGGTGGAGGTTGCAGTGAACTGAGATGGTGCCATTGCACTCCAGCCTGGGCAACAAGAGTGAAACTCCATTTCAAAAAAAAAGAAAACAAAGTGAACTTGTTAGTTCAAGGAAACCAACAGTATTTGTTGCCAATAATAAAATTTCATTTTTCAAGCAAGTTAAAATTTTGGAAAACTTACATCCATCACCATGATTGTGACAGTTTCTCAATGCTTAAATACTTTTCTGATGAAATCAATGGAGATATTAACAAATGTGATTTTTAAAATATTATATAATGAAATATGTCTTATTTGGCAGTAAACCATTATTTTCCAGATGACCAATGCATGATATTACAAAATCATGCATGATATTACAAAATCATGCATTAGTAAAATATTCCACATCTTGAGAGGACAAGATAGAACAATTGATTTTTTTTTGTTTTTTTGATGGAGTCTTGCTCTGTTGCCCAGGCTGGAATGCAGTGGCATGATCTCGGCTCACTGCAAACTCTGCCTCCTGGGCTCAAGTGATTCTCCTGCCTCAGGCTTCCAAGAAGCTGGGACTTCAGGTGCACGCTACCATAACCAGTTAATTTTTGTATTTTTTTTTTTTTTTAAGTAGAAATGGGGTTTCATCATGTTGGCCAGGCTGGTCTGGAACTCCTGACCTCAGGTAATCCACTCACCTGAGCCTCCCAAAGTGCTGGGATTACAGGCGTGAGCCACTGCGCCTGGCCAGAGCAAGTGATTTTTAAAAACTTTTTATTTTGAGATAATTTTTGACGGACAGAAGGGTTGCATAAGTAGTATAGCATTTCTTTAGACTTATCACTCAGCTTTACCTTATGAGGACATCTTACATAACCAAAGTACGATGATCAAAACTAAGAAATTAATCACGTTACAATATTATTAACTAAAGTATAATATTTATTAGGATTTCACCAATTTTTCTACTAATGTTCTTTTTCTGGTCCAGAATCCAACCCAGGATCTCACATTGCGTTTGGTCGCCTTGTCTCCTTAGCCTCCTCCAGGCTGACAGTTCCCTGGTCTTTCAATGACCTTGATACTTTGGGAACTACTGGAGAATGTCCTTCAATTAATTTTTTTCCTGACATTCTCTCAGGATTACATTGAGGTTATGTGTCATTTGGAAGAATACCACAGAGGTGATGTCCTCTTTTCAGGGCATGAAATCGAGGATATATTTTGTTGATAGGAATTATTACTAGTGATGTTAATCTTGGTCACTTGGCTAGAGTGATGTCTGCCAGAATTCTCTGGTGTAAAGGTACTATTTTTCACTTTGAAATTACTCAGTATTTTGGGGAAAGCAATGGATTTTAATGTTATGGAGGATGAAAAATTTATTATGTAATTCAGATGCTACATTGCAACTAAACTTAAGAAATAATTATCTGTTGAGTTTAGGTGTAATAGCAAAGAAGAAATAACCACAAGTATATAAAAAGATGTAAGATTTGGCCGGGTGTGGTGGCTCACACCTGTAAATTCCAGTACTTTCACAGGGTGAGGTGGGAAGACTGTTTGAGCCCTGGAGTTTGAGACCAGGCTGGTCAACATAGCAAGACTGCGTCTCTACGAAAAACTAAAAAATTAGCCAGGAATGGTGGTGTGTGCCTGTGGACCCAGCTGCTCAGGAGGCTGAGGTGGGAGGATCTCTTGAGACTGGGAGGTCAGGACTGCAGTGAGCCATGTTCATGCCACTGCACCCTAGCCAGGGTGACAGACTGAGACCCTGTCTCAAAAAAAAAAAAAAAAAAAACTTAAGATTTGAAACTTCCAACTGCATATACTGTATGTGTGTGAGGCCAGATTTCTTCATATCCTTCAACCAGAAAAATGTATTGCAAAAAACTGAATGCAAAAGTAGATGGGAAAATCCAGCAGTCTTGTATTAAGCCAGACATTAAAGAGATTTGCTGTGTATGCGTCTTTGAAATTTAACAAGAAAACAGATTTGCGGCCGGGCATGGTGGCTCACGCCTGTAATCCCAGCATTTTGGGAGGCTGAGGCGGGTGGATCGTGAGGTCAGGAGATCAAGACCATCCTGGCTAACACAGTGAAACCCTGTCTCTACTAAAAAATACAAAAAAAAAATTAGTCAGGCGTGGTGGTGGGCGCCTGTAGTCCCAGCTACTCGGGAGGCTGAGGCAGGAGAATGGCGTGAACCTGGGAGGCAGAGCTTGCAGTGAGCTGAGTTTGTGCCACTGCACTCCAGTCTGGGCAACAGAGCAAGACTCCGTCTCAAAAAAAAAAGAAAAGAGATTTCCAAAAATGTAAAACAGGGCTGCTCATCTCACATTTTGTTTCAGAAAATAGTTGTTTTCAATGAAAGATACTGTTTATGTTATAGTTTATTATAGTTGGTTTTTAGTGAATTAATATTTAAAAATTTCCTCAGTTTTAATTTCTATTGCAGAAAATGTTAATAGACATATTAACAAAATCTCTTCGGAGTCCTCAGTAATTTTAAAGCATAAAGGGATCCTAACACCAAAAAGTTTCAGAATTGCTTTTTTTCTGAATAATACGGAAGAGGTATCTTAGTAGGGGAATCTTTTCTTCTGGACCAAATAAAGATTTAATGAAGGACTCCACCAAGGACTCTTGGCCCTTGCAGGGAAGTCACTCAATTATCAGTGTACTCAGCTGGCAGATGAGGGGGATTGCCTTGTACTATCTCCAAGTTTCTTTAAACCCCAAACTATGTGATTTCAAATCACTATCATTGTCAGTATGGGCATTATGCAGCAATCTCCCGAGTATGCTGTTTGCTAGGTTAAAGGTGAAGGTTATATGTAAGGATATAACGCAGTAGTATTTGTGAAGCAGGGACTCCAGGGACTTTTCTTTTTGGGCCTGTAAAATTATTTCTTTCACTGCTCCTTTAAAAGAATAGAAGTTTTCATGATTATTAGATTTTACTGTAATGAGCAAGGGAAAGATTTTTAATTATTGCTGAAAATTTTTGTCAATTTATGTATATCACAAATTTAAAAATGCATGATTTCTGGGAATTTTTCTGCTCTAATGTGTGTGTAAACTTATGTGAATATTTGTATTTACATAAATCATTTAAATTTGTTAATGGGTTCTAAATATACCACTGATGTCTCTGTTGAAGTAGACTTGGGTTGCATATCCATTATACCCTTACTTACCAGCCGGTCATGGTGGCTCACGCCTGTAATCCCAGCACTTTGGGAGGCTGAGGTGGATCATGAGGTCAGGAGTTTGAGACCAGCCTGGCCAACATGGTGAAACCCTGTCTCTACTGAAAATACAAAAATTAGCCAGGCGTGGTGGCTGTAATCCCAGCTACTTGGGAGGCTGAAGCAGGAGAATTGCTTGAACCCATGAGGTGGAGGCTGCAGTGAGCCAAGATCATGCCACTGCACTCCAGCCTGGGTGACAGACAGAGCAAGACTCTATCTTGGAAAATTAAATAAATAAATAATAAATAAATAATATCCTTACTTATAGTCTTCATGAAGTTAATTAGTTATTTTGGTTCTTTGGTTTTAAAAAAAATTATTAGGTCTGTATTTACAAATGTAGACTTAAAAATGTACCAGCTAGAATCTATTAAGAATCCCCAACTTTGGAACTAACGTTTTTCTTTTTTAGTTTAAATGAAAGGAGATTTGATGGCTTAGTTTTTTAAAATGGGGAAACAAAAGGGAGGGGAAGCCAGTAGTATCTTGTCGTGTTAAGTATCAGTCTAAATCAAATGTTAAACAGGATCCTGCATTCTTGTAAAGTGAATTTTGTAATGGAAACTGCCACAGTGGAGGGCCAGCTCTGTCATAATCACCAACTTGAGCATCTCTGATATTTAGCAGAAATATAAATATCTAATGCAGCGTGTGTGTGTTATACTGTCATAGCAAAATCTTGTAACTGATTTTGAGCCAGATTCTTCCAGTGTTTTGAAGCTACTGCTTGGAAATAAGATTTGGAAGCTGAACTAACTTTGTGAGAGCTTCTACAATTTGGTAAACTATAGTAAAGTTAACTCAGCATGTATTATAAATAGAATAGAAATATATAATTATATATAAAAAAGTTTCATCAAATTTCAAAGGTTTAAGTACTATTTTAGGATGTTCATAGAACCCAATCTAAGAGGAAAATGCTCCTCACTGCCAGCAGGAGAGCTTAATGGAGTGCAGCGTTTTAGAGCATAGACATGAGAGCCAGCTGCCTGGATGCATATCCCACGGCTGCCACTGAATAGCTGTGTAACCTCTGTTTGCTTCAGTGTACTCCTCTGCAAAATGGAGATCATATCCATCTCCCTGGGTTGTTTTGAAGATCTAATGAGATACTATGCTTCAAGTGCTCTGTTGTTCCATTATTGTTTAGTTAGCAATTGTTAAGTTTTAGGTTATTTCTTCATGACATCTGAATTTTTTTAAATTTATTTTTATTTTTTTTTTCCTTGAGACGGAGTTTTGCTCTTGTTGCCCAGGCTGGAGGGCAATGGTGCAATCTCGGCTCACTGCAACCTCTGCCTTCCAGGCTCAAACGATTCTCCAGCCTCAGCCTCCCGAGTAGCTGGGATTACAGGCATGTGCCACCATGGCTGGCTAATTTTGTATTTTTAGTAGAGATGGGGTTTCTCCAAGTTGGTCAGGCTGGTCTCGAACTCCCGACCTCAGGTGATTCGCCCACCTCGGCCTCCCAAAGTGCTGGGATTACAGGCGTGAACCAAGGCTGACATCTGAATTTTTATCTCATTAACAACATTATCCTCAAGTAATGTTTTAGGGTAAGTTACATCTGGGAAGATTTGGTATTCATAGGGCATGGTAGAGTTCTAGTGGTACGTTGGCATTTTTTTTTTTTTTTGAGATGGAGTCTGGCTCTGTCACCCAGGCTGGAGTACAGTGGCACAATCTTGGCTCACTGCAAGCTCCGCCTCCCGGGTTCACGCCATTCTCCTGCCTCAGCCTCCCAAGTAGCTGGGACTACAGGCACATGCCACCACGCCCAGCTAATTTTTTGTATTTTTAGTAGAGACGGGGTTTCACCGTGTTAGCCAGGATGGTCTTGATCTCCTGACCTCGTGATCTGCCCACCTCGGCCTCCCAAAGTGCTAAGATTACAGGTGTGAGCACCATGCCTGGCCTATGTTGGCATTTTAAGAATCGTTGGAGATTATCTGGTCCAACTCAGCCTGATATGTAAATTACCTTTCTAATATCCTGTTGACCAAGCCCCCAATCTTTACTTAAATTTAAAACATCTCTGACTCTTGGGAAATTCTTCCTTATGTTGTGCTACAGTTCAGCTGGCTGTAACCTCCTTTTCCAGCCCTTACTTCTTCTTTGTAGAGCTACATAGAATTTTTGTCTAACAAATAACCCATCTGAATGGTGACAGTGAAGCAAATGAATTCTGGACAATTTAAGTGTTGTACAAAAGTGGCTGGATGGTGTGTGTCAAAGTTGGAGGAGCTCAGAGGACTTTGTTCCCGGTTGGTAAAAGAAGCAAGGCTCAGATTTGTGGTTAGAGCTGTCCTGATCTAGTTGGGAACACTTTTGTCCCATTGAGCCTGTGATGGGGCTGTGAGCCAGACAGGGAATAGGCAGTGGCTGGGTCTCTGGGCCCCCCACTTGCATAAAGCACCCCCATGCATTGCTATACTTGTCCTTTCCTGGAGGAGGAGCTTCTTCGTGCCTTAAAAATTATCTCACGGCCAGGCACAGTGGCACACGCCTGTAATCCTAGCACTTTGGGAGGCTGAGGCAGGTGGATCACCTGAGGTCAGGAGTTCGAGACCAGCCTGGCCAACATGGCAAAACCCTGACTCTACTAAAAATACAAAAAATTAGCTGGGTGTGGTGGCAGGCGCCTGTAATCTCAGCTACTCGGGAGGCTGAGGCAGGAGAATGGCTTGAACCCAGGAGGCAGAGGCTGCAGTGAGCCGAGATCACGCCATTGCACTGCAGCCTGGGCAACAGAGCTAGGCTCTGTCTCAAAAACCAAACCAAACCAAAACAAAACAAACTCCATCTCACGTGTTTGTTCATTGTCTATTTCTCCTCCTACATAGAATGGAAGCTCCATGAAAGCAGAGGAGAAACTGCTTATCTTGTTCGCTGCTGTTTCTCGAGTAGCCACAAGAACTTGGCACTTTAGGTAGTAGGTGTTCAGTATTCA
This sequence comes from Hylobates moloch, assembly GCF_009828535.3. Taxonomy (NCBI): domain Eukaryota; kingdom Metazoa; phylum Chordata; class Mammalia; order Primates; family Hylobatidae; genus Hylobates; species Hylobates moloch. The sequence goes on from NW_026652280.1 coordinate 134,734,385, forward strand.
AATGATGGAATTAAAGATCGACTCTGAACTCTCAAATGCAAATAGATTTTCACTTTAGTGCAGGAAAATAAACATTCCTATGTCATGCCCGTTCTTCAGGCCTGAACCAAAGGGGAACCTGTCAGAGGATAGGAAATGAGATCTCAGCAGTGTCTGTTACTATTTGCAGTTATCAAATACATAAAGAGAAAAGTATCTTTTGTCTTTTTGATATGTGAAGATTTTCTAGAAAGGAAAGGTTTCAACTCTTATTGAAGGTGAGAGTATATACCATGCTATCAGAATTGGATTTTAAAATCAGCCCAGCTGGATAGTAGCTTCAAACTGCAGCCAGGGTGATGTGTTATATGAGTTTAGTTTTACTTTGAGTGTTAAAAGAACAAGTTTGCCAGAAACATGAATTGTTAAAAAACCATCAAAACATTACAATGTAGGAGAAAAGTGTAGTGAAAATTCCATTATATAATGTCCAAATAGTTCCTTTTTCTGGAGGCTTTAAACATTTTCTTAGGTAATTTGCAAAGAATATTGGACAATGTAGAAAATATGTGTAGAGTTAAAATGATATTGAGAATTCTGAGCAGATGATTAAGGAAATCTGGACCTCCTTTTTTCTTTGTTTCTTTCTTTCTTTAATATGTTAGTACCTGAGTTTTCCGTAGAATTAGGACATATATTTAGGTCAGATCTCACTGAGATACTCCCTGGGATATCTTGATTCAGGGTTTTCTTCCTTTTTTTTTTTTTTTTTTTTTAAAGAGGAAGTCTCACTCTGTCACCCAGGCTGGACTGCAGTGGCCTCCCAAGTAGCTGGGATTACAGGTGCGTGCCACCACACCTAGCCAATTTTTTTTTTTTTTTGTATTTTTAGTAGAGATGGGGTTTCACCATATTGGCCAGGTTGGTCTTGAACCCCTGATCTCAAATGATCCACCTGTCTCAGCCTCCCAAAGTGCTGGATTATAGGCGTAAGCCACCGTGCCCAGCCTTTTTTTTTTTTTTCTTTTTGAGACAGAGCTTTGCTCTGTTCCCCAGGGTGGAGTGCAGTGGTGTGATCTTGGCTCACTGCAACCTCCGCCTCCTGGGTTCAAGTGATTCTTCTGCCTCAGTCTCCCTAGTAGCTGGAATTACAGGCGTGGGTTACCAGGCCTGGTTTTTTTTTTTTTTTTTTTGAATCGGAGTCTCCTACTGTCGCCTGGGCTGGAGTGCAATGGCGTGATCTCGGCTCACTGCAACCTCTGCCTCCTGGGTTCAAGTGATTCTCCTGCCTCAGCCTCCCAAGTAGCTGGGATTACAGGCGCCCACCACCAAGCCTGGTTAATTTTTTGTATTTTTAGTAGAGACGGGGTTTCACTATGTTGGCCAGGCCAGTATCAAACTCCTGACCTTGTGATCGCCTGCCTTGGCCTCCCAAAGTGCTGGGATTACAGGCCACTATGCCTGGCTTTTTTTTTTTTGAGACAGATTCTTGCTCTGTGGCCCAGGGTGGAGTGCAGTGGTGTGATCTTGGCTCACTGCAACCTCCACCGCCCGGGTTCAAGTGATTCTCCTGCATCAGTCTCCTGAGTAGCTGGAATTACAAGCATGTACCATTTTTATATTTTTATATAATTTTTGTATTTTTAATAGAGACAGGGTTTCGCCATGTTGGCCAGGCTGGTCTTGAACTCTTGGCCTCATGTGATCCACCTGCCTCGGCCTCCCAAAGTGCTGGGATTACAGGTGTGAGCCACCATGCCTGACCCCGATTCAGAGTTTTCTCTGAGAAGAAACTCCCTTCGATTTTGGAACCCAGGAGGCTAGACTGCCTTCTAGTCTAGGTTCTACCTTTCCCCTGCTGTCTGGTTTGGCTTAATCACTTGATTCAATAATTTTATGACTTTGAGTGAGTTACTTAATATCACTCTACCTTAGTTCTTTCATCTGTAAAGTGGGGCCAATAATAGTGTATCTCAAGGTTGTTGTGAGGAATAAACATGTTAATACATGTCAAATGCTTAGAAGAGACCCTTGCACAATAGTAAACACTCCATAGATAATAATGTTATTATTAGCCAAATGTTATTTTGAGGGTCATATAATGGGAAAGAAAATGCAAATTAAAAATTCCTATACAAATTCAAAGAAATATTGATTGTCTCTGTATATCAAAGATGACCTTAGTATTTGCAAAGCTCTCTCTCATTTAGGGCCACTAGCTGTTCTTCCATTTACACTTCCCTATACAGGATATAGAGTTAATTTCTAGGAAATTAGCCATTATCTGTTAATGATGAACTAGGAATGCTCTCAGGAGAGCTGACTAGTTAGAACATGACATAACTTTGAATTATCTAAGCTTTACCTTTACTTGGAATTTTAACTTTGTTGAATTTTTAAGTAAAGGGATAAAAAAGCCACTCTGCTCTATTATTAGATTCACTGTGTTCATAAGGCAACACGGAAAAAAATAGATGATACAGAAAGAAAAATGACAATTTTAAGGAGAAAAGTTTTTGTTTTTAAATAATTTTCTATGTTGATTAAATTCCATGGATGTTTTCTTATGACTTTGTCTCTACAGAGAATGCAGCAGATTTTGAACATGCTTTTTTCCCTCTGCTTAAAATGTGTTGGCTATTATATTTCACAGGACTTACGTCGTTTTCAAAAATAGAGGTAATTAATTGTTACGTGTTTTGATGTTCAGCAGGCAAAGGAAACACATTACTTTGTGTAAACAGAGGTTAATATGGAGTCTTTGAAGTCTAAATTATTGAACTATTTGCCTAAGGACAAACTTCTTAACTGTTTAGGTTTCTTCTGGCCTGTAATAAACTACAGTGGTGGGAATAACACCAAAAATCCTGTGTATAAAACATTTGGGTCCTGGTTGCATGTTTGACACAAATCTGCAGGTTTACCTTTGAGTTACACTGCGAATTAGGGACCTTTCATTTCCATTTTCCTCTCCTTGTAGTGGTTTAGTTGGTTCATGGTTGATAAAGACAGAAGCATATGTTTCTGGGAATGGTAAATCTTAATTTTGCTTAAGTTTTAAATGATCACTTATTTCTGGAACTGGCACTGGGGCCGAAGAATGTTTATTATTCCATGTTAACATGGGAATGAGTCTGAAGACTAAATGACGTTTATGCTCACTTCTATTTTACAGCTTCCTTGGGCTCTAGCCAAGGTGACTTGGTTTTGCAAGAGCGAAGAGGACCTGCCTGATAGTGCAGTTTTTTTTTTTTTTTTAGTTGTTTTTGTCTGAAATGATATACCTTGAGGACAGAAGCTGCACTTTGCAGAGTAAAAGACAAACTGTTATTGGTTTTAATAAATGAACAACCCAGGCAGGTGCGCATGGTGTAGGTTGTGCCCCAGCTTGTGAGGTCTAGCAGATCTTGTGGCCTTTGGACAGGCTTGCCTTGGGGAGGTGGAAACACAATAGTGACGATTTCTAACTTGAAGAGACCGTTGGGACTCCAGTCCAGAAGTTTTTACCTGCGTGTGCTGGGTGGGAGGCATGTTGTGCTTCCTGCTATGGGGGTGGTGAGAGCCGTTTCCCGCCAAAGTGGGACAGGGAGAAAGCGTCTGATTGGCACACAGGGTGCAGATGCGGCCCTGGCCCAACTCCACACTCACTTTTCCAGGATTATTCCTTTTGCACCAAGCTCTGACCCTACGCCCTCTCACTGCTCTGGGGACTGTTGAAGCCGCAAGGAGGAAGTTGCTACTCCTTATGCCCTTCACTCTTCCTGTGCCCCAGACCGAGATCTGTCAGGGGCGGGGTCTTGGACCCCACCTGAAATCACTTGTGTATTCGGCAGCTTTCTTGGGAGTTTCTCCTCAGGGGTCAGACTCTCATATAAAGTACTGGCTGGTATGACTGCAGCTCCCGTTGACCCACTCACTGTTCACAGAAGCCTAGGAACAGACTGTAGAACCCAGAGAAAGCTCTGGGTGACCTCTGTTATTTAGCAGCTGCTCGCAGCACCAGTCACTGTGGCAACTGGGCTTTGTTTATGAAAATGAATGAGGACCTCAAGCCTGGGGCATCCATACCGTGGACAGAGCTCCCCCTGGAAATAGACTGCCTGCCAGATTGCCAGGGCTAAACCAAAACAGACATACCAAACACAAGTAGCCAGGAAGTATTCTGCCCTTGGGGACGAGCACTGAGTCCCGATTGCCCGTATCCCTTTTCACCAAGCATAACCCTGCCAGGCTGAGCTGATCTTGGTTATGCCAGAGAAAGACAGAGGCAAAGAACATGGTACTAGTATTGGCAGTTTTTGGAACACAGCCTTGCATTGCTCAGGTCTGGCCTCTAGTTCTGGTTTTAGATGGAAAGAGTGTTGAGTACCAAAGATCTCGCTTTTTGAAAATTTTATTTCAGGCCCTGCCTTTATGTAAACTGTAACGATCATTTGGGTCTGTACTTGAGAGGCAGGAGAATCACTTGAGTCCAGGAGTTCCGGGCTGTTATAGTGCACTGTGCCAATCAGGTGTCTGCACTAAGTTCAGCGTCAGTGTGGTGACTTCCCTGGGGACTCCCAGGGGACTGCCAGATTGCCTAAGGAGAGATGAACTGGCCCGGGTCAGAAATAGAGCAGGTCAAAACTCCTATCCTGATCAGTAGTGGGATTGTGCCTATGAATAGACACTGTACTCCAGCCTGGGCAATATAGCAAGATCCTGTCTCTAAACAAAATAAGACAAAACAAAACAAAACCCTGGTCTGGAACAACTGAGTTTGCAGTTTGTTGTCCCCTTAGAGTTCTTGCTTTCATAGTGATTGTTTTTTTGTGTCCAAAGCATCCTTGATAGTTTTAACTCTCCATGGGAATTAGTGAGTCATGGACATCATCTTGGAGCACACTTTGAATCTCAGAGCTTCCTTTGAGGGGACTGCTATGTTCTGGGTGCTTCTGGTATTCACAGGTTCTATGATTGTATGGCTGGACCCTTCTAGCACATGTGCCCTTTGGTGTCACTTTGTCAGAACCACAGCCAGTGCATGGGTCTTCTGATGCCATCCTGTGGCTCTCTTCCCCACACCATGCCTTGTTTTGTTTGTTTGTTTGTTTTTTTTGAAGACCTTCGAGTCTCGCTCTGTTGCTCAGGCTAGAGTGCAGTGGGGCAATCTCAGCTCACTGCAACCTCTGCCTCCTGGGTTCAAGTGATTCTTGTGCCTCAGCCTTATGAGTAGCTGGGATTACAGGTGCGTGCCACCACACCCGGCTAATATTTGTATTTTTAGTAGAGACGGGGTTTCACCATGCTCTCCAGGCTGGTCTTGAACTCCTGACCTCAAGTGATCTGCCCACCTCACCCTCCCACAGTGCTGGGATTACAGGTGTGAGCCACCGTGCCCAGCCACACTGTGCTTTGTTACTGCATGTCTGCTTGGGTCATGGCCCAGGTGTCATGGTGGAGGGGGTGGGGTTGGGAGGTAGAGAGTGCTGGCATTGGTGATTTGCCAGCAGGACACATGCCCGGGAAGATGGCCAGAAAAAGAGGGACTCCTTCACATACATATAAGTCAGCCTTAGCCTTAACGCTTAAAACACCCACTCACTGCATTGAGGAGTCCTTGTCCCTCACCTGGTCTAACTAGATGCCAGGGAATTGGGAGAGAGAGACCTGCGGTGGGAGGGTCCTGGACCTGCAGTGACAGTAATACGGGCTTAAACTAGAATTCCTTCCTGGAAGAATTTTGGTCTTCCTCTACCCCAGCAGCCTTTCACTCCTTAACTTAAGTAGTGTGCCTTGGGGCTTGAGCAGCTGCTGCTTCTGTGGAGGTGACCATCCAGAGGGACTCTTTCACAGCTAAGTTCACTTGCACCTCTGTTTCTACTTAACGCAACTGCAGTTATGGGGGTGGCTGCCCCGTTTGCTCATGATAATTCCCTGTGAACTCTTCTGTTGATAAACTGAACTGGATCAGCTTTAGTTTCCCTTTAACTAAGGATTTAAGTTGAAACATAACCACAAGTGTCCTGTTGGTTTTCATTCATTTCAGTGCCGAACATTTATACGCTGGGCTATGGGTTTGATGTTTCCTTCCTGTCTTGGCTGAGATACCTGTGTGAAATGTGAGTTTGCCATTTGGCAAACTCTCTTTCCTTTGACTAGTTAATGAAGCCAAAATATTGATGGGGGTGTGGAGTTAGGGGAAGAGGAGGTGTGAATGGTTACATTTGAAAGTTCTTCATGGTGCAGGAGAATCCAGTGCTTCACCCTGAGTAATTGTAATTAGGGTAGTAAGTAAACCCTTTCAGGTTTATTCTATAGCGATCATGACGAGTTATCTTGAGGAAGGGATAAAGAAGACTGTGAGAGGTTGTACTGTTCTGATCCTGTCAGGCTTTGAGAAGCAGACCTCAGCGTGATCTGAAGAGCTGGTACCCTGGAGTAGATGATTAACCAAGATAATGTTCCGGACAGTCTGCAGCTGAACTGAACTGGTGTCTCTGCATTCATTCACAGTTACCCAGTGTGGTTAATAACAAGTCCGTTGGGAGTTATGCCTGTGCTGGCCATAACTACCTTGTATTCTGGATGGGGGTCAGAGAAACTGAATGGATCGATTCATTCGCTGAGCAGTGAGTGACTGCAGCCTTACTGAAGCCAGCTCCTTTCCAGCTCTTTGATGACATGCATTATTATTGTTGTTAACAGGTTGGCTAAAAAAGTGAACCTGGGAGAGTTGAGGCTTTGTTCCTCTGTCCAACACTCAGATATTTCCTGTAGTCATTCAACAAACATTTATCAAGTGCTTACTGTGTGCCAGGGACTGTGTTATCATAACCAGAAACTTATTCTTCGTTAATGAATTATCTCATGTGGCATGAATATAAAGAAGCCTTAAGAAGGGGAGGATAATGGGGGCCTTTCTGTCTCTCCCTGCTCATCCTTTGGTGCTGTCACATCATGGAAAGGAAGCAACAGTCAACTTAGATCAGTTTACTTTGGTAATAGCAGTTTTTGAAAAGGTTTGGAGCAGGAAATTGAAACTGTAGAGAAACAGGAGGTTTGGGGATTACTGCTGGATTTTTCTTATTCCTGCTATCCCAAGGACTTGATCCCAGTTACCACTGATAATGGACCCCTTTTATGTTTAACTGTCTTGTCAGTAAGTCAGTGACACATGCTGAGAATAGAAACCAGCACCATTCCATGTCGTAACCGCCAGCCCGTACATGCCCTGCTGGTTCTGTTGTTGTGATTGTTGCTACAGCGCTTAACATCAAACACCAGCCTCATGCCTGGCACTTTACATCACACCTACGGCGTCCCCACCCCAGGAGCTTACCTTCCCTAGAAGTCCAGGACATTTTCTATGTTGGCACCACAGGAATAGGTAGAGGGCAAGGGACAGAAAGTTTTCCTCAGTAAAATGTGGTCTTTGCTTGATTCAATAAAGGCAACTATGTTCATCTGTTTTAATAGGAAAGGCCTGTAGGTAATTTTTTTTCTCCGTTAAAATCTGCTTTTAAAAATGTTTAGGGTTGAGTGTAACAAGAACAGATTGATAACTCTCTGTTCATCGCTTTTCCATTCTTGCAAAATATGTGACTTGCAGTGGCTGGCTAAGTGCTAGGCTCTGAGGGGAGGAAATGAGAGCCGTGGAACTCCTGGCCTCCTGCTCTGTAGGTGCCTCCAGACCAGTGAGGGGAGACAGGCATCAGGTGGCATGGCCAGGCCTTTTTTTTTTTTTTTAAATAGTGGATGGGAGAAAATGGGAATGTGACTAATTTTATTCAATACTTAGTTTGTTTTGTCTGTTTGCTTTACTGCCATAGGGTCATCTTCAGCTGAAGAAGGATGTGCTGGTGCTTAGGAATGGCTGTCAGGAGCCATCGGTTTGCTCCTTCAAACAGGAAGGGCAATGCTGGCTTCAGCTAAGAGCGAGAGAGCTTCTTTCCCCAGACACCCAGTATGTCTCTCTTTGCAATCATTGGCTGAATTGACTCAGCTTTTCCTCCCACCCTCGAATCAGTCCCTGGTAGAGTAATGGAGTTACAGTGATTGGCTTAGGACAGTCAGCTGGAGAATCAGTCACACCGATCACCACAGGGGCCTCCTACTAAATATAAATGTGAGCGGGACTTAAAATAGAAGAAATGCACATCTAACAGGACCATAACTTAGGGATAAGGTACTGGACAAGGTAATGAAGAGGCGATCATGGCCCTTGTTTGTGTTTCCTCTGTTCCCTCGGCAGCCTTCTAGGGGACCCTCTAATGTGCTACCTCACTGTTTACCTGTCTCTCTATCCCGACTCCACCTGTCTCTCTCTCTCTCGACTCCGGGAGTATAGCTGCTTAAGGCCAAGGCACTCTTGGTCTTACTATTTGTGGCCACTGTAACTGGCACATAGCAGGGACTTAATATGGGTTTCAGCAAATTGAACGAAAAGGGATACTTCATATTCCTTTGTGTTTAACTTTTATCAAACATGGCTTGAAACAAGTGGATTTTTTTTTTTTTTTTTTGAGACAGGGTCTCACTCTCACCCAGGCTAGAGTGCAATGGCGCTATCTGGGCTCACTGCAACCTCTGCCTCCTGGGTTCAAGCAATTGTTCTGCCTCAGCCTCCCGAAGAGCTGGGACTACAGGCACCCACCACCACGCCCGGCTAATTTTTGTATTTCTAGTAGAGATGGGGTTTCACCATGTTGGCCAGGCTGGTTTCAAACTCCTGACCTCAGGTGATCCACCTGCCTTGGCCTCCCAAAGTGCTGGGATTACAGGTGTGAGCCACTGAACCCAACCACAAGTGGACTATTGATAGTATATTCATTGCACATTTTATAACAAGTTTATTGAGATGTAATACACATACCATACAATTCACCTCTTTAAAGTGTACAATTCAATCATTTTTAATATGTTATCAGAGTCGTGCAGCTGCCACCACAGTCAATTTTAGAACATTTTAATCGTCCTCCAAAAAACCTCTTTATCCATTGGCAATCTGTCTCTATTCTCCCCTTTCCCCAGGCCCTAGTAACTACTAATCTATTTTCTGTTTCTATGGATTTGCCTATTCTGGACATTCTGTAGAAATGGAGTCATGCCATATTGGCCATTTGTGACCAATTTCTTTCACTTAGCATGTTTTCAAGGTTCATCCATGTTGCAGCATATATTTGGTATTTCATTCCTTTTTATGGCCAAGTAATATTTTGTTGTATGTATATACCACATTAAAAAATTCATCATCAGTTAATGAACATTTGCATTGTTTCCTGTCTGGGGATATTAGGAATAATGTTGTTATGGGCATTCATATACATACAAGTTTTTGTGTGGGCTTATCTTTTTTCCCTTTTTTCTGGGAAGTATGGCTTTGGCCAAGGCCAGAGTCAAGCACATCCTTATGTTTTTATTTCTCTTGGATTTATATGTATCTGAGAGTAGAATCGCTGGGTCACATGGTTACTCTGTGTTTAACCCTTTGAGGAACTGCCAAACTCTTTTTCAAAGTGGTTGCATTATTATTATTATTTTTTTTGAGATGGAGTCTTGCTCTGTCACCCAGGCAGGAATGCAGTAATGCGATCTTGGCTCACTGCAGCCTCCGCCTCCCATGTTCAAGCGATTCTTCTACCTCAGCCTCCCAAGTAGCTGGGATTACAGGTGGCTGCCACCATGCTTGGCTAATATTTGTATTTTTAGTAGAGACGGGGTTTCACCGTCTTGGCCAGGCTGGTCTCGAACTCGTGATCTCGTGATCCACCCACCTTGGCCTCTCAAAGTGCTGGGATTACAAGTGTGAGCCACCGCGCCTGGCCTGTTGCATTATTTTATACTCCCAGCAACAATATATGAGGGTTCTAGTTTCTCCACATGCATGCCAACCTTATTATTATCATCTGTCATTTCGACTTAGTCATCCTAGTGGGTGTGTAATGGTATCTCAGTGGATGTTCATCAATGAAAATAAATAAACATTTGAATGGGCGCCCATGGCATGTCAGATGCTCTTTCTTAGGTGTGGGGGCAAAGAGATTTGCAACCTTCGGCTCTCTCTGCCTCTCTGGCCTCATCTGTTTTCACATCTTTCCTCTTGATTTATGTTCCCCAAACGCTAAACTGTTTGTAGTCCTCATACTATCATGTCATTTCTTACTTCCAGATCTTTGCCTATGATATAAATATTAATGCAGTGTGAATATTAATGCCATTACTAGTTAACTCTTAAACAGCCAATAAATTATAGAGCTGGCAGTCCGGCTCCAGAGTCTGTGTTCTGTACTACATACTCTTTTTTTTCTTTTGAAATCAACTTTATATTGACGGATAATTTATATAGATTAAGATGTACACTTTATTTATTTATTTACTTTTGAGACAGGGTGTTGCTCTGTTACACAGGCTGGAGTGCAGTGGTACAGTCTCGGCTCACTGCACCCTCGACCTCCGCAGGCTCAGGTGATCCTCCTACCTGAGCCTTCTGAGTCACTGGTACTACAGGTGTGCACCACTAAACTTGGCTATTTCTTGTATTTTTTGTAGAGATGGGGTCTTGCTATGTTGCCTAGGCTGGTCCCAAACTCCTGGGTTTAAGCAACCCTCCTACCTTGGCCACCCAAAGTTTTGGGATTACAGGCATGGGCCACTGCGCCCAGCAAATTGCACACATTTAAAGGTACATTTTGATGAGTATTAATGAATACATATGCCTGTGCAGTCACCACTGCAATCAAGATACAGATGATTTTTCTATTATCCATCTCCACCCCTTTCATTCTCTTCAGCCTCCCTGTAGTCCATATCCCCAGTCCCAGGCAATTACTAATCCGCTGTCTGTTGCTATAGATTAGTTTTGCCTGTTCTAGAAATTCATGTGCTCTTTTGTGTCTGACTTCTATTTGCTCAGCAAAATGTGTTTGAGAATCAACAGCCAGGTTGTTGCAAATTATTACAAATTATATATTTATTTATTTATTTGTATAATTATTTGTATAATTATTACAAATTATTAGTAATTTGTTCCTTTTTGATGCTGAATATTTTCCGCGGTATGGATATACCCCAATTTATTCATTGACCTGTTGATGGATGTTTGGGTTGTTTCCTTTTGGTATTATGCAGTTAAGTAGCTATGAACCTCTATAAACATGTCTTTTTGTGGACATATGTTCTCAGTTTTCTTGAGTAAATACCTAGGACTGTAATTGCTGGGTTGTATGTAACTTTATAAGAAACTGCCACCCAATTCTTCAAAGTATGTGTACCTATGTTGGTTTTAATATAGACTCGTCATTTCCTATCCTTATTGCTTGGGTAGATTATATTAATTCTTAATAATCACCTCAGAGATCACCTGCCCTAGGAAGCCTTTTTTTTGACTCTTCTCATCTTCCCCTTCTTTGAGGTGAATTAGAGAGGCTCCCCCTTCATGCTCCCTTAACACCTTGATGATTGAGGGTTCACTGGCCTATCTTTCCCATTAGACTGTGAGCTCCTAGGGGAAGGAAAATGTGTTATTATTTCTGTATCCTCAGGACCTTATATAGTATTTACCATCTAAATAGGTGCTCAGTAAGTGCTTGTGAATGGGTGACTAAATAGGACATTATTCATCTTTATTTTTATTTTATTTTATTTTTGAGACAGGGTCTATCTAGTTGTGTCACCCCAGCTGGAGTGCAGTGGTGTGATCTTGGCTCACTGCAACCTCCAGCTCCTGGGCTCAAGCAGTCCTCCCACCTCAGCCTCCCAAGTAGCTGGGACTATAAGCACGTGCCACCACACTGGTCAATTTTTGTATTTTTGTGTAGAGATGGGGTTTTGCCATGTTACCAGGCTGGTCTCAAACTCTTAGACTCAAGTGATTCTCTTGCTTTGGTCTCTCAAAGTGCTAGGATTACAGGCGTGTACCACCATGCCCGGCCCTTATTCAGCTTTATAAGGGAGTTTATGGCCCTGTAAGGGAGATAAAATAGGCATGCAAATAACTAATGTGAAGCAGAAATTATAGAGTTGAAGAACAAAGTCTGTGAGAAGTGAAAGAGAGTGATAGCTTTTAGTGAGGAGGATTTGGGAAGGCTAATAAAGGAGATGGGGTTTCAACTGAGCCCCCAAAATAGATTAGATGTGCAGAGATATTATTACCCATTGATTCTAAAGGGATTTGACTTGATCTCCTGTTCTAAAACATTGGTGAGGCTGGAAAATGGAGTTTATGTTTGGGAAGGTCACACCAAGATTCATCTTTTTTTTTTTTTTTAATGCTTTACTCTTCTCAGCCTACAGCAGGCACTAGGAGATACTGGAAATGTTTTCTGTCTGGCAGTAGAAGAATATAAATGTGGCGGTTTGTCTATCATCTCTCCAGATTCTAAAGTCTTCTAGGTGGGATTGAAAAGACTTCTCTTATCCTCTTTGCCTCTTACCCCATAATACGGTAACAGGTCACATAAGTCACACTATTGCCAAAGCTTTGCCTACTCATTTTTCTGGTCTCTTTGGTCTCAGCCACGTGGCTTCACTGTTTAGCACATACTTGTCCATTGTCTTCTATAGGACATGTTCATAGACTATTGGAGCTGGGAACTTTCAAAATAATCAAATGATAGGCCTTCCTTTTACAGAGGAGAATTGATACTGAAATCTAGAGACTAATCTGGTTAATAATAGTAAAGATAAAAGCTGCCATTTATTGACCATTTAATATGTATCACATATTTGCATGCATTATGTAATCCTCACAAAGTGTAGATATCTTCATTTTACAAATGAGAAAACTAAGGCAAAGTTTCAGATGGTATAGACAGAACCAAGATTCAAAGCCAGGTCTTTTCTCTACAGCATCCTACCTAGGCAAGGCCCCAGGTCTGTAGAGTTGCTGACCACAGAGGAGAAGGAAGTTGGGCCACAGCTCTCAGGTCCATGAGAGGGCGTTGTCACTGAAGTGGAGGAAACCAGGATTCTCTGCTTCCTAGAGAGACACTGAGATTGTTCCTTTAAACCACATACGATTTTAAAAATAAGATATGTAGAGCAGAAACCAATCAACTAGCATTGGCTTTGATCAGAATTATTTTTATGATAAAGTAGAGCATATTTTTAATTTTTTTTAAAAGAAAATATTCTTTTCTTTTCCGTGATTACAAACACAACTGAATATCAAATGCACAAAGTAAGAATTATACGGGGAAAAAAAATCAGAAACGTTCATATATATATCACCTTTTTAAGGCTATTTCCATCCAGAATAACCTTGGTTTGCCAGGGCCAATAGAAAGAAGTCACAAAATCGCCTTTAGTCAAATTTGTGTGTTTGCTTTCTTCTATAATTCCAATGCCTCCACCATCAACGACTTGAGATAGGTGCCAAGGCGTTATATAATCAATGCCAGTGTCTTCATTCATTCTACAACGAAGGTTGTCACTTCACACTTGGAAGGTTGCAGAGGTACTCCTCACTTCCTAGACGGGGTGGCGGCCAGGCAGAGGCACTCCTCACTTCCCAGACGGGGTGGCGGCCGGGCAGAGACGCTCCTCACTTCCTAGACGGGGTGGCGGCCGGGCAGAGGCTGTAATCTTAGCACTTTGGGAGGCCAAGGCAGGCGGCTGGGAGGTGGAGGTTGTAGTGAGCCGAGATCACGCCACTGCACTCCAGCCTGGGCAACACTGAACATTGAGTGAGTGAGACTCCGTCTGTAATCCCAGCACTTGGGGAGGCCTAGGTGGGCAGATCACTCGAGGTCAGGAGTTGGAGACCAGCCTGGCCAACACGGCGAAACCCCGTCTCCACCAAAAATACAAAAACCAGCCAGGCGTGGTGGTGTGCGCCTGCAATCCCAGGCACCCGGCAGGCCAAGGCAGGAGAATCACAGGAGCCCGAGGCAGGGAGGCTGCAGTGAGCGGAGATCATGCCACTGCACCCCAGCCTGGGCAACAGAGGGAGACTGTCTTGAAAGAAAAGAAAAGAAGAGAAGGGAAGGGAGGGGAGGGGAGGGGAGGGGAGGGGAAGGGGGGGGAAGGGGAAGGGAAGGGAAGGGAAAAAGAAAGAAGAAAGAAAGAAGAAAGCAAGCAAGCAGGGAGGGAGGAAAGGAAAGAAGGAAGGGAGGAAAGGAAGGGAGGGGAGGGGAGGGGAAGGGAAGGGAAGGGAAGCGAAGCTTTTCTTGTATCTGCTTCTCCATATTTTTAAATTTTTAATTATCTAAGTAATATTCAAAAACACACTTGCACAGTAAAAGCATTAAGAATGTATTAGGTTGGTGCAAAAGTAATTGTGTTTTTTGCCATTGCTTTTTTTTTTTTGAGACAGACTTAATCTCTGTCATCCAGTCTGGAGTGCAGTGGCACGATCTCAGCTCACTGCAACCTCTGTCTCCCAGGTTCAAGCAATTCTCATGCCTCAGCCTCCCAAGTAGCTGGGATTACAGGCGTGTGCCACCATACCTGGCTAATGTTTGTATTTTTAGTAGAGACGGGGTTTCACCATGTTGGCCAGGTTGCTCTCGAACCCCTGACCTTGGGTGATCTGCCTGCCTCAGTCTCCCAAAGTGCTGGGATTACAGGCATGAGCCCCTGTGCCCGGCCATTACTATTACTTTTAATGGCAAAAACTGCAATTACTTTTGTATCAACCTCATAGAAGGATGGAGAGCAAAGTCAGAGTTCCTCTTATGTCTCCAGCCCATCTCTAGTATCACCCGTACCTTAGGTAAGAACGATTTATAGTTAGAGTTATCCATTTAATCCTTTTTCTATGCATGTATGTGCATGCATATGGACAAATACACATAGTTTTAGAAGGTTAATAAATTGTATCATTCTTTACTTATTCTTCTGCAATTAAAAAAGAACGTGTCATAAGATATTTCTGTCTGTACAAATGACACTGTTTTAAATGCAGCTTATGTATTTCATGGTATAGATACACCCTTTTTGATGAACATTTAGGTTATTATTATTATTATTATTTTAGACGGAGTCTTGCTGTGTCGCCCAGGCTGGAGTGCAGTGGCGCGATCTCTGCTCACTGCAAGCTCTGCCTCCTGGGTTCACGCCATTCTCCTGCCTCAGCCTCCCGAGTATCCCGCCACCCCGCCCAGCTAATTTTTTTGTATTTTTTTAGTAGAGACGGGGTTTCAACGTGTTAGCCAGGATGGTCTCAATCTCCTGACCTCGTGATCCGCCTGCCTCGGCCTCCCAAAGTGCTGGGATTACAGGCGTGAGCCACCATGCCCAGCCGGTTATCTTAAAGTATTTGTTTATTATAAATACCGTGGCAGTTAACACCTATGGCTGTAATACTGTATAATACCGTAACAGTGATGTTGTTATGGTGTAGTACAGTTGGTGTATTTACATTGATATCAGTTACAGCCTGGTGTAGTTACAGTTATGATGTAATGCCTTTAGAGAGAGGTTGGACAGTTCAGTTGCTGTCCAAACCTGGCTGAGAAGATTACAAAAGATTTAAAATATTTCTACTGGTCTTTATTATTGAATGACTACACCCTCTGAAAAGTATGAATTGAGCATTATGATTGCTCATAGGTAAAAGGTTAGCAAGCATTTAATATGTGCTAGGTATTTTCTTGTGTATTCTCTCATTTGAGTCTTATAATAATCTCATGAAGAATGTGCTGCTATTAACTGTTTATCTGGAACTAAGACTGAGAAAGACTGTGGCTTGCATAAAGTGACACAGCTTCTAAGAAGCCAGTTCAAGATTTGAACCCTCATCTTCTGATGATCAATTTGTTTTTTCTTTCCCCATTTTCTGAAGCTGGTTCATTCTCTTAAGAACTGTAAGGAGAAAAATGATAGAAGGCAGAATATCTTTGAACTAATGAAATCATGGCATGAGCAGAGAAGCAGAGTGGGCATCCTGTGGATTTAGGGGAGGGAGTGGGTGACAGAGCCTCTGAACCTGTCACTGGGCTTGGAGGTGTGATTCATGACTTCAGGATAGTGGCTATGCTGAGAGACCTTGGTGTCTGACAGCAACGTCCTGCTATTGTAAGCTATGGATTTACTATCATGCTAAGAAATAAATCATGACCAGGAAAGGCTGTATGTTTAGATGCTGCCGACGCCTGTAGGCCCTCTCCAAACAGGAGAATGGCTCTCAGTGGATGAATTGTCTCAGCTTCCTCTGAGTTTTAATTTCTATGTGGGTCAAAGGGTTATTTTTAGCCTGTAGGATCCCTAGCTCTTTGAGGAGTGGCCTCGCTTACAAGGTCAGTGGAGTGGGGTGATGGTCAGGATTTTTTTTTTTTTTCCCAGACAGAGTCTTGCTCTGTCACCCAGGCTGGAATACAGTGGCGCGATCTCGGCTCACTGCAACCCCCGCCTCTCGAGTTCAAGCGATTCTCCTGCCTCAGCCTCCTGGGTAGCTGGGATTACAGGCACGTGCCACCACGCCTGGGTAATTTTTGTATTCTTAGTAGAGACAGGGTTTCACCATGTTGGCCAGGCTGGTCTTGAACTCTTAACCTCATGATCTACCTGCCTCGGCCTCCCAAAGTGTTGGGATTACAGGCGTGAGCCACCGTACCCGGCGATGATCAGGATTTAAGGATTGTTTCTGAGCTCTTCCTGGACCCTGTGTTTTAGGTCCCCCAAAGAAGGTGTGAACAGCCTTTTGGAATCTGTTTTACTCTGGCAAAATGATCTATGTCCATAGATTGTAGGAGGATGCTGTTGGTGTTATAATAAAACTCTCACATTTAAAAATAAGTCATCAAATGTATTTGAGGAAGAAAACTAAGAAAATCTGGAAAAAACCCCATCAACAAAAAACACACAAAACTCTAAAACTCATAATAGGATAAATGATGTTCTTATAATGAATGTGTCAGCATTTTAACACGTGTACTCAAGTGTGTGGTGATGGAGGATGTGTATAACAGAAAGCACAAACGTGGTCAGTGTTTACATCAAATCTCCCACCTCCAAGACACACACACAAAAGGTCCCACTTGAGTATGTGTAATTACATCTCTGAATACTCCCTTGATCCTATTTCTTTCCTTTTCTCTACACACATACTTTGGTTACTTCTCCAAAGATACATGATATATATTAGCCTCACTCAGAACCACAGGGAACATACTCAATTGAATCACACCTCTCTGAGTAGTGTATAAAGTGTAAGATTTTAAAACACCAGGGACCAGGGCTGGCAAGGTCCACGGGGAATCCTGAAGGCTGGTTTCCAGCCACAACTGTGCTGGAATGAAAATAGAAAACAATGAGGCATGTGCAGAGTCAGCTTTTCTTTGTGTCATAGCTCAGCAGTTTTCCTGCTGTCCTAAACTTTCCTTAAAAAAAAAAAAAAAAAAAGCCAGGGCTAAGGGGAAATGATGCAGTTGCAGTTGAAAACTTTTTTTTAATAGTAAAGACTGAAAATATAAACTAGCAGCTGGTGCTGTGGGAACATGTGAAATGAAGAGTGAGTTAATGGTGAGAAATCTCAATGCTCTTTGCTTGGCTGTGAGGACACATGTAGGAAGGACTTGTGGAAACTTGTTTGGTAAAATAGAAAAAAAACGAAAAGATAAAGCTAAGTAACCATCAAGCCTTTTTCAGGAGTGGGGGAAAAAATCGAAATTTACATACTCTAAACTTTAAAGCTTTATTAATGATCATTATTTTAAATATCTGTAAATGCATCTGTAAAAAACTCCAGCCAAGACAGAGGGAGATGTGAATTATCAAGTATATTGACATTTTTTTTTTTTTCTGTTATCAGTAGCATCCTTCAGAAAGTACTGATTAAAAAGGAAGGCCATTCCCAGTTCTTGGTTTATTTGCCTCATAGCGCACCATGTCAAGGTTGAGCTGGGGCCTTGTTCCAGAAAGCACAGGCTTCCTTTCTGATTGGAAATAATATGTATCTTGTTTGACCTTCATAATACTCATGGCTTTACTGGAATACATGGGCCAACATTTGTCCTGGCAAGGCCAGGGCAGTTTAAGATTGGTATCCACAGGGATTGCTTTATAGAGCAATTAAAAGCAGTGGGAGGGAGGTGACTGTAGAAATTCAGACATTTGCATCCTTTCTGGCCTAAAAATCGAGTAGTTTCAAAAAGCAGTATTTGAAAACAAACAAACAAGCACTTCTAGAAGTTTCTGTCTGAACACTTGAGGATTTTGCCAAGGTCATAGTGTTCTTTATTTTTTCTTTTTCCTTACATGTTTCTTTCTGAAATATGATCATAGTGTTCTTTTGCAACTGATCTTGATGTGAAGAGGGGGTTACATCTTATATATTACACAGTGCTAATATGTGTAATATTAACATTTTTTTGAAAGATTGTCAAATATGGACCGTGGAAAACAGTTTCCATGCCATTTGAACGTTATGTTCTTTATGATGCTTTGTTTATAAAAATATTGTTAGATAGCTAGGGATGTTTACTACTGCCAGCTGGAGTTAGGCCTCATGGTAGCTTTTTAAAGTCAGGCTGGAGGTGAGTTCAAAGCCTAACACAGAGTTTAAAGTTATTGTTCTTATTTGAAGTAAATGCATAATTAGAGACTGTATTCTGATTTGTTGAATTCTTAGCTATGCCAGTAATTCTTGTTTCTTAGGGCCACAGTTTGGTTCTGTCAAATGTGTAGTTGTAGAGATGATAAATGATAAACTACTCAGAGACTAGATGAATTCATATATGGTGACATTAAGATGTTTTCTTTAATAAGAATACTTATTATATGGAAGTAAGTGAAAATAATCATGTCTTAATGTGGTTGAAATCCTGTATTCATTTAGGGGGAGAAAAAGTAAGTACTTTGTATTCTGCTTATGTAAAGGGATATGAAAGAATGTATATAACTAAATTTCTTAATGCTTCATTTTGCTTTTGATGTGCAAAATATAACTTTACTGCTAGGTAAAATTATACTTGAATATTAACAGTTATTGCATGAGTTTAAAGTTTCAGTTGAGCCCAATATATGGGAACCACGCAGTTTCTAGTGATTTTCAAAATATAGTCCCATAAAAATGAAAGAGACTCAATAGCTGAAATAGGTGGTACACTTGATTTAAGTGAACATTTGCTAACCCAGGAAGAATCAGGAGCCATTCCAACACTGTAGCTGTGTACCAGCCCATTTTGCTGGCTGTTAGTTGCATGTATGTTTGCTGTTCTCTTATAATTACAAAAGGAAAGTATCCAATTAAAAAAAAAGAATAGATATAAAATAATATGTTATCCAACTTAGTATGTATTTGCTTACTGCAGTTGAGAACGCAGGAGTGGTCAGTGAAGTGTAGGGATTAGGGAAAATAATTGAGAAAAATGAGGAGAAAGAAAGAAAAATAGATGTTTTGATAATCTTTGTCAAATGTTTTCTCAAAGACCAGGCTCAGATTTAAAATATTATGCAGATGTAGTCTTTGGCCTCTGGTAGCTTTCTGATAGGAATTCAGCCTTGAGTTGAACTTCGAGACGGGTTGTTTTCTTTTTGTTTTTTTCTCTTTTAATTACTGAGTGACCAATCTGTTGTAGTTTTTTGATCTATTTTTTCCTCTTGCCATCCTTCTGTTGCTTTCTCCATGAGCTGCTGTTTATTCTGGAATGTTGAACATCCACATTTAGAATTAGGATTTGTGTGGCTCTATCTTAACCAGGAATGGAAAAAATCCAACCCAGTCTTTCAATTCATGGGTTTAAGTGGATTCAGAGAGGTTCTGATCCACAGTGACAGGTTCAGAATTCCCATTTCTAAAGCTGCTGTTTCATTAGGTAATGAATGTACAAGCTGAGCCCTTCCAGGTTCACACTGTGGAGGCTTCTCCACTCCTCTGTCTTGGTTGGCTTTCTTCCTTGGGGTGTTTGGGAAGAGTCTGATTACAGCCAACTTCTTTCCTTGTCAGTTGATTTTATAACACACACCATTAAAGTTCAAACTTTTTGTTCAGCAGATCGATTTCATTTGTGTCTTCTATAGGGATCTCACTTTAGAGTTTATAGAATTCTTTGCTATCTTTTACTTTAATTCATTTTGGCAAGGTATGTAGTATTAACTCCAGGTGAGGCAACCAAGAGAGGGGCCCTAAGTCAAGGAGCTTGTTAATGGCAGAGATGAGCCTGGAACCCAGGCCTTCTAGGTCCAAATGTAGTCTTCTTTCCTCTGTGCTCCCAAGGTTCCCATTGTATCCTGTGGGCTTCTTTTTTGTAATGTAATGTGGGTAGTTAGGAGAAAGGAGGTTCTTTTCTATTGATCTTTCATATACTTATTGGTGTTATCTTTATATTTTTATAGAACTTCCTGATTGAATTAAATACTTTGCAAATGCCATGATCTTATTTGTTTTCATGATGACCCTGAGGATTAGCTAGGACAAGATTATCCCTATTTTATTTTATTTTATTTTATTTTATTTTATTTTTAGATGGGGTCTTGCTCTGTCACCCAGGCTGGAGTGCAGTGGTGCGATCCCAGCTCACCGCAACCTCCGCCTCCTGGGTTCAAGTGATTCTCCTGCCTCAGCCTCCCAAGTAGCTGGGATTACAGGCCCCCACCACCATGCTCAGCTAATTTTTTGTATTTTTAGTAGAGTTGGGGTTCCACCATGTTGGCCAGGCTAGTCTCGAACTCCTGGCCTCAAGTGATCCACCTGCCTTGGCCTCCCAAAGTGTTGGGATTACAGGTGTGAGCCACTGTGCCTGGCCTCAAAAATGCCTGCTTTTAAATTGCTCACAGTATAGTAGAGATTTTTATAGTTTGGAGGGTGTTGGAGGTTAATTTTGTTGAAGGAAATAATTTCTCTAATGTGGAGGAGGTGGTAATTTAGAAGATTATGTTGTAGAACTGCAGCCGGATATATGTTTACTTTTGTGAGCGCCTGGTTCATTTTCCCGTTTATTCATACCTATGCATTTGGATAGAAAAATAAATATAGTTCTGTTTTGGCTCCCTGAAATAGTTTTTATATTTTCTGGAATTTCCTCACTTATTGTCTTTAATATTCCTAGGTTTTATTATGACTCATTTTGGTCATACAATAATAGAAGAAGTAGGTGTCAGCCTGTTTGAAGGGGTTTATGAAGTAATTTGGGGAAGTATATTTTTGAAGCCTGTAAATATTAATTTGTCCCTGGTGTTGAGATTTGTCTTGTGGTTGTCAGTTGTGCATGTTCTTATATGTTTTGGATAGGGGACGGTAAAAAGGGGTTGAGCATAGTTTATTTTTTTCTTTGGCTCAAATATGTAGTTTTACCATAAACCACTGAAAGTTTCCTGTTCTTGTTTGATTAAAAAAACTACACTTCCATTCATTGTTTCCATGTACTTCCTATACTTTTTACTAAAAAAGGTTGAAATCTAGGATAAATTATGAGCTATCTCTCGGGCAAAGAAACGATTTCATTTCAGGAAGGAGCATAGGAAGCGAACCTTCTTGAGTATGAGAAACAGTAATAGCCCTTGGCGTGTTCGTGTGTGTGTGTATATATACATACATATACATATACGTATACATATACATACGCCTTTCCTTACATAATAATGATGTGCAAAGAGTGAATTTGGACCCCGACTTCTAATTAACATGGAAAGGCAGGGAAGATTCCATGTCATGGCTGGATTTTAGAAAGCTGCAAATGGTATTGTACCATAGAGCAGGGGTCCCCACCCCTAGGCCACGGACCTGTTAGGAACCGGGCACACAGCAGGAGGTGAGCAGCGGGTGAGTGAGCATTACTGCCTAAGCTCCATCTCCTGTGAGATCAGCAGTGGCATTAGATTTTTATAGGAGCGTGAACCCTATTGTGAACTGCACATACGAAGGATCTAGGTCGCCTGTGCCTTATGAGAATCTCACGAATGCCTGATGACCTGAGGTGGAACAGTCCCATCCCAAAACCATCCTCTCCTCCCCAGTCCGTGGAAAAACTGTCTTCCATGAAACCAGTCCCTGGTGCCAAAAAGGTTGGGGACTGCTGCCATAGAGGGGCCTTTGAGTGGCCCCGTTATGTGTTTTCTTTGTGAGGTGGTGCTTTCCAGCCTGCCCTGGACTCTATGGTTCATGGTAGATCATTTGTACTGACCTGGACCAGGGAGCACTGGTAGGAGCATCTGATTTCTATGAACAGTGCTCGCTGGCACTGACTCAAGAAAGAAGACAGGAAGGAATGGTGAATACAACTTCCCTTGAGAAACTAGAGTGGAAAAAATGTGCAAATTATGCTAAATTGTAATTAATCTGGGCTGTACAGGTTGAATATCTCTTCATCCTGAAAGAAAAGGGGAGGTCACCGTGAGAAAATGGGATTGAGGGACCATAAGAACTTTGTCATACCTAGTTATACATTTGTTTTTTTCTCTTAGAACTTCTGAAATGCTTGAAGCCCCAGAAGCAATAGAATAGAGCTTTTAGCATGGTTTTGTTGTGAACTAAATTCCCAACAGTTCACCTTTAGTGCATAAGCTTCACTTTCTTTGATGGTTTGCCATTCAAATTAGATTACTGTGGACAGTGTCCCTAATATTGTCACTAATATTATTATACAGTATCAGTTTTACAGCAGGTTTGTGCATCATGAAGGAAGTCAGAACGTTTTAGTGAGTTACAAGGAAAATAGCCGTCAAAAGTCCATATAGGTTACTCTGTGGATGGGTTGGGGAGCCACCTTCTGGTCTTCATCCAGACTTGATTGACTTAAAATTGAGTGTATAACAGTTTAAAAGATGGTAAGTGATAGGCTTGAGGCAGAGACACAGGCCTGCAGCCAGAACTGGAAAAAAACCCACAAGTATAAAAAGTATAGGCAAAACTATAAAGCAGCCAGGCGCGGTAGCTCACACCTGTAATCCCAGAACTTTGGGAAGCAGAGATAGACAAATCACCTGAGGTCAGGAGTTTGAGACCAGCCTGGCCGACATGGTGAAACCCCATCTCTACTAAAACTACAAAAATTAGCTGGGCATGGTGGTGAGTACCTGTAATCCCAGCTACTCAGGAGGCTGAGGTAGGGAGAATTGCTTGAACCCGGGAGGCGGAGGTTGCAGTGAGCTGGGACGGTGCCATTGCACTCCAGCCTGGGCGACAGAGCGAGACTCCATCTCAAAAACGAAACCAAAAAAACTATAAAGCACAGAAATATGGGACCATTTGGTAGATATAGTAACTGAAATCATATCAAGCTTTAATAAACTAATTAGTATTCATAATGGCAGCCCTACATCTTCAAGAAAAAAATACAATAAGCAAGTTTCAGGATGCTCAAAATATTTAAGATGGCCAGGAAGAAATTATGCATGTAGTACATTTTAGGCAGATTTCCCTTAAAAATGACTAAAGACACCTACTTTTTTGAAACAAGAAAAGACTTAGTTATTTGGATAATTCGTTTATGTGGAGTATCTCATTGCCAGTCAATGTTGAATAAGTGAGGCATTTATTTTGTGGCAGAAAGGTGGTTCTCTGGGCCAGATGAAGTAAGGTGGGAAGAAAGGAATATGAAATACTGAGAGAAGGAATTACTACTTTAAATAATAGATGTAGCTTTGGTATGTTTTTCTGTGCAAATCTTGAGACAAAGCCCTTTTTGTTGGAGGAAATGGCATGCAAAGGATTTTATTTTCAGTTTGACCATTTGCAAGTATTAGAGCTGTCTCCATGGGAGAAAGGTGAGTTCCCTCTGGCAGTGTGGTTTACGAAGGTTTGCTTGGGAGGAAAAGAGAGGAGCTAGTTGATCCAGAGTGGAAAAACACCAAAGCAAAGTTTTCTCCAAAATAACACACACAGATTTCCAAAAAACAGCAGTTGCTTTCACTGAATGTGACAAACTTAAAAAAAAATCAGCTTGGAAACATCATATGACACATCTGTTTTGAAAGGTTGCTTTGTCAGATACAGATGTATGTTTTACAGTATGTTACTGTATGAAGTTTCATCTTGAGCAAGCTCAATAGATGTTTTTCTGAACAGGTATCTCATTTATCCCAGTTTTAAATTTTTGGGGGAGAGTTTATTAAACAATAGTACAGTACTTTATCTTATTTTTAGGTTAAATACAATTTGATTGAATTATACCCTTCTCTCTTAGCCTCTTATTGAACTGATATCTCTGCTTAGATTTTATCCTTTCAGAAATTGCATGTTGACCCAACACAGCAAAATCCAAACTTTTTGATATATGTCATGGCATATATCATGGCAAGATCACAAACTCCGCCACATGCTTTTAGCAAATAAATGCATTTGCTTCTTGCTTTCATACCTACATTACTGCAAATTATTGGTTTAAAAAGTTAAAAATCACTGATCCTTGCTTTATTACAGGCCTCTTAAATTGAGACCTTGGAAAAGTATTTTCTTGTAAGAGCTGATGTTTCCCATTATTATTATTATTATTATTATTTTTAAGACAAAGTCTCACTGTGTCACCCAGACTGGAGTGCAGTGGCACTATCTTGGCTTATTGCAGTCTTGACCTCCCCGGGCTCAAGGGATTCTCCCACCTCAGCCTCCTGAGTAGATGGGACTACAGGTGTGCACCACCATGCCTGGCTAATTTTTTAGTCTTTTGTAGAGATGAGGTCTCACTCTCTTGCCCAGACTGGTCTCAAACTTGCGGGCTCAAACAGTCCTCCCACCATGGCCTCCCAAAGTGCTGGGATTACAGGTGTGAGCCACTGCACCCGCCTGTGATTTGTTTCCTTTTTATGATATCTGTGTGAGCATCGTATTTTCTCTTTATCCTGCCTGCTAGAAAGCGCAGAGCTAGGTTTGGCACTCAAATGATGTAGTTTCCTTTAGCTAAGTGCCTTGATAAAGTTTCTCTTTTGCATTTTTTTTTTCCAGAACACATCTCATAGTTGAAGAGATGGTAATTGTAGTAATACAATAATAAAAATGAGTTGATCCTAAGAACAGTCTTATGGGGCAGATCCTGTTATTATCCCCATTGTATAGATAAAGAAACAGAGGCAGGGAATGGCTAAGTAACTGCCCCAGGTTAGAAGGCTAAAATGTGGCTGCTCTGGGATAAACATAGGAGACTGGCTCCATAGTCCTTAGAGAATTAGCAGCTTGGGAGTTTGGTTGTTTGGCACATGAATTCATCACTCAACAAATGTTTATGAACACGTGCCACATGCCAGGCACTGTGTCAAGCACTGGGAGAGAGGAAGTAAAAGAAGCACAGTCCTTGCCCTCATGGAGTTTCTGGTAGTAGAGGACACACAAACATATGCCCAAATAAATGAAGCAATAGATTTAGAAAAGCTTATATTTGCTATAAAGGAAAAGTATAATATTAAACAAGTGTAACAGCTTAAGGGACCTCTGAATTTTATCAAGTACAATACAAAAGTGTAGTTCTGGGCCAGGCACGGTGGCTCATGCCTGTAATCTCAGCACTTTGGGAGGCCGAGGCAGGTGGATCACTTGAGCTCATGAGTTTGAGACCAGCCTGGGCAACATGACAAAACCCCGTCTCTGCAAAAAATATAAGACATGAGCTGGTGTGGTGGCACACACCTGTAGTTTCAGCTATGCGGGAGGCTGAGGTGGGACGATGGCTTGAGCCCGGAAGGTAGAGGTTGCAGTGAGCCCAGATCACACCATGGTACTCCAGCCTGGGCAACAAAGCCAGACCTTGTCCCCGTCCACCTACCCCCCAAACAAACTGTGGTTCTGAACCACAGCAACTGAGCCGAGCACAATCCGTCTCTCTAAGACCTGGTCTACACTGAGTAGTTCTGAGTAGTTCTGTTGATGGCGCTGCTTGATGGGCCTGTAACTGCTATGAGCTCTGGAAAAACCAGGTCCACAGCTTCTCAGAGCCTTTTAGCTTCACTGTGAAAGGAGCAAGAGCACACCAGTGACGAGGTGTTCATAGATTTCTCTGCAAACTGTCAGCTCTCAGTTTCCCTCCTAACAGAAGCACCTGAAGCAGCAGGCTAGCTAGCCTGAAGAGGAAGGAATAGAGTTTAGTATTATAATTGGGACCTATATATTAAGCTGAATAATTTGGCATTCAGTGTTAAGCATTTGACTCATTCTTGTAACCAATTGTGAGTGCCCTGATTATGTATAAACTCCTTAAAGTAAATGTGTTTTAGTTCATGGCCCAGTGTGTACACATGGCTGTAATTAATAATATTTTGCACAGCCAAACCAAAAGTTTGCAGATTTTCCTTTTTTAATTTATGGTCTCCTATCTGCAACCAGGACCAGTGGTTATAGGCGATGATTCAACTCCCCAGCAGTTGTGGTTTGCCCCTTCTGCCCTTCCTGACCCTCTTACAGTTTCTCATCTTGCCACTTGTCTCTGCTTCAGACTCTGCACCCCAGACCCTGGCCACCAGCCCTAACAGAATGCTCACCAGGCCCGGAGCATGCCACATGCAATGCGTGTTATTCCCCCATGCTTTTGCACACATTCTTACCTCTCTTTCTCCCATCTTTTTCTTTCTTGCTAGACACCAGTTTGCAAAAGGTAAAAAAGAGAAAATTAGTGATCATCTTAGGTGCAAATCAAGGTCTGAGAGATGAACAGATTTGGTAATGTCATTCCTCAGGGTTAATGAGGAGTAGCTTTGTAGCTCTGCGAGTCTTACTTTGCCATCAGATATTGCATTAGTAGGAATTAAGTTGTAATTTTTTTATGTGATAAAGTTCAGTTGAATATTTTGAATCTAAGTTGATAAAGCATTTGCATTTTAATAAAGAAACGTACTAGCCTTCAGTTATTTTGTATCTGCCAAATTCATAGGGTAGGAGAAAAAAGATCCTATTTTCTCCCATCCTTCAAACCTTCAGATTTGTTCTTGGTCTCTGTGCTGAGCCAATTAGGCAGTGACATCCCATAAATTCTTATCCCCTCAAAAATGAATGCTGTAGCCAGTGTCTCCTTCTGTCTGAGCTTCCTTCTTGTGAGAAGAATAGGGACAGGTGCACCATATTATAGGTCAAAAGTAAATCAGGGCTTGGTGTGGTGACTCACTTCCAGCACTCTGGGAGGCCGAGGCAGAGGCAGGTGGATCACCTGAAGCCAGGGGTTTGAGACCAGCCTGGCCAACGTGGTGAAACCCCGTCTGTACTAAAAATACAAAAATTAGCTGAGTGTGGTGGAGCACACCTGTAATTCCAGCTACTTGGGAGGCTGAGGGAGGAGAATCACTCGAACCCAGGAGGCGGAGTTTGCAGTGAGTTGAGATTGCGCCACTGCACTCCAGCCTGGGTGACAGAGTGAGACTGTGTCTCCAAAAACAAAACAAAACACAAGGAAACAAAATACCCAACAAAGTAAATCAGAAGAACCGTTGGCCAAGATGATGCCAAATGACTGTCTTTATGGATTGCTGGAATTCCCTGGAGGCAGAAACATGGCCTATTCTCGCCTTTGGGAGTTGTACTTCCAGAATGTGCTCGGAGAACAGGAATTTTTACTCTAATACTGTGCATAGATTAATTTAATTAAAAAAAAATTTTTTTTAAAGAGATGGGCGTCTGGTTATTTTGCCCAGGCTGGTCTTGAACTCCTGGCCTCAAGCAATCCTCCTGCTTTGGCCTCCCATAGTGCTGGGATTACAGGCATGATTACAGGGAGTACATGCCCAGCTGTAGTTTTATTTTAAGTCTTTCCAGTGCAATTAATAGAAATAATTTCTGGAGAGTAATGCTAGGGAGTAGTATAAGAACATCTTATCTTAGATATTTTATTAATCATTCTAAAAGTTTTTAAAGAAAACAGTTTTGATTGGAGAAAATGTTCTCATTCATTTATTTCTCTTCCCCTCAAGGGACTTTATGTCTCTAATAGTATTTGAAGTTTGTAAAGCGTTTTCACATATAGTGCCTCATTTGATCTGTAAGTCAAGCCTGTCATAGAATAAGAGATCATGGAATGCTTAAAACCCAGCTCCCATATCTCCTGGTTCACTATTTCCCGGTGCTTCTGTAATACAAGGACGGCTCTTGCTATGTCCAGTGGTGACTTCTGAGACATGCCCCTGCTTCACTTCAGGTCATAAAAACCATGAAACATAACAGCACCACTTCCTCACAAGGCTGCAGAAATCCCCCTCTGTGGGCACGTCCAGGTTGTGTAGTGGTATCTTGCTTAGATGGAAGAGTACATGCCTTTTATAGCTTGGCACTTCCCAACACTTTGAGAATTTGGATTCCTAAAGAACCTGTGCCCCTTGTTTCCTTTTGAACATTTGAAAACACAATTGAATACAGGAAATTCTCCAACATAGTTGCTCCATGATTTCAACACAACAATACACAAATATGCACTGGCTTTTGGCCCAACAAGTTGGTGGTTGACTTCTTGGAAGAGGGTTAGTTTGTTAGGAGGAAGGTTTGGATGTAGATTTTGCTTGGACGGTGAAAGAAACCATGATAAGATATGCCTAAGAGTTGTGCTATAGAAAAATCTAGTTTTTTTCCCCCCGAGAAATCCAAATTACAAGTTTTAGGACTTGTCTACCTTTTTCCTACTAGGGATAAGCTTCAGCCTGAAGCCAGATTTTATTGTTGAAAAACCCAGGTAGGAGCTGTGGTAGAAGGGCCGTCTTTGGAGTTTAATGGTGGTACGTTCCACCGCTCCATCCCCAAGGGGCTGTAGTTCCAATGAATTGTAATTTGAGATGGTACAAACATGAGCATATGTTATGTACACGCCAGGAGTGTTTGTGAGCTCAGGGCATTCCAGGTGTTTTTTTCTTGGAGCTTTGTTTTTGCATCATATCCTGTGTTGGTGATTCCTTCTCATGAAGCTCAATTAAAGTGAGGCGGTGCTATTGGCTAAGAAATCATCCTGGGTGCCCTTTCTTACAGATTCTTGCATCCCGTGGGGGTAGAAAGGATTTTCAGCCCAAGGGCAGAATAGATCCTGTAGTACCCAGTCCCACAATCTGTGGGAGTTTGTCCCTCTTTGCAGCTGACAGCATTTCAGAATTCCCTGTGGGACAATAACAAAAACCTTATTAGCCAATGGTGTCATTAGAATAAAATCTCCCCACTGTGATGTCTTGGTCCCAGGCTATAATGTTACCCCTTAATTCCCTCTGCGTCTTTACCACTTTTATTACAGCTGAACACACGCTCCTCATTAGAACCCTGGGTGATATGGGGAATCAGAGTGCTGAAAATTATGTGGAATAGGTACCAGATGTTTGTGTCAACTTGGTATGCATTGGTATTTAGAATGCTTGAGGATCACATTTATTAAATGTGAAAATTACTTACTATGTCTTCTCCAAAACATTACCCCCCTCTGCCAGTATTGTTGTCCATGTTGCATGAGGTGTGATATTAGTAATTTCTTTTGGCACAGATTAAATTTAAAGTGTGTGCAGCAAATGCATCTGTTCCCAAATGCTTTGTCTGCATTCTGTCAAGTTTTGGAGCTGGCCTACTGCCAGCAGGGATGTGGGGGTTCTGTAACTGAGATTGGAATGCTGTGTTGCAGCTAAAGGACATAATGAAAGGGTGAGTCCATTTGATTTTTTTCTTTAAGTGGAACTGGGAATTTAGACATTGATGTTATAGCGAGATCTTAGGAACGTTTCCCATGTGTCCAGATAAGCAAGCATTAGTGAAAAGGATGGAGGAGGGCATTTGGTAAAATGAGAAACGAGTTTCATTAAGTTTATGAAGTCTTTTAAGTCAACCAAAGGTGATAAGTGTGAACCGAGCAGTTTATTTTATTTTAGTAGATATGAATGAATGTTTACATTTGGCCTATGCATCTGTTCACCCAGTCCTGAGGCGAGGAACTGGAAAGTACAAGGCAGACGCAGGTGGTGCTCTGCCAGGGGAAAAGTCTGGAGCTAGAGTCTCAGAGACCCAGGTTCAAATCCCCCATTGCCACTTCCTGCTGATGTGTTTCTTAGCCTCTCATGAGCTCCAGTTTCCCATCACTCTAAAATGAGGGCATTAACACAGTCTTCACAGTGGCATTGTGAGGATCAGAAACATGTACAAGATGTGTGGCCCCTAGTGGCGTGGTAACCATACGTATGAAGAGTTAACCCCCAGCTTCTCACACAAGGCGGCAGCCCAGGGAGCCACCACGTGCTTGGCAGTGTGGCCTCAGGTGGCCCAGCTGCTGAGCACCCGAGCGGTGGGGGCCTGCTTTGTGTAGGAGGCTGGTTTGGCAGTGGTCTTGGCAGTGTGGCCGTGGTCTGGGCCACCTGGGGAGTTTCTCACCACAGAGTTTATTTGAATTTGTGCTGTCTTCAGGTCAGTAAATATTTTTGTCAGTAGAAGTAGCATCTTGTGGGTGAAGGGGGCTGTGCCTCTGTGCTGGTGGCGGAGGAGAGTGTACCAAACAGAAGAGCAGAGCCTGACTTCAGTTCAAACAAGACACAACACCCGGCAAGATTTTGAGATCAGATTTCTCGAGTAAGCCAGCAGGGGAGGATTAAACTCAGCTCACACTTTGAGTCCAAGGAAAAGTTAGATTTCTTTGGGAGCTACCCTTAAGGAATCCTGTACTCGTCACATACCAGATGCCCAGAGCGAACTGAAATATCCAGATTGGGAGGCACCAGTGAGGATTGTCTCTGGAGGTGAATCTGTACATTACTGCCAGGAAGCACTTTTCTGAAATAGACATCCTACCTCTGTGTGGCTCACAACCGTTTACTTATAGTGGGTTATAGAGTTTCTGTGAGGCTTCGGATGAAGTATCTGCAACATGCCTTTTCATGATAAAGTATGGTGCGAAGTGAGCATGCATGTGTGCTTATGAGCATTGTTGCTTTCAGGCGTGTTTTTTGTCATCGTCCATGCCGTGGTTGATCCTTACGTGGTAACACAGCTTTTGCTGTGCTGATAAGGAGCATCATCAGAGCATGTCGCTCACTCGGCTCTTGACTGCAGGGAAGAGATTGCGTAGGGAAGACGGGATGTGGGTTTTCAGCCGTGGCCACAGGAGACACTCCCAGCCTTTTGAGGCTGCCGGTGAGGGCCTACAGTAGCAGCTCTAGAGCTTACAGGTCACCACAAAAGTGAGCAGATGAGTCAGATGGGGTTTCGGAGCATGTTTTCCTGGTTTCCAAGCCTTCGTGGCTGGGAGGTGCTGTACTTGGGCCCCTTGGTGATCAAGTGAGAATCTGAGCCACCGTGTTAACTCAGGCACGTGTGCTAGAGCCTGTGGGGTGGATCATGCTGTTCCCAGGTGGAAGCCTTCCTGAATGGAGCTGGCCCTGGCATTGTGCAGACAGATTGCTGAAGGAACCACTATGCGGCCAAGGGGGAAGGATGGGAGACAAGTTCATGAGCCGGCTGTGGCAGAGGAAAAGGGACAGGAAGGCTAGGGCCTGACCCAGAAGTGGCAGGATGAGGCTGGGGGTGTGGTGTGCCAACGGAGAGATAAGAGGATTGTCCTGCCACCTGGAGAGAGGGGATTGGCCAGAAGAGTGTTCGGGAAGAGAAGACAAAAACAGATTTGCGTTTCCTGCTTTCTGTGACAGTTGAAGGTGGGGAAGCCCCAACTGGGACTTGATTCTTAGGAACCAAAAATGCCACCTCCTTCATTTCATGGTTGGTGTTTTTTTTTTTTTTTCTCCCCCTTTTAGTATAAGAGTGAGGCTTTGGCTTTCAGGTAAAGAGTGAAAGCAGGAAGTCTGAGACAGACAGTCCCTTATTGGCATGAAGCCCATGCGGCATGCATCACCCCATGGTTCTTCCCCATTTCTCAGCAATAATTGAGTGTCTACTGTGTGCCAGATACTGTGCCGGGGTGAGGCAGGCAGCAGCAGACAGAATGGTTGGGTTCTGTTCTTTTGTGGTGTTTGCAGTCTTTGGGAGCATGTAGATGTGAAACCAATAATTGCACAAATAATTATGTACATCTCATCACAGGAAGTGCTGGGGAGAGAAACGGAGAGTACCACGAGAGTATGAAAAAATATAGATCTAACACAGCGAGGGAGGTTTGGGGAGCTTCCTTGAGAGATCAGTAGAATGAGCAGGAATTTGTCTTGCCGCGGTGGTGGGAAGGAACAGAAGCGGCGGGGAATGTGTTCCTGGAGGAAACCTTGCTTTTCAGAGGCTCCTTTGGGACATAGGTTGGCACTTATGATGAAATAAAAGAAGGCAAGTACATTAATTAGGGTAGGTTAAGCTACAAATGTCAGAAAACCCAAAATAACATTGGCTTATATAAGAAAAAGAGTTTATATTTGTTTCTTATTAAAAAAAAAAAAGCAATTCAGAGCTGATCCCGTGGGTCCATGTTCATCAAGTACCCAGGTGGCTTCTCAGTTGCTGTGCCCTCCTCACCATGCTGCTTCTGTCTCATGGCCCCAAAGGCTTGCTCTAGTGCTGCCCGTTACATCCACGTTCCAACCAGCAGTCGGAAGGAAATGGCGGAAGAACTGACCTCCTTCCCTTCATACAGGAAGCTGCCAGCTGTTAGCGGGATTGGGAAATGTAGCTTTCGTTCTGGGTGGCTGTGTGACCAGCTGGCACTTGGAGAAAGGAGAACGATGGCTATAGGGAGACAGTAAGCACTTCTGTGCTTTACCAGAATGGCCAAAACACGGGGAGCAAGTGCCCGGGGAATGAGAGACAGGGTCATGGTAGGAAGCAGGGCCAGATCTTGGAGGGCCTTGTAAGTCATGTTGAGGTTTTGGGGCTTCATCTGGACAGCAGAGATGGAACGATAAGTCTTTGAAAGCAGAGAGAAGCAGGATCAGATTTGGGTTTTTCAGAAGATCAGTTTGGCTGCTCTGTAGAAGACATTTTGGTGGAGATAATTAAGAGCATCTTGCAGTAATCAGGGAACGAGAAATGATGGTGCCCATGGAGATGGAGAGGAGGGGTCAGAGTTGAGTGGCCAGGGAGAGAATCCATTGGCTGAGGAGAGGGAAGGGGTGATGTTGGGGCACCTCCCCCAGGTTGGTGCCAGGTGTACATAGGTGGAGGCTGGTGCCATTTACTTAAGGAGGGAATGAAGGAGGAACAATAGGCACAAGGGGTAAAGATCCTGAGTTCTGCGTGTTGAGATTGGGTGTCCATGAGACTAAAGTAGATGGTGAAGGAGCTGTTGAATATTCAGGCCTGGAGCTTAGAAAAAGAAGTATGGGCCGGGCATGGTGGCTCACGCCTGTAATCCCAGCACTTCAGGAGGCCAACGCAGGTGGATCACATGAGGCCAGGAGTTCGAGACCAGCCTGGCCAATATGATGAAATCCCATCTCTACTGAAAATACAAAAGTTAGCTGGGTGTGATGCCGGGCGCCTGTAATCCTAGCTACCTGGGAGGCTGAGGCATGAGAATCGCTTGAACCTGGGGAGCGGAGGCTGCAGTAGCCAAGATCGTGCCACTGCACTTCCGCCTGGACGACAGAGCGAGACTGTCTCAAAAAAGAAAAAGAAAAAGAAAAAAAAGGAGAAATAGGTAAGTCTGAGATGGCCTGGGGTCGTTTCTGTAAAGAGATGGGGGTTGAACCCATGGATGTGTTTGAGAAAATCTATGGAAAAAGGATAGTGCACTCCAGGAACGCCTGGCAGGCATTTTACCTGGAAGGCGGGGATGGAAGAGCTGGTGGCAGAAGACCGTCTCTCCAAGATATTCAAAGGAAAACTTCATACAATCACACTGCCTGTTTCCTTTCTTTTTCCCCAAAGGAAACCCTCTCCCCTGACTCCTACACTGCGTCTGTTCTCTTAGGAGAGGACTATTCTACCCCATACTTAGAGTTTAACCTATGTCCTTTAGCCTGGATGTTTTCACAGGGACTTTTTGTCCCCTCCCTTAAGTCTTAATTTTTTTCACTCGTACATTCTGTACCCTTTGCAAACTTATCCAGTTACGTTTTTCAGGATAAAATCCTAGCGGGAAGTTGCTGGGTCAGAGGATGTGTACCTTTTGTGGGGACTTGGATACCACTGAAAAATTATACCGATTTGCTCTCAGCAGCAGTGTGATGCTGGCACACTTTTTGAGGAAGTTTTCTTAAGGCATTTCTGGGCTTAATTTTTTTTTTTATAAGCATTGCCTCCCTCTCCCAACTTTTCTTTAATGAAAAATTTCAACATGTACAGATGTTGAAACCATTGTATAGGGAACATTTAGATTCCACAATTAGCATTTTGCAATAGTTGCTTTATCAAGTATCTCTGCATCTGTCAATCTTATTTTTTGGGAGGTATTTCAAAGTAAGTTACAAAACGGTAGATCTCACCCCTAAATCTATGACCACTTTTTTATTTTCACAGAAAGTGTTGGCACAGTAGCCCAGGCATTGGGCTGGATGTTCACTGTGCAATGCTTGGTCACCTTTTCCCTCTCCTCGCCCAGTGGATTCTCTCCCTGGCCACTCAACTCTGTCCCCTTCTCTCCATCTCCATGGGCACCATTATCTCTATTGCCCTGATTACTGCAAGGCCAGGCACTTCAGGACCCTGCCTCCTGAGAGAGAGAGCCCCAAGGAGGGCCAAGTCTGAGGCTTTGGGTGACTGGGGCAACCTTGAAACAGTTACTTAAGCACGTTGAGCTTACTTTGCTTTCTTTAAAATGGGGTTAGTGCTGCTTCCTTGCGATGTGTCAGAAGGATGTGCAGCACCTAGCATTGCATAGTGGGCACCTAATAAATGGGAACAGTCTCTCTCTTTTTCTCTCTCTCTCTCTCTTTTTTTTTTTTGAGACAGAGTTTTGCTCTTGTCGCCCAGACTGGAGTGCAGTGGCGCAATCTTGGCTCACTGCAACCTCTGCCTCCCAGGTTCAAGCAATTCTTCTGCCTCAGCCTCCTGAGTAGCTAGGATTACAGGTGCACACCACCAAGCCCAGCTAATTTTTGTATTTTTAGTAGACACGGGGTTTACCATGTTGGCTAGGCTGGTCTTGAACTCCTGACCTCAGGTGATCCACCCGCTTCGGCCTCCCAAAGTGCTGGGATTACTGGCATGAGCCACCGCACCAGGCCAAGCAGTGTCTCTTATTACGTTGTATGCTGAACTGTTAAAGACACCATTTCTTATATGCCCCTGGGGATGGTGGTAGATAATTCCTGATTTTTTTTTTTTTTTTTTGTCTTTTTTGGTGTAAGGATAGTTTAATCATATGTTGTAGCTTTTTTTCTTTTTCAGTCTTGGAGGGAAAAAAATTCTATGAGGAACTTTGAAAACCAAATACTACTCTATTGTGTCAGATGGTCAGGAACACACTGTTGAGTGTATTTAAATGTCAAGCCAAGTAAGTCTCTGTATTTTTGTTTTTATTTTCTGAGACAGGGTCTCACTCTGTCGCCCAGGCTGGAGTACAGTAGTGTGATCACGGCTCACTGCAGCTTGGACTTCCCTGGGCTTAGGTGATTCTCCCACCTTAGCCTCCCAAGTAGCTGGGACTACGGGTGTGCACCACCACAGCTGCTTATATATATATATATACATACATGCATACATATATATATATGCATGTATGTATATATATGCATGTGTGTGTGTGTGTGTGTGTGTATATATATATATATATATATATATATTTTTTTTTTTTTTTTTTTGTAGAGATGGGGCTTCATCATATTGCCCAGGTTGCTTTTGAACTTCTGGGCTCAAGCGATCCACCTGCCTTGGCCTTCCAAAGTGTTGATGTTACAGGCATGAGCCATTGCACCTGGCCTCCAGTGGGTCTCTGTAAAGAGGCGCCGTCCTGGCACTTGATCAGGGTGTGCCCCATGCATTGCTTTCTCTTTTCTTTGACCTTGGACTGACTCGTATAACCCATGGCTAGAGCTGTAGCCATTAAAGAGGGTGTTTGCCCTGTTCTGGACTCTGGCAAAACAGAGAGCATAGACTCTAAGGCAAGAAGCGCTCATCCTCAGCACGGAAGGTTTCCTGGCACTGGTTCCCTCCCTCTTTGGGAGTACCTTGTTACTTGATTTGTTTCCATTGAGTTTTTGCCCCTGCCCCAGTGTGGAGGTGAGCAGTATGGTGATTTAAGGAAGATCTTAATGGGTGATGGTGGCATCATGCGGAGGAGGGCAGATCAATTAGATTGCAGGCCTTTTTGCAGATGTGTTTTCAGCCTGTTCAGAGCTTTGCACACATACAAGAATGGAACTGAAAGGCATTTTTATTTGTGCTTAATTTGTGATAATTGTAAATTCATGGCAGGAGGCTCTGCAACCAGTTCAGAAGGGTTTCCCAGTGTGGGTAGCTGTAACCAGTGTGTCCCCAGAATTGAGTAGGAGTAGAATAATTTCTTGAAGCTCTGGGTGTGAAGTATACCAGACATCCCACTGCGGCTGGGAAAGCCGGAGGCCAGGAGGGCAGGATGAGGGCAGCAGAGGGAGCACCTGCCCATACAGTTTCCCTGCACCCTGCCAGGGGCTCCAGGGAATTTACAGTCAGTACCTCCTGTTGTTGCTCTCGGGACATCTTCCTTCACCACCTTGTGCTTTCTCAGAAAGCAGCTGGCCACGGTCCAGAGAGAGGCAGTGACTATTTGAGAAGGCACATACTTCATTTCAGACCAGATAGCTATTATCAGCCTAGATAATTTCTGTGAGTCCTGAAATAGACTTGGCCCACTAGGCAGGGTGTCTGCTTCTGGGTGCAGACTGGCTGGTTCTGAACTATGTTTGCAACCCTGGAGAGTACCTTTATTATTTAGAAGTCAGGAAGAACAAACTGGAGTACATTCAGGCCTTTTACCTGGGTTCTGTCTGGGAGGTTGTGGTGTAGTGGGCGCTGTATGTTTCAGCCCAGTTTCCTGGGTGATTGAATGGAGACAGTAGCACCAAGCTCACAGAGGTGTGTGAGGAGTAAGCATCCAGTTCCTTCTTCCCCTGGGTGTGTCTCTATCAATCCAGCCAATGTGTAAGGAGGCTGCAGTGATGTCAGGGCTGTAGCAGCCTATTTCCCGTATTCCCTACAGCCAAATCCAAGTCCCTGGAATGGTGCCCTACTCACTGATCTGAGAGGGGACAATGTTTTTTAAGCTCAATGATTCATTTATTCATTTAACAAACATTTTTTGAGCATCTCATATATGCCAGGCACTGCAGATGAATGCTGAGGATACAAAGATGAGTACCCACAGCCCTCAGAGAGGTCACATTCGACCAATAAAGATGGATGTGTACACCAGTGGCTATCATGTAAATGCAGTAGTGGAGACAGGCAGATAAATTGCGGGAGGGCAGAGAAAGAGAGCCTTCCTCAGCTTGAGATGTTTGTTGTGGGGGCGGAGTGAGAGTGGAAGAGGAATTTAGGTAAAGGAAGCAGGCTTGAATGAGGACATGGAGTTGGGAAACATCCTGGTGTGTCTGGAGACCTTTAAATAAGTTCATATGGAGTGGGGAGGGATGAGACATAGGAAGGGGCTAGATCAAGAAAGGCCTCCTGTGCTCTGTGACGGAGCTCAGGCTTTATTCGGTAGGGCAGCTGTTCTGAGGGGCAGGAACTGCCCACAGAGATGCCAGCGGCAGGCATTTGCTTTGGGAACACCCGTAACATTGAGTGCCTCTAGGTTAGGTGGACAGTGCCTGTGTGGAAGGTGGCATGCAGAGCTTGAGTCCTCAGACTCCGTTCAGGAAGGTTTGTAATTGTCTGGGGTCGGTAAAGAAGTAGAGATGGAGAGGAGTGGATGGATTTAGGATTTAAGGCTTGATTGATTAGAGGAAGAGGGAATGAAGAAGCAGGAACCAAGTATGACCAGGGTTCTACTTTTTCTATTTGAGGCTCTGCTCAGATCTTACTTCTGTTGGGAGGATTTTTCTGACCTCTGGCTCAAATTTTGCTGTACAGCTCTGGCCCTGATTGCCTCTACATGTTACATCTTGCTCTGTATTGTTCTTAAGTTTGTTTTGCTTTCTCTAATAAAGGGAAGCTCTGAAAAGATAGGATCTGTATCTTATACTTTTGTTAAGTGCAATTTTAGATATTTAATATTATTTATGTATAGTATTATTGGAACTTTAAGCAATTTATTTTATTTATCTCTGATTTTCTACCAAGAGGGAAGAAGAAATTAAAACATAAATGTTAAATGGAAAGTGTCTTCTACCCAGAGGAATGCATTCATGACTTGTGAGTCCAAAAGGGAATTTAAAAAATCAAATACATACCAAATTATCCAAAAGAAATGTAAGAGATTGGGATTTTAGAAGACAGGCTAGCTTTTTGGCCACTTAGTCTTGGAACAATTTACCTGGAAAGGCATCTCTGGTGGGTTGGCACTGGCTTGATCACCCTTGCCCCTTTGAGGCAGAATTAATTGCTGTTTCTGAGTGGCTTGTGTTTGTGATTCCCTTGGCAGGTCCAGAGCCTGGTGCACTGTGTGAACTGTCACCTGTCAGTGCCTCCCATCCTGTCCAGGCCTTGATGGAGAGCTTCACTGTTTTGTCAGGCTGTGCCAGCAGAGGCACGACTGGGCTGCCACAGGAGGTGCATGTCCTGAATCTCCGTACTGCAGACCAGGGGCCTGGCCAACTACAGAGAGAGGTAGGTGCAGGTGTCAGCTCTCAGCCCACTGCCACTGAGTCTGCAGAGATGATTTTCTGGACAGAAGTCCTTTTCTTCTCTTCTGGGGTTCAATAAAAGAAGCTCATGTATGAATATAAGAGAGCAGATTTAAAATACCAGCTGCTGTCTGGATTGGGCAACTTTAGGATTTCTCTGTCTAGAGATTGGTTGGCTCTCCCCCTTTCCTGGCCCTCTGTATTGGAAAAAAAACGTTCATAAGAATTTCAACTTTTAGGCCAGGCATGGTGGTGGTGCACACCTGTAATCCCAGCACTTTGAGAGGCCAAGGTGGGAGGATCGCATGAGCTCAGTAGTTCAAGACCAGCCTGGGAAACATAGCAAGACCTCATCTCTACTAAAAATAAAATTTAAAAAAAAATTAGCAGGGTGTGGTGGTGAGCACATGTAATCCCAGCTACTTGGGAAGCTGAGGCAAGAGGATTGCTTGAGCCTGGGAGATCGAGGCTGGAGTGAGCCATGATTGCCATTGCACTCCAGCCTGGGAGATAGAGCGGAACCCTGTTTCAAAAAATAATAATAATAATTTCATCTTTTAAACATGATTGTGAGAAACCAAATAAGGTACCATTTCTCTGTTGTTGTGAAATGTCTTTCCTGTTTCCTCCTGTGTCCCCTCTTCTTTCTTTACTTTGTCATATGAACTTATTGCTTCTGCAGGATGAGTGAGGGGAAATGGGAACACTCGGGAATAAAGATGGCGGTACTTTGTACTTGCCTGAAAATCCCTGAGCATAGCTCCTTATCACTATCTAGGCAGCTTCCCAAAGGTGGCGGTGACATTAACGGAGATGGTGATGATAAAGATATACGCCCATAGTAACTCAGCATTTACCATTTACTCTGCCAAACACTGTTCGAAGCACTCATACAGTAACTCCATGAATCCTACAATTATACTCATTTTACAGGTGACAAAACAGGTGCAGGAAACTTATTTGCGCAAGGTCATCATCTTCAGAGAGAAATGGCCTCCTCTTTCCTGTGGCTCAAAAATGGCCTAGATTGTGGGTGAATGGTTATCATTTAAGAGGACAGATTTCCCAACAAGATAACACAGAGTGCTTTCCTTCTGTTTTTAAGCTTCTGTGTGTCAGAAATGTTATCACTCAGGTATTCTCTCTCCAGGGAGAGAGAAACCACAAAAAATCCTGATCATAGTGAAGTGTAGGAAAAGTAATACAGAATGGAATTTATCTTTGAGCTTTCTTCTGGTCAAGAAAGTTAATTTCCAGAGCCACTTGTTTATGTGCCTCAGTCACCCCATCTTTTTTGGGGTGGTAGAGGAGAAGCACGAGATGTTAAGAAGGAAAAGCAAGCTGATTTTAATCTCATGAACGTGTGCAGAGTTGGCTCATTTCAAAGACAGATCATCTAACCTTTCCAGCAACATTGGAAATTATTGTTAATACTCTTGGTTGCTTGCCATTGTTGCTGCAACTCATATTTCAGGTCAGATTTCTTTATCCCAGTAATGTGCCTTTAATTCTGAACTGATGGGGGAGAGTTTGTGGTGAGAGGGAAAGGAGGAGAGGAGGAAATGCAGCTCCTATGAAGCGTTGCTGACTCCAGCAATTCTTTAGCGCGACAATTACTCATTTTATATATGCTTCTCTCAGAGGAACTCAGAGGGAAAAGAAAGTCCAAGCTGTTACAGAAGCAGCAACAGCAGAAAATTCTTGATGTTAAATTGTGCAGTACTGTTGTTGACTCTGAAAACAAATTCGAGAAAGACTACTGAAACAAAAGAAAAATACCTCAAGGAGTGACAGCAGAGCTCTCCTGCACTTGGTTACTATGTTATTCAAAGTGGGATTCATTTTAGGACCTGGCAGTACTGAGGATACATAACATTAGCTGGCATCAGGAACATAGTGTGTTCAGTGAGGAAGAAAAGAAAGAGGGCCTACAAAGGGTAGTCTCAAACTTGTTTAAAAACCTGAACATTATTCTCCTTCAACATTTGTATAGTATATGTATGATTTTGGGCCAGTGATTTGAAGATGTTTCTGAGAATAGACAACAGAGGGACCTTTAAGAATTAGCTGGTTGTAGTTCAATACTGTTTGAAAACAAGACTTTGGGGTAATTGATTTTTGGAGATTCCATCTGGCTCTGCATTGCTCACATACGGCAGACCTCAGAGTAGTTTGCATATACAAAGTGAGCATAGAGGATGACATCAGAATGAGGGTCAGGACAATGAAAGAATGAAAGATTGTTTGTGGATGGTACGATGGGTGTGGATGAGGATTAAATATCGCTCACTCTCTTGACATAGGACTGTGGAGAACATTACCGCAGCTGTGCAAATAGTTTTTAAAAATCATTTGAACCACATGACCCAGCAATTCCACTCTTAGGTATATACCCAAGAGAAATGAAAACACATGTCCACACAAAGACTTGTCTGTGACTGTTCATGGCAGCATTAGTCCAAAAGTGGAAAAACCCAAATGTTCATCTTCTGATGAATGGGCAAATAAAATGTGGTATATCCATACAATGGAATGTTATTGAGCAATAAAAAGGATGGCATACTGATAGGTGCTACAGCATAGATGAACCTTGAAAATCCGCTAAATGAAAGAAGACAGACACAAAGACCACATATCATATGATTCCATGTATGTGAAATGTTCAGAATACAGAAATTTATAGAGACAAAGTAAATTAGTCATTGCTTAGGGCTAGAGGGGAAAGAAGGAAATGGAGGTTGACTGCTAATGGTTACAGGTTTTTTTAAAAAACTGGAGGCTGGGCGAGGTGGCTCACACCCGTAATCCCAACACTTTGGGAGGCCGAGGCAGGTGGATCACCTGAGGTCAGGAGTTTGAGACTAGCCTAGCCAACATGGTGAAACCCCTTCTGTACTAAAAATACAAAAATTAGCTGGCACGGTGGCAGGTGCCTGTATTCCTAGCTACTTGGGAGGCTGAGGCAGGAGAATGTCTTGAACCCAGGAGGTGGAGGTTGCAGTGAGCCAAGATTGCACTGTTGCATTCCAGCCTGGGCAACAGAGCGAGACTCCATCTCAAAAAAAAAAAAAAAAAAAAAAAAAAAGTGGAGGAGATGACAAAAATGTTCTAAAATTGTAATGGTTGCACAATTCTGTGAATATACTAAAAAGTGTTGAATTATAATTTAAGTGGGTGAATTTTATGGTATGGGAATTGTATCTCAATAAAACTATTTTAAAAAACCATTTGACCTGCTGACATGCTAATAATTAGTCTATAAAGTTTACCTTGGCTCAATTCACTTTTCCCAAGATTGCTTACTCCTTCAACTTAAACTCACCTAATGCTTTTTGTTATTTTCAATGGATAACTTGGTTTTTGTAGATATGTCATGATATGGTCTATGCTAAAAATAACAGCTGATCTGTTTTGAGGGTAATAGGAGGAGGGCCAGAGGCAGCCTTTGTGCAGTCTCTACCAAATTTTTTTTTTTTTTTTTTTTTTTTTTGAGACAGAGTCTCGCTGTGTCACCCAGGCTGGAGCGCAGTTGTGTGATCTCGGCTCACTGCAACCTCCACCTCCTGGGTTCAAGCAATTCTCATGCCTCAGCCACCTGAGTAGCTGGGATTACAGGCATATGCCACCGTGCCCAGCTAATTTTTTATATTTTTAGTAGAAATGGAGTTTCATCATGTTGGCCAGTCTGGTCTCAAACTCCTGGCCTCAAGTGATCCGTCCGCCTCAGACTCCCAAAGTGCTGGGATTACAGGTGTGAGCCACCATGCCTGGCCTCTACCAAATATTAAAGGTAAATATTTTTCAAAATGAAATAAGTACCGTTACTTACAAATTAGCAAAACAATTACCGTGCTGGCTCCAAGCCATAGTTGACTATGACTCTGAAGACTGGAGTAGTTGGTTTTCATGATGTCATCCTTAAATGTGAGGGAATTACTAAATCAGCCCCATTTCCCCTTGGCTTGTTATTGGTGCAAGATCAGTATCAAGATCTATTATAAATCACCCCATCTCTAATATTTTACTATTAATAAATTCCTGCCTCCCAGGTGCCTTAAGGTTCTTCAGCTGGGGAGAGATTTTTAATTTTCCTGTGTAGAGGTGGTGACAGAGCCTACACCCAAAAGTAGTAACTGCAGCAGGTTGACAAGATTTAGGGAGACAGTAATGCTTAAGTTGGATGAACAGTTTTATAGGCCAGCAGAGAATTTGTATCAGAAACACACTTGTTACAACAGTACATAAAAAGCCCTCGGCACCAAAGCAATGTTTTGTCATCGGCCTTCCTGCTGGGTTCTCCTCGGGTCAGAGTAGACCTATTGTATTTTTCATCTGAGAACACACCTCTCATTTGTAATCATTGCTTTCGGAAACAACAGGCTTGGAAGCGAACAGGAAACTGGAAGATGACTTTCTGGCAACAGAGGACAGCAGAAGAGCATAAACAATTCTGAGAGATCAGATTTATCTTTTAGAGCAAGTGAGGACCGGTGTCATGGTTTCCATCCCCATGAAAACCAGCTCCTAGTTACTACCCTCTGATTTTGAAGTAAAATGCAGCCGCCCCCTTCTATGGGACTCCCGAGTTTAATTGCTCAGGGCATTTCCTGATTCCTGAGAAGGGTTACAGCACCATCAGAGGCTTGTTTACAGTAACATACTTTCATTAGTCGCTGGAATGGCAACAATTTTGTTTCCTATCATCTAATTTTTACTTGTGACCTGCTTTTATGTGGTGGTGTGTCTTTTCTATTTCCGACCTATCTAATTGCTTGCTTATTATGAAAAGCTGCTGAGGATAAGTCCCTAGTTAGCCATTACATATGTTTAGAAAAGATATGGACATTTAATTTTATGCATTTGTTTTGACGTTAAAGGGAGCAATGGGCGTGCCAGTGCCTGGCTGTAGGGGTGGAGTGGGGATCGGGAGGCTCCATTACCACGGGAAAGGGGCCACGTTTAATAACTTCACCCGTCAAAAAGCTCATAACCCTATGAGCTTCTCTGCCTCATTCCAAAAGAGGATTTGGGATGAGCTTCCAGCAACAGGCATATCAACAGTGTACGCAGAAATACAGAATGAGGACCAAGGGGAAAAGAAGGGTGCAGTTTGTGAGCCATTTGGGTTAATGTGGTTGGTATGATTGTGTTTGAAATTTAGCTCCAGGCTTTTTGGCAGGCACAGCCAAATGGGATGTGTGGTTAATCACACATGTGGCTCCAAATCACTTTTACTTTGTACCTTCTCTGAGGATTGGCATGAAACTGTCCCTTTTTTGGTTCTTTTTGAGGGCAGGAAAGACCACAGTGGGGAGAAAGAGAAGGAAGTAAACACTGTCAAGTGCTAACTGCTCGACTTGCCTCTTAACAGCTCTCACATCCCCCAAATGACAATACTAGCAGCCATAGTGGTGGAGACTGCGTGTCTCCTGCAGGCCAGCCACCTGCCAGGCACTTCTTTGGGTCTGCCAGTCTTGTCGTCAGCCTGAAAGGGAGGCTTGGTGGTCACTGTTTTTGCAGAAGAGGATGCTTGGGCTTAGGGAGGTTATACAACCAGATGGTGAGTTGTGGAGCCAGCCCCCGAGTTGTGTCTGTTGGATTCTACAGTGCAAGCTGCAAGCTTTTCCCATACTCCAGGTAGTTGTCCTTTCCTTTTAGCTCTTACTTGGTTCTGGGCTACAGAACCTGCTAGTCTGCTTTGTTAGACAGCCAGCAAGTAGGTCTGTTAGTGAGGGTTTGGGTTCTGTGCATAGGTTTGTAATAACTCTTTCCAGTGCTTGGAGTCCTTTTTGATTCCCTTACTTGCAGCTTTGGGGCAGTATCAAGTTGGTCTGTGTGTGGCAGTGTCTCTTTTTTTCCCTTTCATGGTTTAGGATTATCACACCACATGTCAGTAATTATAAAATGCAGGGCTGAGCTCAGGAGCCATTGTGCTCTGTGTGGCTGCTAATCCCCATGCTAAATGGCACCACCAAGGGGCCTTTTATGTTCTTGTCTGTTTTCATAGTTAAACATTCCCCCCACCCCCAAGGCCTTCAGCTGCCTTCACACAAGTAGCTCACCTGTCCTCTGCTTGTAATTTACTATGTCTTGTATCCAAACTTGTTTTAACTGTGTGGTAAGAGAGAACTAGCATATTAACTGACTCTTCTTGCTAAGAATGAATACTGAAGCAAGAGCTTCAGTATTCAGACTTTGCCATCTGATTTGACATCTTTTTGCTTACATTGAGGAATTTGGCAATTCAAAGATTGACCATTTTGGAGATCTTTATCTACCTACTACCTATCTATATGTAATCCTTCCCTATTTCCACAATATTAATACACGAACACCTTTTCTCTTTTTCCCCCTCGATTATCAAGATTCAGATAAAACAGTGCTTGGGGAGGAGTGAGTGTGCCTTGCCCAACACCACTAAAATAACTGATACAAAATCTCAAGGCTGGGTTTTGGGACAGTACATATGTGAGAGCAAAAACATTAAACTAGCTACATTCTATTCTCTATCTGGGACATTTTTTTGCCCTGCTGCTATTCGTAAATGACTTCCTAATGCTAGTCCTATGCATA
The DNA here is from genome assembly GCF_009828535.3 of Hylobates moloch. Classification (NCBI taxonomy): domain Eukaryota; kingdom Metazoa; phylum Chordata; class Mammalia; order Primates; family Hylobatidae; genus Hylobates; species Hylobates moloch. Next base: position 134,779,364 of record NW_026652280.1, read on the forward strand.
TGCAGAAAAAACAAAAAACCCAGGGCTATTTATGTTTGAGATATCTTTTATGTGGTATGTACTAAGCAAGTGTCAAAGTAAACCCCTCACACACAGACACTGTATATCGGTGAAATTTGGTTTCTAAACAAATACATTCCACATATAAGCACTGCCTGGTGTTTGTTTAAAAGGAAGCAGTTCTGGAAGTCACCCAGCCTGACAGGGAAGATTACCTCTGAAATGGTCATTTAGTTGCCCACCAGACCTATAACAGATACTGTCATGCATTGCTTCATGACAGAGACACGTTCAGAGAAATGTGTCATTAGGGGATTGTGTTGTGCAAACATCATAGTGTAGGTACACAAACCTAGATGGTATGTCCTACTACGCACGTCAGCCATATGATATCTATAGCCCATGGCTCCTAGGCTAGAAATGTGCACAGCATGTTACTATGCTGAATATTGTAGGCAATTGTAACACAATCGTAAGAATTTGTGTACCTAAACATACCTAAACGTCTAAAAGGTACAGGAAAATTATGGTATTATAATCTTATGAGACCACCGTTGTATATATGGTCCCTTGTTGATTGAAACATCGTTATGTGGCCCATGCCTATACTATTTGTCTCTCTCTCTTTTTTCTCTGTTTCTCCCCACCTGCCCATTTCCTCTCTCCTTTCTTCCCTTCCCCATTTATTTGAGTATTACTATAGAAATCATTTCATTACCTACAAAAGCAACTGAATCTGTCTGTCCACATAGGGTTGGAGGGCCTGAATGAATAGGACACTCATATTATTTAAAAAGAGTTACTCCTTTACTTGAAGACACTCAATGCAATTTAAACAATGACACCCTGCTAGGCAGTGTGAATGTGCCAGTCCAGGCCTGGAAAGGGGAGCAGGGTCAGGGACAGCAAGGCAATGCATCTGCTAGCTGTCACAACAGAGGACAATGCAAGCGAGAGTTGGCACTGGTCACACTAGTCAAGGATGATGTCTAACACTTTGGGGCAAGATGTTCAATCTAAAATTCCAGCTAACTCTCAAATAGGAACTCTCCAAAAATGCAGTCTTGGACTTTTAGAAAAAGTGAAAGCAGAAATCAGAGAGGTAATAGTAAACACCAGGGTTTAGGAAACAAACCAGGACACAAGGCTAAGCTAAGAAGTTAAAACGTTCTACCAAGATGCAGGCTGGTCACGTCACTTAAATCCTGTCATTCGTCACAGTAATATCCAGATGCTGTAATGTTGCCCCAGGAAAGCACAGCCCCTGCCCCAGCAGGGGGACTGAGCCTTGTTGGACTCCGCCTTTTTAGAATGAGGTAATGCCGATTTATATTCTATGCTGGCTGGACAGATTGTAAAAACCTGTCATTATTGCCTCTTCCCCCAGATAGACAAGAGACTGCCTTGATACCCCCCCCTTTTTTTTGAGACGGGTCTCAGTCTGTCACCTAGGCTGGAGTGCAGTGGCACGATCTTGGCTCACTGCAACCTCCGCCTCTTGGGTTCAAGAGATTCTCCTGCCTCAGCCTCCTGAGTTGCTGGGACTACAGGTGTGCGCCACCATGCCCAGCTAATTTTTGTATTTTTAGTAGAGTTTTAGTAGAGATGGGGTTTTACCGTGTTGGCCAGGATGGCCTCGATCTCTTGACCTTGTGATCCGTCAGCCTCGGCCTCCCAAAGTGCTGGGATTACAGGCGTGAGCCACCGCGCCCGGCTGACCCCTTTTAAAATTTGTCCAGCAGCAGCATTTTCCAACCAGTATGGTGTTTTGTCTTTATGGAGGTTAGGGTTAGAACCCTGACCTGTACTACTGTTGCCATGGTAACTGCCCTTGACTTAAAAAAAAAAATTATATAATTTCCTGAAAGTGTTGTTAGACAATGTTTTTACAAGAGCACTCTCTGCATTTAAAAATGTGACATTTTGCTCTTAGAACTTTTGGGAGAGTATTAAAAAAAAAGCAGTAGACCCAAGTCAGGAGCAGGTCTGTAAATCTGAGATGCAGATGTGCTGATTGGGCAAAGGCCCAGTGCATGCGTGTGCAGCGTCTCCAGTTTTCCAGCTTGAGACTTCTGCTTGCCATTGCTTATCTGCTTCTTGACATTCTGTTTGAGAGTAAAAGGAAACTTAACTGCTAATCGCTGATTTAAATACTTAAACTCTGCAGAAGTATTTATTGTATTGACTTCAATCACTCCTTCCACGGTATTTTCTAAATATTTCTGTGTAAATTTAGACACATGTTTAATTATTTCACTTTTCTTTCTTCCACGATGAAGAGGCCATGTATGACTTGGCCCCTCTGATGCCTCAGTTCAGCTTATTTCTCTTATTCCTTCCCCTGCTCCACTGGAATGAGTGAACATCTGTACGTCCTTCTTTCCCTTCTTCCCTCTCTGTGGCCTGAGCTCATCTCTGGGGAGACCCTGATGATGCCCCTTTGAACAACTCAAGGGCTGCTAGGACTAGAGGGTCCCTGGAGTCCACCTAGCCCTAATACCTTAGGGGGACCAGGCCAGAGGGTGTAGCGGTGATATGTTCACTATTAACCAAAAACTTGCTGCTAGCACTGGACTAGCCCCTGGGGACACCAACTTCTGTTGCAGAGCTGCCTCTACACATCTCCCTGCCCCACTCTTTCTCCTCCCCAGCTTATGAAGCCTCTAGTGCTGTCAAGCACTCCCTTTCTGGCACCTCCCTCTTGATTTCCTGGTTCTCATTCTACCATTCCATCTGTTTTTCTGTTTCTTTCTCAGCTGCTCACTCTTTCTTCTTGGGGTTTTTTTTTTTTTTTCTGTGAGACCGGGTCTGGCTCTGTCACCCAGGCTGGAGTATAGTGGTGCGATCTCAGCTTACTGCAACCTCAAGCGATTCTCCCACCTCAGCCTCTTGAGTAGCTGGCACTATAGGCACACACCACCACGCCTGGCTAATTTTTATATTTTTTTCACCATGTTGCCCAGGTTGGTCTCAAACTCCTGAGCTCGGGTGATCCACCCGCCTTGGACTCCCAAAGTGCTGAGCTTACAGGTGTGAGCCAGTGTGCCTAACCTCGGGGGTTCTTGACTGAGGCACAGCCCTTGGCTTTCTGTTTTCTTCTGTCTCCTCTCCCTGAGGTGGCTTGTCTGTTCTTAGGATTTTGCTTGTCACTTCCTTGCTTACAACTCCGAAAACTCTGCCTGGGCTTCTCCAGTGGAGCTCCAGTCAGGTGGCTGAAGCACCCCAGCTCTTGGGTCCCATCTTGAGCTGCCAGGTGCCTCAGATATGGACTGGAGGAGTGGCTGTCACTGTGGTTCGCTCCCATGTTAGATACAGGGCTAGTCTCAGCTCTGCGACTCCCCTTGTGTGACCCTGGGTGAGTTACTTAATTCCCTAAGCCCTGTTTCCTCATCTGTAAAATGGTGATGATAGTAGCACTTTTTTTTTTTTTTAAATTATTACTTTTTTTGAGATGGAGTCTCGCTCTGTCACCAGGCTGGAGTGCAGTGGCACGACCTTGGCTCACTGCAACCTCCGCCTCCTGGGTTCAAGCCATTCTCTTGCCTGAGCCTCCTGAGTAGCTGGGACTACAGGCATGTGCCACCACGCCCAGCTAATTTTTGTATTTTTAGTAGAGACGGAGTTTCACCATGTTGGCCAGGATGGTCTCAATCTCTTGACCTCGTAATCCGCCTGTCTCAGCCTCCCAAAGTGCGGGGATTATAGGCGTGAGCCACTGTGCCCAGCTAGTAGCACTTCTTTAGAGGGTTCACTGACCATTGAGAAATGTCTCTTTGGCACTTAGGGCCGGTATAGGTATAGTCAACTGCTAGCTAACAGTAATTTTTATTCTTTATAAAATAGAATTTAAGAACCCTCCCAGGCCAGTTCTCCTGACCCTAGTGCTGGCTGTTCAGTCTGGCTTCCCTGACCCATCAATGTCACCAGTACCCTCCATCTTGGAACTTTTGAACCATCTTGTATTTACTCATCCTCTTTTTTTTTTTGTTTTGTTTTGTTTTTTTGTTTTGTTTTGTTTTGGAGACACAGTCTTGCTCTGTCACCCAGGCTGCAGTGCATTGGTGCAATATCTTGGTTGACTGCAACCTCCGCTTCCCGAGTTCAAGCAATTCTCCTGCCTCAGCCTCCCAGGTAGCTGGGATTACAGGCACCTGCCACTACACCTGGCTAATTTTTGTATTTTTAGTAGAGATGGGGTTTCACCATGATGTTGGCCAGGCTGATCTTGAACTCCTGGCCTAAAGTGATCCACCTGCCTCAGACTCCCAAAGTGCTGGGATTAGAGGCGTGAGCCACCACGCCTGGCCTGCCCATTCTCTTTAAACCCTATATTTGGCCAATCACCATGTTTTATTGACATTTCCTCTGCAATTGCCCTTGAATTTCTCTGTCTTTCTCCACTTACCCTGGAGCCTCCTTAACTGGTTTCCTGGGACTGGCCTCTTCAGCTTTAGACCCTGATTCTTTCTGTCTAGCTTGTGAACCTCTTCATAAAACCAAACTTCTCTAAATAATGCTCTCATAATGAATTTGTTTATTCATTCACAGGCCTGTTCAATGAATCACTATTAAGAACCCACTGTGTGCTAGGTAGGTGCTCTGCCAGATTCTTACTCATTTTTATGTCTTTAGCACCTATTAGAGTTGAGAGAGAATGAATTTAATGAAACATGACAAATAATGTGACTAATTTATTTTAAAAATTTGCAGAAGGCCAGCTGTGGTGGCTCACGCCTATAATCTCAGCACTTTGGGAGGCTGAGGCGGTCAGATTGCTTGAGCTCAAGAGGTCAAGACCAGCCTGGGCAATATGGCAAAACCCTGTTTCTATCAAAAATACAAACAGCCAGGCATAGTAGTGTGCACCTGTGGTCCCAGCTATTTGGGAGGCTGAGGCAGGAGGATCGCTTGAGCCCAGAAGATTGAGGCTGCAGTGAACCATGATCGCGCCACTGCACTCCAACCTGGGAGACAGAGCGAGACGCTGTCTTAAAAAAAAAAAAAAAGTACAGAAGCCCAACAAAGGGTGTGTTCATTCTCTCTGGAAGTGAGGGAAGGATTCCCAGAAGAAAGAACATTTGATGGAGGGCTTAAAAGTGAAATCAATGTTGTTGGGCCAAGGGATGGGAGGACTCAATATACACAAAGGGGAGTGGACGCCAGGTGTGGAGGAAAGTTCTTCACCTACACGGTGTGGCTGGTGGACAGATCAAGGGTGCCAGGAAGGATTGAATTCTGCCTGCTGCCTGTTTTTGTTTTTAAAATAGCTTTAATGAGGTATAATTTACGTACCATAAAGTTTACCTGTTTAAAGTGTACAGGTCAGTGGTTTTTAGTATATTTGTAGAAATATGCAACCAGTGGCCCATAATCTAATTTTACAACATTTCCATCACCCTAAGAAGAAACCTTGTATCTATTAACAGTCACTCTCCCATTCCCTGTGTGTGCCCCCCATGAGCCGGCACCAGCCCAAGGTAGCCACTAATCTACTTTCTAGATTTATCTATTCTGCACATTCATATGAATGGGATCATGCAATATGTATCTTTTGTGTCTAGCTTCTTTCACTTAGCATAAAGCACTTGAGGTTCATCGATGTTGTAGCATGTATCAGTTGTTGCATTCCTTTTTATTCCTGGGTAGTTTTCATTGTGTGGCTATACCATGTTTTGTTTATGCATTCATCAGTCTGATGCCTGTTTTTAAAGTTTTATTAGGACAAAGCCACACCCATTTGATAATATGTTGTCTATGGCTGCCTTCTCCCTGCTGTGGCAGAGTTGAGTATTGGGTCAGAGACCTGCATGGCCTGCAAAGCTTTAAATAGTTACTATTCGGCCCTTTGCAAGAAGAGCTTGGCAATTCCTGTAATAGAGGATGGAGACAATGAAGGGGGTGGGCTGGGGCTGAGTGGAAGATGAGACTGGAAAGGCCACGTAAGGATTTGGACTTAATCCTGTGGATCGGTGCTTCTCAAAGTGTGTGTGGTGTGTGAGGCCCCTGCATCGGATCCCTTGGTGTATAGATTCCTGAGCCTCACCCTGGGCTTACCAGCTAAAACCCTTGCCCCATGCCTTTGTTCTTAATTCCACCTGGACTTCTTTCTTCAGTCTCTCAATTCTTGCCACTTTGGAAGCCCATGCTTAGGTCCTAGCTCTTCACCAAACCCTTACCTGATTCCTTTACCCTCCTCCATTTCTTTCTTTTCTAAACATCGCTCTGAATCTTCTTCCCCTTACCACAACCTGTGCCTTCCCACAGTATGGAATTATATGTTTTATTGTATTACTTGCTGCTGAATCGTGTGTGTTAATTCTGCACACTCAGCTGGTGAGTGGACTGCTTTAGGGCAGGAACTAGGTCTTGGGTCTTTTTTGCATTATGCAAATTGGGTTATTGCATGGCGCCAAGGATGTTATTTAAAGTATAACTGAAAGTGTTCTTAAATGACTTTCCTTTTGCGTAGTGCATCTTTATTTGATTTGCATTCTGTTAGTGGACTTAGTGTTTGGTCCCCAAGCCTCTCAACACTGGAGCTAAGCAAGTGTCCTCCATTTTGTATGACTGCTTTGATTTATTTTTTAAATTAAATCTCTTTTAATTAATCTTATTTTTTACTCTAAACTCTGCAGATCTTTGTTCAGTCTTTTCTCTAGCCCATTTCTAAATCTTTGTTACATTCTTCTTTACTCTGAGGGGTTTTAGTCATCTGCTAGTAAACTAGTTAGTCCTTTCCGTCAGCTGGGTAAAAAGCTATAAATGGTTTTCAACTCTATGCAGCTCCCTCGGGTGGCTCATTTGATCTGAGCCAGGTTTGAAGTTGGGCCATTGAGAATGATCTGTCCTCATGATGTAGGGGGTGACTCCAGCCAATTCTTAATATTGCTGGAATTAATTAACTTTGATTCCTCTAACTGAAAGAGGGCATTTTACTCTACCGTGTCTTATTAAATACCTTATAACTTGATTTTTTTGGTTTTGTTTTCTTGCTCAGTGAGTACTTAAAATATCCCTGCCGATATAGTAATTTGTTCCCTGTTTAATATGGCTTTTTCCTTTGTTTACTCTGGACTCAAGTCTTTGTAGCTTGTTTTCTAAGTCAGCTCAAAAGTTGCTGGTCATTGGATTTGGCAGCCTCTTCAAGCTTTACCCACCAGAATCCTACAGGAAGTTGTGTGTCGGCCAGAAGAGTGTTTATTTAGAGCGTGGTGTCCAGCAGAAGCAATCCATTTATGAGGGTCTGGTCTTAAAGACACAGGCATCTAAGTCTGTGTTTGGAAGACCTGCTGCTTTGGCTTCCATTGCAGCCGTGCTTTCCTGTCCAGCCTGCCAGGGCACCTCAGTGGTACTGCTGGCTAATTGAAGGAGTCCTTGTCCCTGAGCTCCTTGGCCTTGTCTGAAAGGCTAAAATATCAAGGCCTGGATATTAGACAGTTCTAGTCCAAAGCACCCTATGATAATGCTTTGTATTTATGGCTTTTTTTCACCTGAACCGCAGAGTCCTTCAGCTGAACCTGAAATTTGTACATCTCTTGGAGGATGAGGGGCAAATTAGAGGTATGACTTGGATACTTTTGAAGATAAGAAAGATAATGAGATGAGGTGTTACTGGTTCTCACTGTGAGGCAAGGACAGAGCCCAGCTTTAGGATCCAAGGTCACTACCATAGCCTAACCCTTGCCCGGAGCTGAAGTGTCCCCTTGTGCCCATTATGGCTTAACTTCTATTTGTTGATACATGTGTGCGCTCATCTGACCCATTTTGAATTTGCTCCAGCAAGTCGGTGATGTGGCTGTCGGTTCTCTGTGCCTAGCACGGGGCTTGCCACAGGTTAGGGACTCCATGCTTGTGGACCCGTTTACGTGGAAGCTGCATCGATGTCTTCTTAAAAGGTGAGTCCTCCTCCCAGAGTGAGGTGTGGCCTCACTACCAGTGATGTGAGCACATACCGAGGTGCCTTGGGGGAGAGGGGCAAAGAGGTATAGCAACTGCTGAGAGGCCTGAGCAACAAAAGGTCGAAAGTGAGCTGTCATACCTCTCAGCCCTCGCCATGCCCCTGGGGTCTTTTAATGACCCACAGTTGGATTTTTTCGTGAGGTGGAAGTTACATTGAAATTTCTGCCTCAGAATAGTTCCTGAAGAGCATTGACTTTCTGGGAGTCTTAGGTAAATTTAACACTTAATGAAGGTAAAAACAATCCTTTCCACATTCCTCTCAACCTCAGGTCAGTCGATGTGCAAGCAGTGCTTTCCTTGGGAGGCAGCAGTTTCTGAAGGTAAAGGAGAAAGCCCTGGTCCAAGGGAGCCAAAGGTCTGTTGGGACACGCATGATTCCGTGTTGGGCACGTGGGCATGTAGGTGTCTCCTAGCCTTGCCAAGCTGTCTTAAATTCGGGCATCTTCCAAAATCAAAGGCAACTGAAGAACTTAATTTCCAATGATGATACATTTTGCCTCAGTCATCTGGCCCCAAAAGACTTCTGGGGGCCGATCACCCTCCCTTCTATTCTGAACACCCTCCTGCCCTAGACCGTCACCTGGTGCTTTTGGCCGGGGGGCTCTGCCTCTTCCTTGCTGCGAGTTCTTCCTGCTGAGCCCAGCATCCCCCTGAAGGCTTTCACGCAGGCCCTTGATTGCTCTGGGTATGCTGTCAGCCCATGTGTTGCAGTTTATTTTTGATTCCTGCTTTCATAAGGTTTGAAGATTCCACTCGTTTTTCCAGTGGTTGTTAAGATAGTGAGAATCTAAATGAAATGGTAATATTACCATTGTGAACAATTATTTTTCTAAAAGAATCTTTCTTGTTCATTTTTAATGCTGTTAAGATCTAATTCCCAGTATTTTAGTTGGAAGCTCTTCAAATTTACCAAATCATAAAATCTTTCAAAGCCTACTCCAAGTAACTTTTTCTTGATTCAGCTCTCCTCCTATTTGCATTTAAAATAAAAAGGCCAGCCTATTTCCAAATATGGAAATTATCTGTGTTTATTAGAGATCAGCAAAGTGATATGGGCCCTTGACTTGCTGTGAGGTTTTTTTTTTAATGTGTTTTAGAGCAATGTACAAGGGCAATTTTTCGTCCTGTTTTGTCATGTGTTCTTAAATACATTTCCTAAACACTTTCTCTGGCTTGGTGCTATTACTGTGTATACGTCCTACATATGTTTCCTATTTTTTATGACTCATACTTACGGTACTCATAAAGATTTATCCTTTATCTTGGCTCTGAGTAATGAGCCCACTTGCACATTTCCAGCAGAACTGTGGGTTAGGGATTTTGCATTTCATTCTGCTGGAGAGGCCTCTGGAAGGCATAGCACAGGCAGCGCAGCATGTTCCTCGTAGGCAGTACTCACTTCTCCCTGAGGGAACAGTTAGCTCAGTTTTTGTGAATTTACTAATTTTGTTCTCTAGCTTTTCCTTTCCCTTTGCCCTTTTTAGCCATTTTGCTGTTTGAGTGAGGCCACACAGGAGCATGGACAGATGAAACAAATGCTCTACTCCTTTTTGCTGCTGAGTAACTGTGGTGGAGGAAGAAATGGAAATAATGAACTGAAACGATATTATTACATGTGGCAGCAAACTCAGGCAAGGAGTCTTCTTGGGTCCAAATAAACATTCAGACCCATGAGACTATCATAGGCCATAGGTGGCTTCATTATACTTAAAAGGGTATAGGACAAGGACCACAGCTTATGGCATGGCAGCAAGGCATTCCTCCTTGTTGTGTGCCTTGTGACTGTCCACACGTCAGTTCATCAGTTCACACAGCCATGCAGAGCTCTCCAGCTGATGGCTCAAATGCCAGGAGATGAGATCTGTGTGGTGTGTGTGTGTGTAGTTCTGTAGTTTAAAAGCCTTAGGGGTGTGTGTGTGTGTGTGTGTGTGTGTGTGTGTGTGCGCGCGCGCGCGTGCGTGTGTAGTTCTGCAGTTTAAAAGCCTTAGGCAGGCCGGGTGCAGTGGCTCACACCTGTAATCCCAGCACTTTGGGAGGCCGAGGTGGGGGGGTTACCTGAGGTCAGGAGTTCGAGACCAGCCTGACCAAAATGGTGAAACCCATCTCTACTAAAAATACAAAATTAGCCGGGCATGATGATGCATGCGTGTATTCCCAGCTACTTGGGAGGCTGAGGCAGGAGAATCGCTTGAGCCCAGGAGGCAGAGGTTGCAGTGAGCCAAGATCATGCCATTGCACTCCAGCCTGGGCAACAAGAGTGAAACTCCATGTCAAAAAAAAAAAGCCTTAGACCCTTGCAGGAGCTAGTAGGCAACTATGTAGGAATAGTTTTCCATGGTGCTCTCTCTCATAAATATGCCCCATTTACAAGAATCACTGCTCTCAGGGAAGCCCCCAGATGTCACTTCTTATCAGATGTCTTAAAATTTTCCAGTCTCAATAGCAAGTTGCCTTGTATTATAGTTGACATATTGTCTTACCAGATTACCAGGGTTACAGAATTGAGGGAGTTAACAGAAGATCAAATTCTCACGTAAAAGAGGGAAAAGCTTTGCTCACTGTTTATCCACACCTGTACATTTTATTGTTTTTATTTGTGGTATTCCTGACTGTGATAGGCTAAATAATGGCCCCCAAAGATATATCCACATTCTAACCCCCTAAACCTGGGAATGTTGCCCTTATATAGAAAAAGCCTTAGCAGGTGTGATAAATTAAGAATTGTGAGATGGAGGATTATCCTGAATTATCTGGTGGCCCCTAAATGCAGTCACATGTATCCTTATAAGACAGGGATTTGATGACACAGACAAAAGGGAAGACTGTGTGACCATGCAGGCAGAGATTGGTGGTCTGGAACCCACAAGCCAAAGAATGCCAGCAGCCCCGAGAACCAGGAAGAGGCTGGGAACATGTTCTCTCCTGGAGCCTCTGGAGGGAGTGTGGCTCTGTTGACACCTTGGTTTTGGCCTAGCAATACTGATTTTGGACTTCTGGCCTCCAGAACTGTGAGAGAGTAGCTTTCTGTTGTTCTAAGCCACCCAGTTTATGGTAATTTGTTACAGCAGCATGGGAAATGAGCACACTCTCACATTAGTTTGAGTTCCATGCTCCCTCCTGTCTCCAGTTTGTTTACTCCTGTGTTCCCCAGCTCTGTAAAGGACACTACCACACAGATGCCAGGGCCACAGTCCTTGGCATTATTATCCATGACTTCCTGTGTTTGCTCAGATGTCGTATCCAATCCTATTTGTTCTACCCTAAGACCATATTCTAAATCTGCCCACTTCTGACCACCACCTTCGGTCTGACCCACCATCACATTTTTACTTGAGAGGCAGTGGGCCTCTGGCCCATCCCTCTTAGGAGTGCAAGATCTGGGGTAGAGTGCCAGTGTTGGAAGCCTGGCTACACTGCTTATGAGCTGTGGGGCTTTGGGCAAGTCAGTTAACTTCTTTATGCTTCATTGTCCTCATGTGGGCATAATCATAGTATCTACTTCATAGAGTTGCTGTGACTATTAAATAATTAAAGCATGACTGGTGCTTAGAACAGTGCGTGGAATATCATCAGCACTCCATAAATGTCAGCTGCTATCATTGTTAGCAAATAAGATCTGTTCTTTAAGCGGCAGCCAGCATGATCTTTTGAAAGACTTCAGTCCAGTCACGAAGTTCACCAGTTTAGCTTCCTGCCATGGTTTCCCCTTACATTTAAACGAAAATCCCCAATCCCCACCAGAGCCCCGAATGATCTTTTCCCCCTTCTCCCAGCACTCTCACCGTTGCTCACTGTGCTGCAGTGGGCCCTGACATCTTGCCTCCCGTCCTTTGCATGGGCTCTTTGTTTTCCTGAAGCACTTCTCCCAGTTACTCCTGTGGCTGCCTTCACCCAGTCCCTGCTTTGCCATTACCTCCACAGAGAGGCCTTAATTGACCACCCCATTTAAAAGAGTCATAGCACCCCCCCACAGGCACACTGTCTTTTACTGTTTTACTTTAAAACATATATTACCACCTGATACTCATTTATTTTTAAATATGTTCACTGTCTATCTTTTCTGCTAGTATATCCATCAGTATAGATGTTTTATTTTGTTGGTTGGTATTGCCAGGAATTAGAACAGTGCCCACTACATAGTAAGCACTCAGGAAACATTTATGAAATATTTGCATGAACAAATGAGTAGGTTGATGTAGCAGTTTAGCTTTAGCAAATAGGTTAAGTCTAGAGATTCTGTATATGGAAGTTTCTCATTAATTATATTGTTTGAAGATCCAGTTATTGATATTGGTATGTATGGCCTGGGCATAAAGTAATGTTTCTTAAACCAAGGCTTCAAGGTGTAGAAAACAGCACTGGATTGTGAGTCTTAATAAAAGACTTGGTCTTCCCTCTGTTGTGATCTTTTTTGTTTAAACTTGAGGGCAAGTGTGTAGACCCATTTGGATCTCAGTTTCTTTTTTTCTTTTTTGTCAATATAAAGACATTGAGAAAAATTAATGTTTCAAAATACCAATTGAAAATTAGAGTCAAAAGCATTTCTAGAGTTGTTAAACTACAAAATATCCTTAAAGAAACCCTCAGCATTCAGTGAGTGAGGAACCACCTAAAAGCTGAAATGTAAACTCAGGGTGTCTCATGTCTTCTTATGTGTGTGTGTTTTTTTTAACGTAGATTAAGTAGGATTTACAGATCTGGGGGCAGATCTGGTCTCTGAATACTTGGGAAAATGCTTTTGAGTTTCGTTGCTTATATCTTACTGCCTTGCACAGTAAAAATTTCGTGATTTTCCAAAGAGCTCTACTGTTTCGTCAGGACAGAGTACATGTGAATCTTTCTGTCTTTTATTTATTGAAATACAGAAGATTAGAAGAACTAATTATTTCAGTTTGTTGAGTGGAGGCCTCTCTCCACATAAATTAGAACCAGGCAGTTGGACAGGCAGCTGCAGCTGCGTTTGTGAACTGGGCACTGGTGCAAAGCATTGCAGGAGTGAGGAAAAAGGCAGCCCTCGGAGCTCACGGTCACCGTGCATCCAGGGACAAAGAGCAACACCTGTAACAAAGTACAGAGACGTAGAAGCATCTCATTGCCCTAAATACACGAGATAGAAACTTAACCAAATAGATTTAATCAACTACAGCTGGGCTGAGATAAACACATAAGTGCTAAGTAATCAGGCATGTCAGAGGGATGTGGGGCTGGGGCTAGGGCTGGGGCTAGAGCTGGGGTTGGGGCTGGGGCTGGGGGAAGGCGTTGCTGGAATAATTGGAGCCAGGTGTGCTTGCCTGGTGCTGCTTTTTGGAGGTGAGAATTTGGAAAGGTTTGAAATAGGGATGTGGTTTGGCAGAGGGCTGAAAGGAGGCTTTTCCAAGACTAGGGGAGGAGACTGGTAAATAGAGCTGAGTTGAGTTGAAATATGTTGAGGACAGCAAGTACCTTGGCAGCTGTGAAAGCTTCATCTGATGGTTTTGCCTGTTGGTGTTGATGCTGGGAGAATGGTCTTCAGCTGAACACCACAGGTCTTCAAAGCCAGGTGAATTGTGACAGCATGTGACACTGGAAGGGGCAGTGTAGACAGGCCTCTGAAGATAAATGTTTGTCCCCAAATTTCCCCACTACAGATTGGGAGAAACCTCTAGCTTTACCTCACAATCCGGTGATGTCAGCTGCCTTGGAAGCAGTTCCTTGCTTTGGCACTTCTTATGTTCCTATTTTTTTGGAAGATACCTGCCAGGGAGGAAAAGCAGCGAGCACAGGTGATCGAGTTTTTGTTCACAGATTTGGGGTAACCTCAGAGCAGATGTGGTGTTGGGGTCAGGCGTGGAATGAATGTGGTCTTCCCAGGACCTTTGTTTGTTAGATTCAGAAGTCTCCAGAACTACCGTGAGATCTGGGGAGCTAAGACCTGAGCTTGTCCAGGTTAGTGGTGCCTGAACAGGAACAACCAGAAAAGATGATGATGTTTGTGCTACCTTTCGGCCCTCATCTTTAATGAGCTCCAAATCCCAAAGATGAAGGAAAAGCAGACAAATGGCAGAACAACCATTAGTTCCTCATGAGGAAGCCAAGTGTTTGGAGGGTCATGTATGCAGCTGCCACCAATTTGTCACCCTCCTTGAAAATCCAGGGACCTGTAGGCAGGAGGTAATGGCACTACGCTGATCAGAGCCAAAGTCAAACACTGGTAGGCTTCTTTCCAGATAATTACAAAACCTGGCATTTTATTTGTTTTTTTCAACACCCCTTGAAGGCAGATTCTGTTAGCTCTGTTTTACAGGTGTGGAAATTGAGGCTAAGAGAGGTTAAGTGTTCTACCCAAGGTCATGAGCTGGGAAGTAATTGGTAGAACCTAACCTTGAATTCACAACACACTTCCTATAGATGGAGTTGACATGCACTGTGAGTGGCTCTGGGCAATGTGGGCTTCCCCAAGCCTTAGGCATTTATTCGATAATGAAATCATTATTTATTAAGCACCTGTTTGTAATGTGTCAGGCACAGTGCCAGGCACTGGCAGTCCTGACCCCCTACCCTTGAGAATTTGCCAAAGGTAACAAAAACACAGTGGATAGTGAGTTCTCCCTTGCTCCTGCTCCCATTTAGATGATCTCAAGCTCTTTGCTTTGCTTAAATGTGGGCTTAGATGTTGCACCCAGTTTTGCGTGTTGACTTAATCATATGCAGGTAAGTCTTTGAGCTGCAATAAAACAGCCATCTGGTAAGAATTAAATGTGAATAGCTGGGCTGTCATTTATAGGTGACGAGCTTAGAAAGAGGGGCAGGTTAGGGCACCCTGTTATTAACACCAGCTCTGTTCTATACAAACAATTCTCTTATTGGATTACCTGTGCCAAAATATTGCTGAATAGCTTGGAAACAGGTTAGTATTTTGCCCTTTAGCAAAACAGAACAAAAGAAAGACCATGGAGTTGAATTTGGAAAGGAATCTTGGAAAATGAATGTTTCAATACAACAATGTATCATTCACATGCCCAGAAAGTCAGCATTGCAGGGCTCCTGCTGGCAGAATCAGGTGAACTCTGGGATACATTCTGATTTGGTCTTGAATTCTTGCATGTCTTGAGTAGGTTGAAAGTTGGTTATTTTTGTTTTGCTGGCAGTGGCCTTTACTTAGAAGTGCCCAGGAGATATTCTTGGGATAGATGCCAACAGGCTTTCTGTCTTTTCCCTTCAATGTTATAAAAATGTAAATGAAAAGATTCCCCAGCACCAGGTTGTGGAGCTACCTGGGTATTCAAGTGACAGGAAGAGTTGGTTTTTAGGGTGGTCAGGAAGGGCTTCTTAGAGGAAGCGCACTTGAACAGAGACCTGAATGATGAAAAGGCGTGAACTATGCCGAAATCTGGGCGAAGAAGAGGTCAAATAAAGGATCTGCTGGTGTCCAAGCCCTCAGCTTGGAAGCAGCTTGTTGGAGATGAGAGAGGGGCCAGTGTGGCTGGAGTGGAGTTAGCAAGAGGGAGAGTGGTGGGAGGTGTGATTGGTCATTGAGGGGTTGGATCATGTGGGGCCCTGCGGAGTAAGAAGTTGTTTCTTGGCATTTCTTTACATTTCTGTGTTCTTATCCAGTGATTCAAAGAGCTGACCCTGAATTCTGAAGACTTGGGGAGTCCCTGTTTCCTAACAACAGAGAATTGGTTCTATAAGGAGAAATGCGAATAGTTCCACTGGCAAGAGAAGTAGAAACTAGATTATTAGAGTGGATATTTGGGCTCTAGTCCCAACCATGCCATAACCAGCTACAGAACTTGGGCAACTCATGACCTCGTTGGGCTTCAGTTTCCTCATCTGTAACAAACATTTGGAGTAGAATGTCTGGAAAATCTCCTTTCTCACTAAAAGTCAATGGTTTTATTATATATAAATTTCATTTTTGGTTTTATCCTTTTGTTTCTTTCAGATTTTTACCAGTGATCTTACAGTAACCAAGTCCACTCACTAGTTCTGATTTCACTCTTTTCTCTATTCCTTTGCTTCTGGAGTAGCCGGTGAAGTACTTGGAAAAAAATGTCAGGAGGGAAAGAGAGAATTTCAGAACTTTGCACAGTGTACTCAACAGTGCATATTTAACACATTGCCTGTTGCCCTGAAAGAATTCCCAATCACCACGTGAATCGACTGTGATGACTGAGACTTGTTCTCAGACTAGTGATGTACTGTTTAACCAAAAAATGCCATTGTCCTTACTGAGGAGGATTTATCCCATCAAAACGGTGTTTGAGAACCTGACAGTGGGATACTGTTGTTTGCATTTACTCTTTTTTTTTTTTTTTTTTTTTTTTTGAGACAGAGTCTCACTCCGTCACCCAGGCTGGAGTGCAGTGGCGCAATCTCGGCTCACTGCAAGCTCCGCCTCCCGGGTTCACGCCATTCTCCTGCCTCAGCCTCCTGAGTAGCTGGGACTACAGGCTCCCGCCACTGCGCCCGGCTAATTTTTTGTATTTTTAGTAGAGACGGGGTTTCACCGTGGTCTCGATCTCCTGACCTCGTGATCCGCCCGCCTCGGCCTCCCAAAGTGCTGGGATTACAGGCTTGAGCCACCGCGCCCGGCCACATTTACTCTTTTTTTTAAATCGTATTTTGATTTATTGGAAACTTATATTTCAATTAAAAAAAATCTGCTTATCTTCCTGAAATTCAGTATCAATTATACAACTCTCTCATTGAAAAGTATATCTAGGCCGGGCGCAGTGGCTTACGCCTGTAATCCCAGCACTTTGGGAGGCCAAGGCGGGTGGATCACTTGAGGTCAGGAGTTTGGGACCAGCTTGAGAACATAGTGAAACCCCATCTCTACTGAAAATACAAAAATTAGCCTGGCTGGTGGTGCATGTCTGTACTCCCAGCTATTTGGGAGGTTGAGGTGGAAGAATCACTTGAACCTGGGAAGCAGAGGTTGCAGTGAGCTGAGATCGTGCCACTGCATTCCAGCCTGGGTGACAGAGTGAGACTCTCAAAAAAAAAGAAAAGTATATCTAAAAGAAATAAGCAAGACCAAGTATATTAACTTGTTTTTGGACCATTACCATGTCAACACTTCCTATTTTAAAATGCACTGTAAATCATGATTTACCCTTAGGATTAGCTTTGAGTATTTCATTATTTGTTTTGCTTCTGCCAAATGTAAAAGACTAAGTGGGCACACACTGACTCAGAATTAAAGTTAAGGAAAGCAAAGAAACTCTCTAAAACAAACATTATTTAATTTTTCAAACCAGCATTTCAAGACATTTTCACTTGTTGAAAGAAGAAAGCACTTCTGTTTTGTTCTCTAGTATTCACTTTGGCAGGCTAAACTAAACTCTTTTAAATTGCTCCTTTTAATTGAGTACACAAATCATTTTAGTGTGACATGGCATTTATGAAATTGATAATTCAGTCACATCAACTCATTTATTGAGATACATTCATTTCTAGAGATCTTTTGTTTTTTTGAGATGGAGTCTTGCTCTGTTGCCCGGACTCGAGTGCAGTGGCGCGATCTCGGCTCACTGCAGCCTCTGCCTCCTGCATTCATGCAATTCTCCCTGCCTCAGCCTCCTGATTAGCTGGGATTACAGGCGCCTGCCACCAAGCCCAGCTAATTTTTGTATTTTTTAGTAGAGACGGGGTTTCACCATATTGGCCAGGCTGGTCTTGAACTCCTGACTTCAGGTGATCTGCCCGCCTTGCCTCCCAAATTGCTGGGATAATGCTCATGAGCCACCGTGCCTGGCCTAGAGATCTGTCTTGAAGACTTTTACTGACTCTATTAGTTGCTGAAAGAACCATAGGCTCTAGATTTATAGATGGCCATAGAGATAGAGTCTAACCTTTTCATTTATGGGGAGACTGAAGGCCAAAGTAAGATACTTAAACAAAAAAAAAAAAAAAAAAAAAAAATCATTTGTTTATTTATTTTTATTATTTTTAGAGACAGTTTCACTATGTTGGCCAGGCTGGTGTCAAACTCTTGTCCTCAAGTGATCTGTCCGCCTCAGCCTCCCAAAGTGCTGGGATTACAGACCTGAGCTACTGTGCTTGACCCCCTTTTTAAAATGAAAGATATGTCAGGATCTTACATTAGGAGGAAGGCAAAATTGGGGAGCACCGGGGTTTGTGGTTTAGAGTGAAAGTTAATTTCCTCTGTTTCTGAGGCAAGGACAATTAACTCTTTTTCTCCTTGAGGGCAAACAACAAATGATTGTTTTCTAGAAATCAGACAATCCTATTTTTGTTCTAAAATTTCATGCCAACAGTTTACTTACTTTCTTCTTTGAAAAGAATGAGAGAGATTCTGACCTAAAATTGTCTCAAATGTGTACTGAAGATGCTAATATTGTATTGGTAGGTCTTGCCAAGATTTAAGAGGGCATCTCAGAAAGACATTATACACCATTCTACAATGGTGACTTGTTTTCACCTTAGAGATGACAAAGTAGAGGGATAGATAAGAGGCTTAATTCAGCTCATTTCTTACACAGTAGAGAATTATGGATAGGACTTACAGACTTTTGCATAAAATAATGTAACCAGGACCAGAATTACCAGGCCCTGTAAGTTGTTCCTTATAGAAATACTCAAGGCTCCTAGCTCACTTGCTTAATTCATTGATAGTTTATGGTTATACCCCAAACTCAGCAAGTGTTTATTGAGGGACTGTGACCTGGGGACAAAGCCAGGGAACAAACTCCTCAAGTCTAGGAGATTTAGGGTTGAGGGCTAAAGTTTGATTTTTCTCATCATGCAAGATATTCCTTGGTAATTCAGCAACAATCTAAAGGTACCCTATAGAAGACTTGGAATGGGATCCTAAACAAAAATGGGGTTTAAAATTGTTATTAGATTTGTGAATGATATGTATTCTTTTGGGCAAGTAAGTCAGGTAATGGAAGTTCACTTAGTGAATCAGTGCAGTAATGTGGTTAACTAAGTGACACTTACTAAGCCAGAAGTTAATGTACTCATTATCTGTCAGGAAGCAAATCATGGTGTATGTCTCTGAAAAGCAAATGATCGTCTTTCATTAACTGGTTAAGCTCGGCTTTCAAGGCTCATTGTGATTTGGCTCCAGTACCCTTTCAACGACATTTTTCTCTATTCTTTTTTATATTTTCTTAGCTCCGTCTGAATTAAGTATTCCTCAGACCCACTCATGCTGCCTCCACTGCCCTCCTCCTTGCCTGGACCCCTTAGATCCACCTTTCCCCATTCACCCTCTGGCCCAGCTGAAGTGCCCCCTTCCTGCTGCCCACAGATGTGTTTATATCTGCCTGGCCCTCTGCCCCCATCAAACTGTGAACTTCTTGAGGGCAGGTATTGTGTCTGACTCACATTTGAAGTCCTTTTATTACTTAGTGGTGCTTCCCAAATATAAGTTTATATGTGCTATTAGTCTTCACGGTTTGTGTAGTATTCATATATTATTTGCATTATTTATCTATTTTTTTTTTTTTTTGAGACGGAGTCTTGCTCTGTCGCCCAGGCTAGAGTGCAGTGGCATGATCTCGGCTCACTGCAAGCTCCGCCTCCCAGGTTCATGCTATTCTCCTGCCTCAGCCTCCTGAGTAGCTGGGACTACAGGTGCCTGCCACCACGCCCGGCTAATTTTTTTGTGTTTTTTAGTAGAGACGGGGTTTCACTGTGTTAGCCAAGATGGTCTTGACCTCCTGACCTCATGATCCATCCACCTCGGCCTCCCAAAGTGCTGGGATTACAGGCGTGAGCCACCGTGTCTGGCCCATAATATTTTTCTTAAATCTACTCACTTAAAAAATGACTTTAGCTTCATCCTCAACTTCCTAAACATGAAATCATGTTTTTAATTCCTGTAAAAATATATATACATAAAGTATATCTTAAAACATCCTTGGTATCTTCACACTTTGGGAAGGATTGACTGAGTAAAGTGCTTTACACATAGTAGCCATTCAGTTTCTGAGGAATGAATAGTAAATGCGCAAAACATAACATGAGAACCTCTTTTCCCTGTTAGTTTAGTAACTTCACGCTTATTAACCTAGAGATAAAATGAGGAGGGTGCGGCTAGAAAAGACTGAACAAGGCTGTAAGCCAAGCCATTCATTCCTGTCTGTGAAGCATTTAGGTGTTAGATATTACTAATTACCTCTTATGCATTGCAAACTGCTGGGCTAGAGGGGCCTACGGAACAATAAATGTTGTGGATTGCAGAGTCCCTGCTGACTTACTGAGCATCTGCTGAAACTCCAGAAATTGTCTAAGTGGACCCCTTCCCCACAAAAGATTCAGAAAGCAGCGCACTATACATGGGACACATCCTAGAGAAAAGGGGTGTGATAATTATGTGCACACATCACATGGTTGTAGTTGTATTTCTCAGTGTTCCTGTTTGGGGCAGTTTAAGTTACAGATTTCTCACTACCCCTAAGTGTTTTTTAGGAATGCACTGTGTACTGCCCACGTAACAGAGGTCTGAGGGATTTTTCTATAAATTTGCTAATGGGAATTGTATATTTTTTAACTTAATTTTTGAGGTTATTGTAGGATTACTCAGGTAGACCAATTTGAGTTTCTTTAAAAAGAACAAGTTCTATATATTCAAGCTATAGTTAACATAGTTAATAATTAAATTAATCATACTAATAAATATCGAAGGCTTTTATAAATCCATGAAGAGATTTCTGTTTTAGTTACTATACTCTATAGTTGCTGCCTCTATAGAGTGCAGAAATAGTATGCTGTAGTTTCTTATTTATTATGTAAACTGTAGTATAGATTTAGGGTAGCAGATCAGAGACTAGAACAGGCGGTTTTTTTCATTTGGTGTTTAATAAAGTTTAGATAATTTTTTCTTAAATCTGTAGGAATCAGTCTCTGTAAGTTCAGCATGGGATAAAGTCTATTTAGGGTTTTATGAGAAAAATCACGCACTCTTTTTTTTTTTTTTTAATGCAGGGTTGGGATCAACAGTTGTTCTAGCATGGGCAGGGTAACTTGATATAATGACATACATTTTTACCCTGGTCTGCTCTTACAGCAAATTTGAAATGGCTGTTTTGGAAAATGTGCTATGAATTTCTCTCCAGACCTTTGCACCAGGGCAGGCAGTCCAGCCTAGCAAATCTTTGGCACTTGATGCACATCTTTCATAACAGAACTTTGATGCTGAGACTCAGTGTCTTGAAATCAGCACAACAAAATGGTGCCTGAGGATCAGTGTTTACTTTGATCATTCTTCAACTTCTGTGCCCCAGCCTTTCACAGAGCACAAATTGCTTTACCAGAGTTATGGTGCTGAAGCCCACAACTGTTTTTGTAGTCTGGTTGCTGTGGTGATCCTTAGCCTTCCATGAAACTCCCATCTCTAGGGAAATAGAAACCTTTGCAGCTGTCTCGGCCTTTTTGGTTTTGTATCTGGTGGAGGTCTTCACCGAGCTTCTTCAAGCCTGAGAGTGATCGGTTTGTGTCAGAGTAAAATACACACATGGAAAGAGGGCATCCCCTTCAGAATGTGTTGTATTAAAAAAAAGAAAAAACCGCTCCCTTATCCTTCTCTCCAATCGTATGGGGCCTTTGAAGTATCTCCAAGTCTGGCTAGAGTGAAGTGAGCCTTGGAGATGCTGTTGGTCATGATAGTGCTATGAGTAAGCTTTGGGAGCGTGACTGAGGGAGTGGGGTTGCCAGGTGGGGAAGAAAGGGAGTGGGGGCAAAGGGGAAGCTTAACAGGGCCTGTGTGTGCCCAGAGAGAAGTTGGTTTAGGAAGAGAATGTGGGCCGAGTCCAAGGATGCCAGCAGCTTGATGTTTAGAGGACTATGAGGAAACCCGTTTTGACTTGAAGCCTCAATGGAGGATGGTATAGACAAGAGCTTCTTTCCATAGGAACCAAGGGAATGGAGAATAGCAGCTGTGGTTTTAGTGGGTAGAAGTAATAATAGCTAACACTCAGAGAGTGCTTACCAGATGCCAGTCACTGTTCTAAGTGCTTTCGACAAATGACAGATTTAACCCTTTGACATCTGATGGAATAGATACAGTTATTCTCCCCATGTTACAATTGATGAAACTGATGCGAGTAGAGTCTTAACTTCCTCAAGGGCCTAGTGTGGGTAGATGGAGAGCTGAGATTCCAACCTAATGCCTGGCTCTGAGTCACTGTTCTTAACCACCAGGTCAAACTGCCTGTAATGTAGAAAGGAAGGCAGAGTGACCCAAAGGATTGGGTTACGGGAGATGTGGCCAACTTAGAAGAAAACGTAGATCTTGGAAGAGATTAAATTATGCTTTAAAATATGTGTGTTGATTCATGTATTAGTCCATTCTCACGTTGCCATAAAGAAATACCCGAGACTGGGTAATTTATAAAGAAAAGAGGTTTAATTGGCTCACAATTCTCCAGGTGTTACAGGAAACATAGCAGCTTCTGGGGAGGCCTCAGGAAACTTTCAATCATGGCAGAAGGCGAAGGGAAAGCAGGCACGTCTTACATGGATGGAGCAGGAGGAAGAGAGAGTGAAGGGCAAGGTGCTACACATTTTTAAACAACCAGATCTTGTGAGAACTCTATCATGAGAACAGCACTAGGGGGATGGTGCTAAACCATTCATGAGAAACTACCCCCATAATCCAGTCACCTCCCATCAGGCCCCACCCCCAACATTGGGGATTACAGTTCAACATGAGATTTGGGTGGGGACACAGATCCAAAACATATCAGTTCCTTCATCCATTCATTCATTCATCACCAAATATTGTAAGTGCCAGATACTGGATGAGGTTCTAAGGTGATAAAAATACAAGTCCCACCCCATGCTCTGAGATAGTTTATATGTACAAAGTTAATACAAGGCAGCAGATTCTGGATGCTGTAAGAGATGGATCAACAGGACATAGGTCAGTAACATCCTCTGGACACAAAGTCTTCTATTTTTTTTTTTTTTTTGAGATGGAGTTTCGCTCTTGTTGCCTAGGCTGGAGTGCAATGGCATGATCTCGGCTCAACTCAACTTCCGCCTCCTGGGTTTAAGGGATTCTCCTGCCTCAGCCTCCCAAGTAGCTGGGATTACAGGCATGTGCCACCACACCTGGCTAATTTTGTATTTTTAATAGAGATGGAGTTTCTCCATGTTGGCCAGGCTGGTCTTGAACTCCTGACCTCAGGTGATCCTCCTGCCTTGGCCTCCCAAAGTGCTGAGATTACAGGCATGAGTCACTGCACCCGGCCAACACAAAGTCATCTTAAAGAGCATGGCATTTTTTTTTCTGTGATCCAGTGTGAAAATACAAAACAGTAATTAATGCATTTATCCCTCCTTCCAGAAAGAATTGAGAGGTTACTTTGCTGAGTTTGTATATAGTTTCCAGCAGTAAAATAGTTCCTGCCTCTTACTACTATAGAGCAGCTTCCCATTCTCCTCTATGCCCCAAGGCTAACACCCAAGATTAAAGATGGGGGTGGGTAGGTAGTGGGAGAGACAGACAGACAGGGAGAGACATTCATTCTCCTTCCAGCACTGTCATTTTCTAGCCATATGACTTTGGCAAGAACACCAGTTTCTTTACCTTTAAGATGGGAGTAATTAGATATTATGCAGAGAACTTCCTTTTGATGAGAGCAGCAAATCTCAACAGGAGCCATGGATCTACCTATTGTCTTTCCTTAGGAGATGATGATGATCATGGTTATTACTACTGCCGCCACCATGATTTTTAACAATAATCCAAGTGCAGTGTTTTTGAATATTCATGTCTTAGTAATTACTCCTCTCTGGATTTCTGATTTCTGCTAGCAAGGTAACACTGTACTCCTAAAGAATTCCTTACCAGCTTCAGGTTAATATACTTTCTAAGATTTACTTTAGCCCAGGGGAATCCAAATGCCATCCTTTGATGCTGAGAGCATCTTAAATTGCTACCTGAATACAACTGCATTTTGTGGGGTTTTGTTTGTTTGTTTTTGCTGTTACAAATTAACTAACTTTAAGATGCTGCTTAAACAGAAATCCTTATTGAGATCTTACAGCCATAATAGGTTCATTGCCCAACGTGCGTGGCAAGTCAATACACTGAGACACCAGGTTGCAGCAGAGACAGACGTTTAATTGTACAGCTGCTGAACTGGGGGAAATCTCAAATCCATCTCCCACAGGAGTTTGGGGTTGGAGTTTTTAAGGGTTTTGGGTGGGCTGAAGTGTGGAGATTGTTGATGGGTCAAAGAGTGCAGGGTAAAGTCATGGGACAGGGAGATGAAGAAACTGTGTTCTCATGCTGATTTGGTGGTTCCTTTGTGGGAGTCTTTAAACTGGTTGGTGTCAGCTGTCCCATTGGAATTCAGGATCTACTCAGGCAGCTCTCAGACAAAACCCTTAGGATTCTAACATCAGATATCCTATCTATCTATAGGAGCAATGGGGATGCGAATGGTGAGAATCTAGTGCTATGTGACTTGGTTACAAGAAAGTAGGTCAAAGAGCAGCATGTTAATGCTTAATTATATTTTCTGTCCAGAATTCTTGTTAACCCAGTGAGGACAGCTTCAATCTCTGACTGCACGTAGCAGGTGGAATGATTACTCCAGTACTCAGATTTTGTGGGAATTGGGTTCCTGCTATGCTTATTTTGTAAATCAGCTTCTAATGATCACTCCAGTGATTCTCTTTATTATGCAGTTTGATACACCACAGTACTGACGCACAGGCCATTCTAACATTCTGTTGTTGGTAAAGACATACATGTCAGAATACTGGCTTACTAAACAGGTATGTAGCAAAGCTAATTTGAAGCCTATTATAAAATGTAGAAATTAGGCCAGGTATTATGTGGCTCATACCTGTAATCCCAGCATTTTGAGAGGCTGAGGTGGGAGGATTGCTTGAGACCAGGATTTGAGATCAGCTTGGGCGACATAGCAAGACCCTGTCTCTACCAAAAAAAAGAAAAAAAAATTAGCTGGTTATGGTGGTTTATGCCTGTGGCCATAGCTACTTGGGAGGCCAAGACAGGAGATTGCTTGAGGAGTTGAAGGTTACGGTGAGCTCAGATTGTGCAACTGCACTCCAGCCTGGGTGACAGAGTGAGATTTTGTCTCAAAAAAAGGAGAACTTGAGAGGAAATACATTTGTATAGCACATAGTTATATGGGGCTTTGGTTACATATTAGTGTTAAAACAAAGTGATCTGAATGGATGTATTTATTAAATGTGACAGGGAATATATATATATATATATATATAAAGCAAACTTTCCCCCATTTTAATCAATGTGCAAATATTGAGTTTCTTCAGTTTGTCTAAAATTTTAATTTCTAACCATTCTAACACACTTAATTGCCTACATGCAAACCCATGTAAAATATACCTCTAAAAGATAGTGGAATATTTGCTCAAAATATTTTACCTTTGTTATCTATCCCTAAGGAAGAAAACACATTCCAAAGGGTTTTTACATTTTACATGTTTTTATTTGTGTAACTGTTTAAGATAACAAACATTTTCTATGTTCTTTGCCTTGTATGGTTCCTACGGATGGCCCGAGTGCCATTCTGCGCTGTCTTACACACAGAGAGGATGACGATCAGGGTGGCTTGTCCCACAAAGCCTGAGAGTGGCCTTGGCATCCTGTCCAGCATACCTTCCAGGAAGCATCCCCTTCATTTGTTTCAGTAGCTGGAATCTGCTTTTCTTGACTGTGTGTTAATGTTCTGTTTACTATGTACACCCTGACCCCCTTTTTCTGGCCAGAAAAACAGGACAATATGACTCTGTAATTATTATTCTAGTCACATTTCATTAATAACTTTTGTTCGTTCCTTCCTTTATTCCTTCTTTCAGAGAACTTGTTGACAGCCTACTAGATGTCCAGCCCTGTGCTAGGCCTAAGGATGCAGAAATGAGTGTGACTCAGTTTCTGCCCTTGAAGAATGACCTGAGGAATTTATACTGTGACAGGGGAGACAAACATCCAAACCAGGGCGTCTGATCTTTTGGCTTCCCTGGGCCACATTGGAAGAATTGTCTCGAGCCACACATGAAGTACACGAACACTAATGAAAACTCATGAACGAAAAAGAAAAAAATTCGCAAAAGAAATCTCATAATGTTTTGAGAAAGTTTACAAATTTGTGTTGGGCCTCATTCAAAGCCATCCTGGGCAGCATGTGGCCGTGGGTTGGACAAGCTTGATCTAAACAGATCATTATAGTGCCAGGCAGAGGCAGAGGTCGAAATGCCAGTGCTGTCTGAGAGAGCTCCAGCTCTGCCTGAGGGAGGGGTAGAGATTTTACTGGAGATGGCATTGTGAGCTGGACCCACGAGTCCATCCAGAGCACTGTGGTGCACTTTACGCCAGAATCCTGCAAGGCTGCAGTGTGTTAGTGACGTATACAGTACCCTATTCACACAACCTTTCTTAATGCCAAAGAATGGTAGAAAAGTGCCTGTCTGTGTCCTCAGACTTGCATCAGTAGTGGCCTGCTGAGGGCACTAGCAGCGTTCCTCCACCGGAACCACCCGCACATCAGGGTCTCCATTCTGCTTGCCTCTCTTCCCCGCAGCCGGGGGAGCTGTGGCTGCTCTGGGAAGGAAGGGCCTGGGTCTCTGGAATCTCCTTGCAGCGGCTCCCAGGACCCCTTTAGAAGGTCATGACCTGTAGTTTCATAAATACTCCTCTGTTTATATGAGCTCTTGCCCCTCAACCCCCAACCCAAATTTAGTTCCCAGTATTTTTCCAGGGCATACAAAATATGGAGCAGAGCTTATTTCTGCATCCCATTTCAGACTTTCATTTTAGGTTTTTTTTTTCTTTTTTTGTCTCTTTTGTGGTTATATTAGATGATTTTCAGAGGCTCTCAGGGAATCCTGAATCATGTCCTTGTTGGGGGGAGGGGAGATTAGTTTTGAAATGGACTGACAGTGTCCCCCGCAGCACATTAAGTGGTTTCAAGACAAAACCATTGGGAAAGAGCTTAATACCATTTGACCAAGGAGAATGGTTAGTTGAGTGCCCCAGGTCAGGATAAAGACCCTGGGTGTGTGTGTGGGGGAATGTGTGTGTATGTCAAGATTTCTTGAATTCAGTACCAACTGATTAATATTCCTCTAGAAATTCAGAGAAATATAAAAATTAAAAGGAAAAATTTAAAAGCTCCAAACCCAATTCTCTAAAAATATTTTGAGGGAATCTTTTTATACCAATTCCCAAATGGTGAAGGACAAGCAACGGTGAATAAAATATCAGCTGTAGGGGTTCCTTAGACCAGAATATACTTTAAATACTGCAGCAGCAACTAAGTAAATACTGTTCCCACCCCTAGCAGTCAGTTGCACATTTTAGATCCATCTGGGGTCAGGTTTGAGTTCCTAAAAGTCATATTGCCCAAATATCAGTGAAATTTGAGTTCAGTGGTGGGACTCTAGTGTCCTGAAATAGGTTTGTGCCTTTCCATTTGTGCATGCGAAGTGTGGGTGCTGGGAGACCCAGATTCAGGATGTTTTCAGTTACTACTAACATTGTTGCCAAGTGGGATGTCTCCTTACCCCCAAAGAGGGGACAGATGATGGCTATATACAGACCAGCATGTGATTTTATGGGTCTTGGTTGTAGGCACGCTGTTGGAGTTCTTTTCTTATCTTAGTGTAAACTGATTATTGAATCATGCATTTCAGAGAATTATTTGGTCTGGTTTTAGATAATAAGAGTCTCCCTGGTAGTGTTTTGGATGACTTCATTGCTTCACAGGTCCACAGGGGCTGTTCTAAGAATCAGAAATGTTGAAATGGACCTCACTGACACATTAGCAAAATTGCACAGCTGTTAGACTAGCATATCAGTTGCCTTGCTCACTTTGCTTTTTCGTTTGTTTTAATGAACCCCAAGAAGTAGGGGGTGTAACTAATTCATATTCTGAAATCTCTATGGTAGAAATGCCTTGCATCTATATTATGAATCTTGGGAAATTGAAAACAATTTTCATAAGGAATCTTTCCATAAGGCAAGTGGGGTTTCCCCCTCTTCCTGTAATTCATTTTCATGAAGTAATTTACAGAGTTTGAGACAATAGATAGTTTTTGCTTATCAACTATAATCTTTGGAGAACCGAGAAGCCTTCACTATAACAAGGTCCAGAAAAGATTGTCCTTGTTATTTTCTGCTGATAATGTGAGCAAGGACATGCTTCCCAAGTGAGAGATAGGGAGGTGGTCTTTCCACTCAGAGGCTTTGTGCTCCTTAGAGTTGTCCTTGACTTTGGGCAAAGTTGTGTTCAGATTCCCCAGAAAAACACTCAGAAGATCTGCTTTGAATTTCTTTATAAAATTATATGTTTGTTGCATTGCACAGGTAACTGCAGAAGACCTAGTATGAATAGATGTTGTAGAACAGGTTAGACCAATTAACTCTTTTCCATTTAGGGGAAGAATCAGCAATGTATGAGGGATGGTGTTACATAAGGGATGTGGCAGATCAGATTTGCTTGCATTTTCTCACACCACCAGGAATATTGAATATCCAGCACTGTTTGAGACCAGCATGGTTAGAACAGGAACTCTTGGATTAGCCTTCATGGACCAGTTTGTGGTCAAAGTATAGGTTTCACGAGAAACTACATGTGAAAGTTTTTTTAGTTCTGAGTCTTCATCTATTAAGTTCTTCTGCTGAAAGGATGACATCTTAAGACCAGCGGTGTAATTTGTAGTTTAATTAGATGGAGCCATTTTGTTACCATTGTTGCCGTTAGAACTTTCTCACTCTTTTACAATGGGGTTCTTAATCTGGGTTAATGGGTGCTTAACGGGGAGTTCATGGGCCCTGCAATGAATGTAGTTCCCTGACATTGTCTGCAAAAGTTTGTGTGATATGGATGTTTTTTGTTTGGTTTGGTTTGGTAAAGAGAGGGTTCATACATGCATTAAGTTCTCAAATGTTCCATGACTCCCAAAGATTTACAAAGAAGCCATGGTTTCGAGACTGGTCATTGCTGCTCCTTTGAGCTGCATCCCCTTTGGCTCTACCAGCCGTCACAGCTTGCATGGTCCCAGCGTTCGATTCCTTATTACTTATGAGCCCATAGACAAAGCTGTTAACCTGTATTTTTATGTGTAAATTTGACATAGGACTGATGGTCAACTCTTTAAACTACTGTTTGGATTTCCAGGCTGGGGATTTCTGGATACTCTTTGTATCATTTCTTCGTGGGTTATTTATTTGCTGCAGTCTGCCTCAGCTCGGCCTTTAGACCACGAGCGCTGGACAGTGTAGCCACAAAAAGCTTCAGGATATTCTTACATTTGTAACTGTAGTCTACCCTGAGCTATAATTGATCCTAAGGAGGATTTTCTTTTTCTTTCTTTTCTCTCTTTTTTTTTTTTCTCCCCAGCCTGGGAGAAATTGGGCAACTTAGCCAGGAATTCTTTGAGATATTGCCGTGTGTTCTCTCTACATTTCTGGAAGATTTTATACCATGGTTCTTTTGTTAGTTGTTTTGGTTGTACTTTATCTTCCCTTCAGCAAGATTTACGCAAGTGGGGGAAGCATAGAAAAGACAGGTTGCTGAGGGATTAGGTGAGCAGGCGCTTGCAGGACTCATTGTCCCTGCCAAATGATCTTTTAAAAAAACTATTGGGTATTTTTCTTTGAATTTCCCAATTGTAGTGTGAATTCTTCTGTGCCAAATGGCTTTTGGGGCTCTGCCTGGACCCCGTGTGCCAGAGTCAGAGATTCATCTTGGCCAGACACTGCCACATATTGAAGAGGGAGCTGTTTCCAGGAAAGCTCAGAGAGCTGTGGCTCCTAGAAATCTTTCCTTGATTGTATGAGCCAGGCCTCAGCACTTTTGACCATCTGGAAAATTTTGGACCTGAGCACCAATATCTGTCTCATAGATCTTTTTCTTCTCGTTTCATGAGCTTTTATAAAAAATTCTTGTTCATTTGAGATACATACTTATTAGTATTTTGTAGTACATATTTTGACCGAAACTTCTGCGTATCTATGAGCTCTAAGAAGAATTGTATGCCTGAGGACTGCAACGCAAATCTTCAGAAGAAGGGTTGATGCAGCCCCTGCAGATATACATTACTATTCTTTGCATCATTATGGT
This sequence comes from Hylobates moloch, assembly GCF_009828535.3. Lineage (NCBI taxonomy): Eukaryota > Metazoa > Chordata > Mammalia > Primates > Hylobatidae > Hylobates > Hylobates moloch. The sequence goes on from NW_026652280.1 coordinate 134,809,399, forward strand.
ACTCAGTAAATAGTCTTGGAATAAATAGAGAAAGCTTTTTTTTTGTTTGTTTTTGTTTTTTTTTTTTTTGAGACGGAGTCTCGCTCTGTCCCCCAGGCTGGAGTGCAGTGGTGCGATCTCGGCTCACTGCAAGCTCCGCCTCCCGGGTTCCAGCCATTCTCCTGCCTCAGCCTCCCGAGTAGCTGGGACTACAGGCGCCCGCCACCACGCCCGGCTAATTTTCTGCATTTTTTTAGTAGAGACGGGGTTTCACCGTAGTCTCGATCTCCTGACCTCGTGATCCGCCCGCCCCGGCCTCCCAAAGTGCTGAGATTACAAGCGTGAGCCACCGCGCCCGGCCTGTTAAATAGAGAAACCTTTTACTGACACATGCTATTAGTGAAAGAGTGTTGCTTTGCAGTTTTCAGGTACTCTGGAACAAATGATGATTTCATCCCTCCTTCATTCTCCATAGTGTGTGTGTGTCTCTTTGTTCAGTACAGTTTGAATCTTTGCTTCTGCTATTTCTATAGCATCTCTTCTTCTCAGTGACTATCAATCTGTTTATTTCTAGATGCAGACAGCATCTCCAAAGTGTGCTGTGAGGTAGAGTCTTTACAACCAAGGAGCACATTACTTGATATCACTGTAGCTGTACTTGACATCACTGTTCATCTAGTACTTTGATTTAGCACTATGCTTATGCCAAATATAAAGATGATCCTAGCTGTGTGCAGAAATAGCTCATGACAGTTGGAGTGTTGCTTATTTTTGTATTTTTTTGCAAATTAGCCAGCTAAATTCCTTTGAAACTTTTTTTCCCCTTTAGGTAACATATAAATATATGAATTTGTTGTGATAAGTCAATATTTATTGTGTATGTTTACTTCCCGGCCTTTTGGCTAAGATCAAGTGTATTATTGTGTCTATGTTAAGCACAGTTTTTTGTTTGTTTTTGAAACAGAGTCTCACTCTCTAGCCCAGGCTGGAGTGCAGTGGCATGATCTGGGCTTACTGCAACCTCCACGTCCTGGGTTCAAGCGATTCTTGTGTCTCAGCCACCTGAGTATCAGGTGCCTGCTACCACGCCCAGCTAATTTATTTTTGTATTTTTAGTAGAGATGGGTTTTTTCCATGTTGGCCAGGCTGGTCTCAAACTCCTGGCCTACAGTCCATTTTGGAAATTAAGACGTGCATTCTCAAGCTAGTGAACAAGGTGATGCAATTTATTCATAGAATATTTTTGTGGCATTGAAAAGCAGAGAATTAAAACATTATTTTGACATTTGCTGAGTGCTTACCATGTGCTAAAGCCTGGGTTTTGAAAGATAATGAAAGTTTACTGTCTTATTTATCAATGACCTGAGAGTATACTATGATAAGTGACATTGGTCATAAGTGGTCCCTACAAAAAAAGGTAGAAGTATGTTGAGATCACAGTGGGCTGGCAGCCATTGGGAAAATGTGAAATAGTCCAGCATTTAGTGCTGTATCCCTGATGGTTGTATAGACTCAGATCGTGGATCTAGACCATGTCATCCTCATGAGGATTCTAGCTGAGATGTACTGTTATTCCCAGTGCATCATTCAGTCTGTGTCTTTCTAGCCTAAGTCCTTTTTTGTCCTGTCCCTCCCTTATTACTTTATGGTTATCTTTGATGAGTTCACTCTGTTTAAATATGTGATTCTTGGGTCTTGCCTCCCTGCTCTGTATGGAAAGCCAGTATGAGACAGACTGTATGAAAGTATCTAGTCAATATTTCCTTATATATCCCTTTGTTCTCCTATGTTCATGTTGTCCTGGGCTCATGTGTGCCAAGAGGACTTTGTTGAGTCCATGGTTTGCAGCTCTATTCACAGGTGCTTTTTAGTGATGTTAATGACAACAGTGGTGACCTGCAATAGTCCTTGATCTGCTGTCAAAATTGGCTATAGTTTTTGTATCCATCCCATGGTTTTCTTCCCTGTTTTTTTTTTTTTTTTTTTTGACAGGGGCTGTATACAATCACTCTTTATTCTGTGTGTCCTCTGTGCTTCATTTCTTTGGAAAAGCCCTTCAAGCTAAAAGCTGAGACAACGAAAGCCCTGGCAGCCTCCCTTGGCAGCCGCTTTCTCTCAGCTTTCGGCTTCTTTGGCAGAACCCATTTCACTTTATGGAGGTTGGAGCTTACCTGGAGGAGAAGAAAGTCATTTCTCTGGAGATCCAGAGGGATGACCCCACCCCCAGGGGATTTTGTTTTCCAATTTTCACCTTAGTCATTTGACCTAAAGCTTAAAGCAGGCCTAAGGGAAGGTAACTTTTATTCCACCTTGCTGACTTTTCGAAAGAAAAAAATGTGTTCTGTTTATTTGTTCTTTGACAGGGAGCTAAATCATGCTTTCGTGGAGATTAGTGTGGTTGACCCATATCAAACAGCCATTTTATAGTTAAAAATGGTCAAATATTGGCAATATCATCTGGTTCAACTTAATGTATCTTATTCATAGAATCTGAGCTAGATTATAGCTTGTTTCTGTTGATAGTGAGTTGCAAAAAAGTGTTCCAGAGGCTGCTCTGAGTGATTTTCATGGGAAGCCAGGGCTAAGATTTCTACCCTCTTTCTGTTGCTTCCTAGGTCACACTTCACCTGAATCCCATCTCCTCAGTCCACATCCACCACAAGCCTGTCGTGTTCCTGCTCAACTCCCCACACCCCCTGGTGTGGCATCTGAAGACAGAGAGACTTGCCACTGGGGTTTCCAGACTGTTTTTGGTAAGTGCTTAAACCTCCCCCAAACTGATCCTTAGCACAAGGATATAATGATCCTTAAACTTTGCCAAACTTTTAATAAAGACTTACTTTCGTTGAAATAATGCCAGAGTCCAAAGAGTGCTAAATTTCAAGGATGCGCTTAGTGATATTTGGATGATGACATAGATAAGCATTCACAGAAAGCAGACACACCCGCTCATCTTCTGTGGGCAGAGGCTGGGGTCTAGTGCGCACATTAGAGCAGGACCTGTCGTCATACTCTGTGTGGCCTGAGCTTTGGTTTCAGCTCTGAAACCCCCCTTGTGGCATCAGGAGCCCTGTAAATATTGTAACTGGCTACCGGCTGTGTGGTCCCTGACCACAAAATAAATATGCATGGACCCATACTATTTGTATATAACACAGGCCTAATTCCTGATATGAGAATCTGTTTGTTGAGAAAGTGACACAGTGAGCTCCAAAATGAAGTCATTTGTATTTTATTAAAAAAACAAGCTGGAACCCAGCTCTTGTGGAAAGATCCAAATATTACCTACTATTTGTAAATCATGTCCTTTGAGTTTGCCAGAATATTCAAGTGTGCTAGTTGTGGAGAAATAGATGGGTTGTTTGGATGGAATTTTTTTGGTATGATATCATGTCTGATGATGAGCAACACTGCAACTTGGTAGTGGTAATTCACATTGTCTATTGCGAGAGCTGCAGGCTAATGTCCTAACTGCAGCGCCTGAGGCCTTAAACCTCTCTTGCCCACAAGCATCCAAAACAAGTGGAGTCCCCAGTTAATAGCTTTCCTCTTGCCTCATGAATAAACTTTGCCCAGTTAATGACTCTCAATCCAGATCTGTAGTTTCTTTCCCCTGGGTTTGAAGAGTACTTCTAAAAACTCAAAGGTTCTTGTTGAATAATGTAAGAATCCATAGTCAATACAATTATTATAATAAGTACATTCTTATTATAATAAGAATAAAAGAGAGAAAAGGAAAAGCTCATCTTTATAGTAAAATGCCGACTAGTAAATATAGAAGGAGTAAAGGAGTTAGAAAATGATCATTTTGCAACCATCATAATAAAAGTTGACCAGGCAAGAATTATCAACAGATGCTAAATCTAGCAGAGATGGAGGGAGTTCAGGAAATAGTATATTTAGATATTCTTAAAATATCTTTTATACAAATTACTTATTAATTACACATAAAAAATCATAACTGTATACCTTGAGGATATCCCATGATACCTTAACCAAGTGATTAAAATTGATATCAGCAACTATGGACGCTGTGTACCTATAAATGAGAGAGAACACAGCATCACTTTTGTAGTATTTTTGCCAGAAATGCATATAACCTGAATCTAATCATGAAAAAACACTGACAAAACCAAATTGAATGACGTTCTATAAGATAACTGGCCTGTAATCTTCAAAAGTGTCAGTCATGAAAGACAGAAAGGCTGGGGAGCCATTCCAGATTAAAGGAGACAAAAAGACAAGACGCATGTGATCCTGAGCTGGATCCTGTTGGGTAGGGAGTGGGGCAGCTGCTATAAAAGACATTAGGGGGACAGTGGATTGTATTTTATATAAATAAATTATAATTGAGCCTATAGATTAAAATATTATATCAATGTTATATTCCTTGAATTTGATAATTATGTTGTTTTTATGTAAGAATATCCTTAAGAAACATACTTAATACTCTTTAAGGTTAAGGGCTGAAAGGTCAGATCATTCAGGAAAAAAACATGTTGTATAGAGAGAAGAATAAAGCAAATGTGGCAAGATTTTAAAAACTGATGAATCTAGTTAAAGGGTCTACTAGAGTCCTTTGTACTAGCAACTTTGCTGTAAATTTAAATTAATTTCAAAAGAAAACATTTAAACTCAAAAGGTACATTTACAAGGTGGGTATTATGATAACTTTATTGTAGCCTTTTCTGAGAATTGCAACTCATTCTATATTAAAAAGGCCAAAAATCAAAAATTAGTAATTATTTAGTTATTACTAGCACATTTATTTAGCACTTAGGATATTTCAGGTCACTAAATGCTCTAATACTTTAATTCTCACAATAACCTTCTACAGTACGGTAGTGTAGATCCCTTCTTATAGATGAAGAACTAGGATTTAGAGAAGTTAATTAGTGGCCCAAATCACATGGCTAGTTACTTGGAGAGTTGGTACTCAAACCTAGATGGGACCTATCCTACAAGCTGTTATGCTAAACTGTCTGCCTTCGTACTCATAATCACTGTCAGTCTCCTCTAATTAAAGTTACTTGTGATAGTAATACTAATGGCTCTGATCATAAAGTCATATGCACATTTAGCCCTCATACTGTAGAGCTATACTGTTCAATACTGTAGGAAATAGCTGTGCATGGCTACTTAAATTACAGTTCTTCAGTCCTGCTTAGCCGCATTTCAGGTGCTTAGTAGCTACGTGAGGCTAGTGGCTACCACATGGGCGGGTTATGGAGACATTATGAGCAAAGGCAGTGCATGTCCTGGTTTGGATCCAAGCAGTGACCTTGGGCAAATTAATTTCTCTAAACCGGATTTTTCTCAGGCCGTCCATCATAGGGCTGTTATCTTGAGTAAGTGAGATCGTGTATAAAATGTTTGTAGACATCACCTGCCGTTGCTGCTCTTATTTATTTCTAGTCACAATAAAGAGCATGTGGGACGGGTGTTGAATTTGCATCTGTAATTATGAAATATCTAGTTTGGCTGGCCCCAGATTGAAAGGGGTTCTGTTTCTCTGGGCTATAGGCCCAGATGGAAAGTGTGGGCTACGTATGTCATAGTTGTACTTACTGCTGCCTGGATTCTTTCTTCGGTCTGCCAGTCCATGGGTTTTGAGGGAAAGTGTCTTATTCTTAGTTATTAATTTGCTTTAATTTTGTTTAAAATCTGTAAAAACTGCTTCTTGGTCATCAGTTTAGACACTAACAATGAAAGTTTAAAATCTGTAAAAACTGCTTCTTGGTCATCAGTTTAGACACTAACAATGAAAGAAGGTGGCTGCTTTAGTAAACAATTGAATATCAACCCCATTTGGATCAATCCCATATAAGGAGATTGCAGATCAAATAATGAGCCTAAAATTACCAACACGTGGGAGGCAGCATCAGGAGCAGTCAAGGATTTAAATTCCAGGACACCTGAACTCTGCTTTGTTGTCCAGCAGGCTTCCTTTAGGGAAAATGGTTTTTTTTCCCGTCTGCACATTTCTTCATGGCCTGGAAGAGACGATGGAACATCTGTTGTTCATTCACGTTCTCACATCAGCACACAACGAGTGATGCAAGTCGTTGCACAAGCTGGGCCACTCTCCGTGGGCAGGCTTTTCCCTTCCTCTCTGTGGCCTGAAATGAATTTTAGTGTCTGCTCATCTCCTTGACAGCCTGTGCCACAGAGGGTCTGGTGATCAATAGAAATCCAGTAGTGTGTTCTCTATCCGTTTATATAGTTAAGAGTTAAAGTTTGGGGATAAGATAACTAAATTATTTTACATAAAGTATGCATCAAACACTTCAGAGGGCCCACGGGATCTCTGGAAACTCAGGCTTCACCATTTTCATCACTATCTTCTCCGAGGTTACCCAGGGAGCCTAAAGGAGCTGTGGAAAGCGAATGGGTCTCTTGACTGTCAGTCCACGACACATGTATCCTTGCCTGTTTCCTGATATGCTGCTGGAGGGTTTGCATTTCTGTCTCAGAGCTGTCTACTGTGTACGTAGAGTTACAAAACTTTTAACTGTTTTTTTTTTTAATAGGGTGATGAGAAAAGTTCGAGTAATAGCATCTACTCACTTATCAGGGTGACCTTTTTATTTAAATGGACATGTCTGTGTTGTTATTACTGCCCAAATTAAAAAAGGAAAACTTTCATAATTAGTTAGGAGGGCCTTATGTTACCCGGAACATCGCAGCCACCCATGAGGGTGACTAAAAACATACTTTAATACTGGTAATAAAGGCATCTGTCTTTTTCTGTCAAATCATCTCAGTCCTTCTCACCCCCTCACAGCACAGGCAAGAAGGGAGCACGTCAGGCAGGGAGAAAGTGGGATTTAGTTTTCTCTGCAGGTGCAGCTCCTTTATCTGGTTATTCTGGTTACCTAGGAAATATGAGTGGGATGAAGAGTGATGCTTTCAGGCTGAGTTTCAAGTAGCGAATCTTTGAGTGTGAGTCACACACACACACGTGATGAAGTTGTCGTAATCTTATAGTTTTCCTTTTGCAGGGTGTATGGGTGGCCCAGAGAACAATCAGAAATAAAAATCATCTTACCCTCTCAGTGTGCCATGTTGAAACTGCAAATAATCTCTTAGAAGGATCACATAAGCCTGTTTTTATTTATGCATTCATTTCTGCACTGAAAAAAAAAGTAAGATAACTTAACTGGGTGATGATGCCTGCACCTTCAACCTGAATTCGCTAAAATGATTGAGGAGAGCCACAATCTGAAGTTGTCTTTAAGGACATACTACAATTTAAATACACGGTTTCTAGAGAAAAGACACAAATGGCCAAAAAACACATGAAAAGATGCTCAATATCATGAGTCATTAGGGACATGCTAATGAAAACCTCAGTAAGATGGCACTTCACACTAGGATGGCTATAATAAAAAAGGTGATAACAAGGGTTGCAAAAGCTGTAGGGAAATTGGAACACACATACATTGCTGGTAGGAATGTAAAATGGTTCTGTGGAAAACAATTGAGCAAAACACGTGTCCCCAAGAACTTGTCCACAAATGTCCAAAGCATCATTATTCACAGTAACCAAAAAGTGGAAACAACCCAAATGTCTATCAACAGATGAATGGATGAAAACAGTGCTATATCCATACAATGGAATATTATTTAGCCGTAAAAAGGATTGAAGTTCTGATACATACCACAACATAGATGGGTCTTGAAAACATTATACTAAGTGAAAGAAGCCAGATGCTAATGGTCACAAATTGTATGATTCCAATTTATATAAAATGTCCAGAATGGGCAAATCTGTAGAAACAGAAAGTAGATTAGTAATTGCCAGGGGCTGATGGGAGGGGAAAATGGGGAATGACTACTAATGATATGAGGTTTCTTTTGGAAGGTGATAAAAATGTTCTGTAATTACATAGTGGTGAATATACCACACCTTGTGAATATACACAGAAACACTGAATTGTACAGTTTAAAAGGCTGAATATTATGGTATGTGACCTGTATTTCATAAAACTGGTAAGAAAACCTTGCTGCAGCACTTTTTTTTTTTTTTTTTGAGGACAGAGTCTCACTCCATTACTCAGGCTGGAGTGCAGTGGTGCAAACATGCCTCACTCTAGCCTCAACCTTCTGGGCTCAAGCGATCCTCTTGCCTCAGCCTCCTGAGTAGCTGGGACTACAGGTGCATGCCAATATGACCAGCAGATTTTTTTTGGTATTTTTTGTAGAGATAGGGTTTTGCCATATTGTCCAGGCTAATCTCAAACTCCTGGTCTCAAGTGATGCACCCACTTTGGCCTCCCAAAGTGCTGGGTTTATAGGCATGAGCCACAGTGCTGGGCATGAACTAGATTTTTTAAATGTATCTTTTTACTTTATTCCATGTACCCGATTTTTTTTTTTCTTTCTTTTTTTTTTTTTGAGAGAGGGTCTGGCTCTGTAGCCCAAGCTAGAGTTCAGTGACATGATCTCGGCTCACTGTAACCTCTGCTGCCTGGGCTCAAGCCATCCTCTCACCTCAGCCTCCCGAGTCGCTGGGACTACAGGCATGCACCCCCACACCCAGCTAATTTTTGACTTTTTTTTTTTGTAAAGATGGGGTTTCACTTTGTTGCCCAGGCTGGTCTTAAACTCTTGGGCTGAAGCCGTCCACCTGCCTTGGCCTCCCAAAGTACTGGGATTACAGGTGTGAGCCACTATGCCTGGCCTCTAATTTTTTTTTTTAATCTTGCTTTATTTGTATTCCAAACTTGAGCATTCTCTCCTGCAAGGTCTGTAGACTTGGAGCCCTAGGACAAGCAGACGTTTTCAAGATGAGACCCTAGTGCCTGGCTTTTAATAACCTAAAATACCTAGTCCAGAGGCCATGGCCAGCTTACTTATGTCAGGCTTAGTCACTTTGCATGCTCGTGAGGAAAAAAGGGTATCTAAGATTAGAAGTTTCAAGAAATAAGCAGCTTCTTCCAACCTCATTCACTCTCGATATTACTGTGCTGTAATCTATTTTTTTCTAGCCATTTATCATTAAAATCAGAGAGCAAATGTATGTGAATGTGTGTATGTTTGAGTGGGGGATGGGGCATAGAAGGGGATTTTGGTCTTTGAGGTACAATTGCCAGAGCTGGCATATAAAAATAGAGGATGCCCAATTAAAGTTGAATTTCAGATAAATAACAAATCATTTTGTTAGTGTGCCCGTGCGGTATTTGGGACATAACATATACTAAAAAAGTATTCATTGTTTACCTGAAATTCAACTTTAAGTGGGTGTCCTGTACTTTTTCCGGCAGCTCTACTGGGAGGTAATTCAGGTTTTTGTTTCCAGTAACACCCTGGCCTGGGTGTTAGGAGGCCTGAGTACTAGTCTTGGCTCTGCCACTAACTAGTTATACATCATCGAGAAAAAAATCACTTAACTACTCAGGCCTCGTTTCCTCATTTCTAAAATGAGGGGATTGTACTAGCTCATCTCTAAAGTTCCTCCTAGCTTTTAAACTCTGTGATTCTTTGATAGTACGACTGCTAGATATTATATCCCAATTTAATTTGGAACAGAAACTGGCAAATTGAGCATTGCCTCTTCAGCAAATCCAAGTAAATATCAAGGCAGGGCAGTTGCAATAAATGACAGAAACTAAACTCTATGCTATTAGCTTTGGATTAAAACAAATCAAAACTTAATTCTAATGAAAAATGTAAATTAATAAATTTAAAACCAGTTTTGTGTTTTCAAGAAGTGGAGAGGGATGGGTGAAGAAGCTGGAGCTGCCAACATCTAGTTTATTCCTTTTGCTTAAACTAGAGGCATTAAAAAAAAAAAAAAGGTCCAAATATTTTGGGCCTCTGCCACCAAACCACAGGCAGTTCTCTGGTCTGCACTGGAGTTTGGATTACTGACAAGACTCAGTGAAAAACAAGTGCTATTTGTTTTCCTGTGCCTAGTATTTAACTGGAAATCAGAAGGCTAAATTTCCAATCAGTTGCTAAATAGCCCCAGATGTGTGCTCAGTGTAGCACTAGGAAGGGACATGCACAGCCCATACCACCGCACATGTCCAGCTGTTACCTTTTCATGAAGCCAAGTGATGTGTAACTGAGGGTTGTAGTGTCTGTCCAAAAATGCCCTAAGAATAACTCAGACATTCAAGTTTGCTTGTGGAGAAGGGAACTTTTTTTAAAAAAAATTCTGTATTCTATTGTGTTACATTAAAAAATCTGGAAATAATTTTTTTCTTTGCTAATTTCCTTCTTTCCCTTCTTTGGCAGTTCCCCCACCCCCATGTTTAGAAAAAAACACAGAATTAGCATACCGGGTATGACGGTTTATGTATGTACTTGTTCATTCATCCAACACACATTTTTTAGTGCCTGACTGTGAACTGTGCTAGCTGTGGAGGATCTAGGGAAAACTGGGGTGAATTGCCTGTCCTCAGGGAGCTTCCCATTATGTGGGAGAGCTGGTTGAAAAATTGGGAATTGCAGTTTAGTGTGCTAAGTACTATTACACTAAATAATAGTGAAAATTGGAGAAGATGAGAATAGTAGAAATTGGAGAAAATGAGAATTCTCTTCTTCCGAATGCAATCAAGGCAGTTTCCTGCATGAGGTTGGCTCTGGAGAACAGCATGTGGCAGATGGGTCAGGGTTGCAGACACAAACACAGCTCTTGGCTCGGCCAGAAGCATTACCCCTGTATTCCAGGGACCCGGATATACCAGTTTGTGTTTTGCAGTGAGGTCTTTCCCCAGATAAATTCTCTCTTGAAGGCAGATTAAATAACTAAATGTTTCAAGATTGCTGGTGGTTCTTCTTTTTTTAAATGTCTCTTGTGGAATGACTCATTGTGTCCTGTGGGATATTCCAAGTGGTTGTGTACCATGCATTTTTATTCCGGAGTCTGCTCATCTGTTGGTTTTGTGGCTTGTCCTTAAAAGCCTTAATTATATGGGTCTTGATCCTCTCATGAACTAGGGTCAGTCAACTACCCTAGTTCAAACAACTCATTCCTGTTTCCTAGGAGTGAGTTTTTGGCCCTATTGTGGCCATTGAGCTCTTCCTAAATGTCACTATGGCAATTAGAACATTGGAAAGAGCCCAGTTTCAACTGGTAAACCTGGTCCAGAAGGGGTTTTTGAAAGACTCCTTGGGATTTATTCTAACTTGCTAGGTTAAGGCTGGTGAATGTTGTGAGTGAGTGAATGGCCTGTGGCCCCTGGGAGATTTGCCTGGGTGTATTTTTCCTGAGGAAGACATACTGTCCAGGAGGGTTCACGCAAGTGTAGACTTTTCCTGGCTCTGGCTGGACTTGTGTCATGTCTGTGTGCAGGCATGGGTCGCAGCCCTATGAAGGCTTTGCTTTCATTCAACAAATTGAGGTCAAATAAGCTCACTTTCACTGAGGAGGCAAGGTTGGTGTTTCTTCGTGTGGAGTCCCATGACGTCTTTTAAGGCTTTATTGTCTAAGGCTAATCTGGTAATCAGATGCATCAGCCCTTCCCAAGTGTTGGGCAATTGTATCAAATGTCACATCTCCGGTGCCCTTTGTTGACGTGGTGGCCAGCCTCCAGAGAGCTGTTTGGTAGAAAAAGTGACTGTTTTGTTAAGGGAGGTTGCAGAATATTTTATTTCCATGTAATAGGAGGGGAAAAAAAACCCAACTGTCTACCAGGAGACTAAGGGAGGCTGACTTGAAGGCTGTGCTGTGCCTTGTTCCTCTCATAAATTATAGACAATGATGCCCTTGGTAAAGGTTCTCCACAGGTGGCCCACACTCCCCATCTCAGAAAGCAACTCCAGATGGTCCAACTCCTTCCTGGGCACAGGTTGTTGGGTTTATTTGAGGCGAATTGGTTCTTGCACCTCGAGTCCACATTATCTAACTCTAGCTTGGAAGCTACTTCTGATTTCTTTAGCCTTCTAATTTCTGTGTCTAGGATAGAATTTGCTTTTCTCAAGGTCTGCCTTTGCCTTTGGTTCCGAACACTCTATCCTTAGATGGCCCAGCGTCTTTGTTGCAACTGTGGGTCCTTAATGCTGCTGTGCTAGGGACTCACCATTGGTTTGCCTCTGCCTTGTCCCACTGAGGTGGTGAATGACACGGTGTATACCTGGAAGTCAGGGGGTCGTCCATCTGCCACCTCTAGCAAAAGTCTCACAGTCCATTTGATCTCTGGCCTTTCCATCTTTATCACGGAGAGCCTGTTCTTGAGATTCTATTGGTTCTGGGTGATACAGATGGCAGGGTGATGTTCAGAGCTGCTGTTTGGAGCCAAGCCTGCCCCAATCCATTAAAACAGGGTTTTTATATCCTTTTCTTGCAGTTTGTGTAAGAAGACTATGGTCCTGCCATAGTGAGGAATGACTCGTGGCCTGTCAACCTCAGCATCTGTCAGACAAATCTCATGGCCCGATGTGAGGATACATACACACATATGTGTATGTTTAACAAGCACTTCTAGTGTGTGCCATGTGTGAGGTACTCTTCTGAGTACTTACATGTATGACCTTAGTCTTCATAATAAGCCTGTGAAGTAGGTGCTTTTGTTGTCTTTGTTTTAAGATGAGGAAACTGAGACAAAGAGGTTAACACGTACCTGGTCCCATAGCTAGTAAGTGGGGGCTCTAACCTAGGGATGGTACTTAGTAAGTACTCAGTAAATGTTAGCAATAATAATAATAATACTTTCCAGAATGGTAAATAGGGACCTCATTGGGAACAGTCACACTGCTGACTCGAGGGCATGATTATGATTTTATCTCTAACTCTGGCCTCCAGTCTGGAGCCACTCATGACTGTCCCAAGAACAGGGCTTCAGAAATGAACCCGTAGAGCCAAATCAGGGCATCGCATCAGGTGAGCAAACTTCTTGTTTCAGCAAAGTGTGTTGTGCATGACTTATTTCAGTACTGGCATCTAGATCATATCAGTATTTCACTTGGATAAGGATTTTAAAACTGTTTCTTGACCCCTTTCCCAAGAGCACTTTCCCTCTGGGGTCCCAGATGGAACGTTTCTGGATCAGCTCCACCAGGATGCCTTAATATCTGCATCTATCCTGAACCCTGTGGGGACCATTTGTTAATTGATGCTAAATATGTTCAGTTCAACCTTCTTTGCTTTGACCTAGGAGACCACCTTGATCATCTTCAGAGACTTCAATGTAGACTGGGAAATGGGTGTGGCCTGCTTAAGAGGGCTCTGCCTTTGCTTCAGAGCTAATTTTAGGAAGCTCAAAGGAGGCTCCAGCCACAGTTGTTTTGGGCTAGAGGCCTCACCTCCATTGTTGCCCTCCAAGGAAATGCCCTTTAGAATTTTTTTTTCCCAAACTGTTGTTAGGTCTGTGGTTCCTGGGCCAGAATATGCAGCTCTGTTTCTCCTGGGGCTTGCATCAGCCATTCCCAGGAGCTGTCAGTCAGCATTTATCTAGAGAGACAGAATCAGTCAGGGATATATATGAAGAGATTTATTACAAAGAATTGGCTTATGCCATTGTGGGGACAGGCAGGGCAATCAAAGGCCATAGGGAGGCCTTCAGGAAGGGCAGCTCAGCATGAGCAGAAGCCACTGTCCACAGGTGGAATTTTTTCTTCCTCAGGGAAGAGTTGGGTGTGCTCTTAATGGCTTTCAATGGATTGAATCAGGCCCACCCAGATTATCTGATACAATCTCCCTTCCTTAGTGCCACCTGATTATGGAGTTTAATGGGGTCTACAAAATTCCCTCACAGCAACGTGTAGATGAGTGTTTGATTGCATAGCTGGGGAAGATGGCCTAGACACATTGACATATAAAACTGACCATCACAGAAATTTTTAAGATCCTTGAGCAATTTGTTGTTGTTTACTCTAACTTGACTTCTAGCCAAGTAATTATTTTGTTTCTTTAACAGTCATTCCTATTTCTGTCTGTCCCTTCCATTCCGTTCTCCTCCACTCTGACCAGCACAGCTCCTGAGATTGCTGAGGGGGACAGAGAGGGAAACAACCCACCAGGAGAATCTCTGCAAGCGGCGGTGAAGGGTGGGAGCCCCCTGCTTTGCCTCACTGCTTTTCCTTTTCACTCTCCTCTAAGCCTGGAGAATGTTCCTCTGTATTTGCCTACCCAGCCTTGATAGAAAGCTTGCCCTAAGACACCCAGGTCTTTGCTGATCTGTGAGCCAGTCAATTCCCTCACCAACGGGAGATGAGCTTTCCAGGCAGAGTGTCCACCTTCCCACAGTGGAAAGAGCATCATTTTTGGAGTCCAGCAGACAGTTGGAATCTGCACTCATTTCTTGCTAAAGGTGTGTAATCTGGCACTTTATCTAATTGCTCAGAGCCCCAGTTTTTTCCACTATCAGATATGAGGATTCAGAATCCATGTGACATGCACTTAGGAAGTGTGCAGCCTGAGCTTTTGTGATTAATATCATATTTCCTAGTGTTTTATTAACATGAGGCTGAGGGAAGAGCGTGTCTACCCTACACTACTGATTTCTGAGCCTGGTAGCTGACTCTTCCACAGCGATGGAATAGAAAGAGCTCTAGAGTGAGAAACCACGTCTTTGGTTCTATTGTCAACCCTGTTGTCTGCTAGCTGTGTGCCTTGGGTTGAGCTTCGATTTCCTTCTCTGTAAAATGGAATTGAGATTATCAGCCTTGATGAAGAAAAACTCTAAGAATTCTAGGAACATATTTGGAGCCAGGCATTTATAAAAGTCAGTTTTTGCTCTTGAACTTGACTTGGCAGATTGGATGTAACTTAGAAGAAAAAAAAAAAGAGAGTCTTCCCTCCTGCGGGGTTCTCCAGGAGCACATTTGGAGGACAAACTTAGATAAAGGAATACGGCAAGTAATAGTAATGATACCAACATTTCATTTTTTTCCTGAAAAACATCATTTAGATTGAAATGCACTTTGAATTTGGGGGTAAGCTCTTCCATCAGGCTAACACTGGCAGATGAGGAAGGGTAAAGTTAGGAGTCTGAAGAATTTTTTGTAAAGCTGGACAGGATTCCTGTGTGGCCTGGGACTCTACTTTGGAAAACTATATTAGAAAGCAGCTTGTGCTTCATCAGTTTGGTAACTTGTGGGGACTTTGTTTTTCAGATGGAATGACATCTTCTGCTTCTCTTTGTATATATACACACTCACATGTACTGTTGTTCTGATAACGTTTCCATGGGAGATGAGACTATTGCTTTTGTACTGGCTCATGTTCAAGTTTGTGCATGTTTGTGTTTGGAGGGCAGCATCTCAGAGCTTTCCTCTTGGACGTGTGTAAACATGCAGGGTGTTAAGAACATGGGGCGATTTCAATCGTTTAGGTTTTTTTATATTTCTGCAAAAATTAAGAACAGGATGATCATGAATGTTTTGAGAAAAAGTAATAGTCAAATATGTTTTAAGTCATTTTATTGGAAGAAAGTAATCTGGTTTGGGGTATTAAATAAAATCACCCAAGAATTTTTAAATGGCTGCATGGATTTGTGTTTCATGAATGCATGATTGGCAGATACCATCATCACATGGCTCATGAATATGTAGCTTTGCAAATTATGAACCTAGGTTCACAGGCATGGAAGTTATTATTTCTGTGAAACGAAGCTTTTTTAAAAGGCACTGAGTCATGATATATGTTAATAGAAAACATGTTTCAGATTGCATTTCACATCACATGGCTTCAGAGGAAATAGGCAAGTGGGGTCCTCCCAGGAATTGGGTAGGGAGAACGTGTGATTTTTCCTCTTTTAGAATGCAGGGTTCAGTCTTCATTTGGAAGGTAAATATTTCAATACTGTTCCAGTATGTTTGTTTTTGCTGGACTTTGTGTGTCCAAAATACATAAAAGCATAATCTTTGTAATGCCTTTCTGTGTGGGGGCTGTGATGAGTTCTAGGGCCAATCTGTAGATCCCACTTAAACCTAAACTGAGATTCTTGAGGAATACCTATTCTCCTTTACCGTGTGTCTTTTCCCCCTGGAATTGAGCCAGCAAGTTCTTGACATGGCAGGTGTTTCTGAAATATCCGTATGTTTTTCTTTGCTTTCTTTGTCTTCCTTGTTTTGCTCTTTCTATTTTCCTATGCAGGCAACTCCAAAAAGAGATTTGTTTGTGCAGGAGTCAGGAAAAGGGGAGAGGAATACTGAAAGCTGGGAGTAGGGCAGGACAGAAGAGGGAGAGGAGTCTATTTTCATTGTGTAAGTGTTGATCTTCCACCAATGCCAAAGTCACGGACATGTGTGTAGTTGGATGTGTGAGTTAGAGCAGCCCCAAGGGCCTGTAACCTGAATAGCAGGCACTCACCCAGCTGATAACTCAAGTTCCAAATGGACCACAGCTGAGTTGTAGGGGATGCGTGTGTGTGTGTGTGTGTGTGTGTGTGTGTGTGTGTATACGTGCGTTTGAGGTTCCTGGAACAGATTTCCTCTGAGATCTCAATAGGCTTTTTCGTTATCATTGGGGAGCTATGTTTCTCTTATTTCACAAGGCCCATTTCTTCCTTCTGAGATGTGCAAGGAGATAACTCCATCCATGACTTGGCTTTACACTCTCCCTCTTGGCTTTTTTTTTTTTTTTTTTTTGAGACGGAGTCTCGCTGTCGCCCAGGCTAGAGTGCAGTGGCGCGATTTCGGCTCACTGCAGGCTCCACCCCTCAGGGTTCACGCCATTCTCCTGCCTCAGCCTCCCGAGTAGCTGGGACTACAGGCACCTGCCACCTCGCCCAGCTAATTTTTTGTATTTTTAGTAGAGATGGGGTTTCACTGTGTTAGCCAGGATGGTCTCGATCTCCTGACCTCGTGATCCGCCCGCCTCGGCCTCCCAAAGTGCTGGGATTACAGGCGTGAGCCACTGCACCCGGCCTCCCTCTTGGCTTTTTATCATCAGTGCAGAGGAGAGATTCTTGCTTGTTCTTCAAACAATCTCATTCGAGCTTTATAAAGATTATTGGAGTTTAAATAATATTCATATCTGTGGCCTAGAACAGTGTTACTCAAGTATGCATCAGAATCATGAGTGGCAGAGGGAGGATTATAATGTAGTTTCCTACGTTCCCACCTCCCACCACCCTGGAGTCTGCATTTTAACGTACTTCTGTCTGAGGATCACACTTTGGGAAGCGTTGGCCTTGAGATGTTTTCTTGACATTGATTTATGTTGAGACCAGACCAAGAAGCAGATGGTTGGATGGACATGATCAGTTCATAAGCATGTTCCTTTCTTAGGGTCATATTGGAGGAGGTTCTAGAGAAGCACTGTCCAGTAGAAATATAATGCGAACAATATATGTAATTCTAAGTCTTCTATTGGTGCATTTAAAAAGTAAAAGAAGGCTGGGCATGGTTCCTCATGCCTGTAATCCCAGCACTTTGGGAGGCTGAGGTCGGCAGATCACCTGAGGTCAGGAGTTCGAGACCAGCCTGCCCAACATGGTGAAACCCCATCTCTACTAAAAATACAAATAATTAGCCAGGTGTGGTGGCAGGTGCCTCTAATCCCAGCTACTCAGGAGGCTGAGGCAGGAGAATCGCTTGAACCCGGGAGGCAGAGATTGCAGTGAGCTGAGATCGCGCCACTGCACTCCAGCCTGGGTGAGGAGCGAAACTCTGTCTAAAAAAAAAAAAAAGTAAGTAAAATTACTATTAATGATACTTTGTTTAACCCAGTAGATCCAAAATAATATCACTTAAACATGTAATCAGTCAATAAGAATTAATGAGATAGTTCACTTTTTTCTTGTGCTAAGTGGTATGCATTTTACATTTATAACACAGGTCAATTTAACTAGCAACATTTCAGGTTCAGGTACTTGATGGTGCCATGTGACCAGTGGACACTATATTGGATAACACAGCTGTAGAGCAATGATGCCTTCGCTAACCCCCTGGCAGACACATGGTTGCTCATGGCACTTGTTCCCATTTCTCCACTGCTCCTGAATATGACCTCAGAATCCTTCTCGGCACAGAACCTTAGGCAGGCACTGCCAGTTAATTGGACATCAAGATTTATTTTATTTATCAAACAAACACTTAACAAGTATCTTTTTTGTACCCAACACTTGGGATATACCCATGGACAATGCACACTAAGATCCCAGCCTCTGAAGGAACTTTCTAGTGGAAGGAGTTGGGCAATAAGCATATTATATGGCATTTTAGAAGATGACAAATACTGTAGAAATAAAATGTAAAGTGGGTTTGGGGGAATCAGAATTCCTAGAGTGGGGCTGGGTGGTGGGGTTGTAAATTTAAATGGGCCCATTGAGAAGGTAACATTTGAATAGACTTGAAGGAGGTTGAGGTGAAACTTAAGATGAGACTTAATATCCACTTTTGATCTAGGGTGGCCTGAAGTTTCCTCAAGACTTCATCTGGGAGCATTCTTTTTGGGGTAGGGGTCAAGGAGGCAGGAGGTTGGGGATAGGGCAGTGTGGCACTATCCACAGCAAGCTCCTGTCCTCACCACTGAAGACTAAACCAACGTCGGGGAGGCCCAGAGAGAGGCTACAATGCAACCTGCCAGGCGGTGAGTCAGCTGATATGCTAAGTGCTAACGCAAAGAACCTCAGTGCCAGGAAAGTGGTGTCTGTGCCCATTAGCTGGGACTTGTGTACCTCACTCAGGCTTGGGAGATCAACCTTGAGGCTTCCGTGGTTCTGCTGAGGACTTTAAGAGTTAAAGCTTAAAGACAGGTGTGGAAACAAAGGGCTGGTTGCCTCTTTGGCTTTTTTCATGTACTTTTGGATGAGGTTGTTGAACCTGATCCAGAAAAAATAATAAACTTGGCTGTGGTTGCCTAGCCGTAAGTTCTTGTAATAAAACTCCCAGCAATTGGCAGATAGAGTAATGTTCTGCTCTTTAAAAAAGTCTAGTAGCATAACCTGAATTTCAAATACAAATGTTGTGCATGGTTCAAGTAGGGAAGAGCATTCAGGAGAGTCCAGGGTGCATCTCAGCATCCCAGGATTTGTTAGACTGTAAAGTGCTTCACAGTTCCCCTTCAACAAACCTTTACTAGGAATTGGGACGCTTGGAGCCCAGTGCTCTGTTCATTCCCGCGGGAAGACATTTGTCATGTCAGGGAATGTTAGAGGATTGGGTTTTAATTAGCAAGCAGGAGGAAAGTTCACTGGGTTGTGGGGAAGACGTGGAATTACTAAATATGCTTTAATAATTGGTTTTTAGGTGGAGTTATTAGGTGAAAAATCAAATCATTAGCTTTAAAGCTTGGCCAAAACCTCATTTCCTGGGCAGTAAGGGAAGCAATGAGTTTGGGTAATGGGAATGAATAAATTATGGTGTATCCTTTCCTATAGGTAACAACATTGAGCTTTCATTCAACAAGCAATTATTGGGTCCTTGCTTCATGCCCAGCACTATGCCAGGCCCAAGGGATTCAGAATGAACAAGGTTTTTTCTTGGCCCTCGAGGCATTGCTTTGTCAAATGAGGGTGGCAGGTGATACTCCTGGGAGGACACAGAACGGTTTGCCATGGGAGCAAGGTAGGATAGAGGGGTTCAGGCAGGGTGCAGGGTGTAAAAAGACCCAGGAGTGTGTGGCAGCATGATGTGTTCTACAACTGTGAGTAGTTCTTGGGTATGTGGGAGGGTGGCGTGAGATGAGGGTGGGCAGAGGCACTTCAGTCATGCACCATGTTAAGATGCTTAGGTGCCATTCCGCTTTATCATGTGTTTACTTTTTACAAGGATTACCCAGGTGACAGTGTGGAAGAGGGGTAGAAGGAACAGGAATAGCAGCTGGGAGGGTAGGAAGTTACTGCAACAGTTTGGTTGAGATTATAAGGACCCAAAATGGGACAGTGTTGTGGCAAGCCTCCAGGGATAAGGTGGAAGATGGGGCATAGAATAAATAGTCTCTGGCACACAGCTCCTCCAGCCCTCATAATCTCTGAAGTGCTAAGTACCTTTCTGTATGCTAGTGAGATGACTGGTGGCTGGGGCTCCTGGATAGCCTCTGGATGGGGGCTGGTTGCCAAGGGAACCAACCATGTGATTGGAGGTTGGAACTTTCCGCCCACTCCTCTGAAGGAGGGGAGAAGGGCTGGAGATTGACTTAATCATCTATAGCCAACGGTTTTATCAGTCATGCCTGTGGAATGAAGGCTCCCTAGAAATCCCTGATCTGTGGGGTAGGGTTTGGAGAGCTGCTGGTTGGTGAGCATGTGGAGGTGCTGGGGTGTGGGGGAGTGGCGCTCTCTGAGAGGGCACAGAAGCTCCTCACCCCTTCCCCATACCTTGCCCTATGCATGTCTTCCATCTGGCTGCTGTTCCTGAGTTGTATCCTTTATCATAAATAAATAAACTTAAAAGTATTTCCTTGAGTTCTGTGAGCCATTGTAGAAAATAATTGAACTTCAAGGTCATGGGAACCTATGATTTATAGCCCCACTATCAGAAGCATCTGAAGAGGGGCAGTCTTGTGCGACTGAGCCCTTAATCTGTGCGGTCTGACCTATCTCCAGGTAGATGGTATCAGAATTATATCGAAATACACAGCATCAGTTGGTGTTCTGAGTTGGAGAATTGGTTGGTGTGGGAAAAACACCCAGATGTCCGCTGTCAGAAGTAAACTATTGAGAGTGGTGTGAGCATAGAGAAAAATAGATTGTTTTTCTCCTATACACTCTTGCAGTTATTTTCCTTGCAATGACGATTGCAACCCTTTCTCATATTAGACAAAATTATTCTGGAGCATGGACTGGTAGACTAGAGGAATGACCTGGAAATATCTTGTCTTCATTTCAGCAGATGATATGATTTGGGTCTGTGTCCCTGCCCAAATCTCATGTTAAATAGTAATCCTGTGGCCAGGCATGGTGGCTCAGCCTGTAATCCTAGCACTTTGGAAAGCTGAGGCAGGTGGATCACCTGAGGTCAGGAGTTCGAGACCAGCCTGGACAACCTGGTGAAACCCTGTCTCAATATAAAAATTAGCCAGGCCTGGTGGTGGACACCTGTAATCCCAGCTACTCAGGAGGCTGAGGCAGGAGAATCAATTGAACCCGTGAGGAGGAGGTTGCAGTGAGTCAAGATCATGCGATTGCACTCCAGCCTGGGCAACAGAGTGAGACTCTATCTAAAAAAAAAAAAAAAAATTGTAATCCCAGCTGGGTGTGGTGGCTTACGCCTGTAATCCCAGCACTTTGGGAGGCCGAGGTGGGTGGATCACCTGAGGTTGGTGGATCACCTGAGGTCAGGAGTTTGAGACCAGCCTCACCAACATGGTGAAACCCTGTCTTTACTAATAATACAAAAATTAGCCAGATATGGTGGCACACGCCTGTAATCGCAGCTACTTGGGAGGCTGAGGCAGGATAATCTCTTGAACCTGGGAGGTGGAGGTTGCAGTGAGCCAAGATGGCGCCATTACACTTCAGCCTGGGTGACAAGAGCAAGACTCCATCTCAAAAAAGAAGAAATAAAATAAAATAAATTGTAATCCCCAGTGTTGGAGGTGGGGCCTGGTAGTAGGAGGTGATTAGATCATGGGAGTGGGAGGATATCCTCTTTTGTGCTGTTCTCGTGATAGTAAGTGAGTTACTGCGAGATCTAGTTATTTAAAAGTATGTAGCACCTACCCGCTCCCTCTCTTCCTCCTGCTCCTGCCATATAAGTCATGCCTGCTTCCTCTTCACCTTCCACCATGATTGTAAGTTTCCTGAGGCCTCCCTAGCCATGCTTCCTGTACAGCCTGTGGAACCATGAGCCAATTAAACCTCTTTTCTTTGTAAATTACCCAGTCCCAGGTATTTTTTTATAGCAGTGTGAGAATGGACTAATACAGCAGGGTTCTTGGCAGGTTGTAGCATGATGCCCTTGCAAAGATGAGGAAGGTTCTGTGAGGTCCCTTCGTAGTTGGTTGAACAACCTGGAACCCCAGCAAGGACTGCTAATGTGCTCAGGTTAGTGTGGGAGTGTGCATATGAGTCACAGACTTCAGCCTTGTCTTGGTCAACTTCTCAGGGATTTAGATGAAAGTGCAGAAGGTGTGCTATAAAATTTAGTTATTTATAGCTATAAAATAAGGATTTTTCCATGGTCTCTTCAGACTTGAAATATGGGTCTAAAGAATAACAAGACTTTGCATTTATTTTGGGAGAATTATGGGTGTGACAATAGGATAGAAAAGCCTCGAACTGGTGAAAAGACCTGGGGGGTTAGGTACCATCATCATCTCTACCATCCTTCCTGGTGTGAGTGACCACTGTTTCTCATCTGAATTATTCTGGAAGTCTACTAATGATCTCTTGCTTTTTGTCTCCCCTTAGACTCGACATAGCAGCCAGAGCCATCCTGTGAAAACATTTGGTAGATGTTTCAATAGTCCTTACAACGGTCTACAAGGTCCTGTGGGGCCTACTGGTCTCCTCTGGGACCTGTGTCCTACCAACCTCCCCTCAGCCCTGTGTCCTACCAACCTCCCCTCAGCCCTGTGTCCAGCCACACTGACCTCCTTGGTCTTCCTTCACCATGTCAGACCTTACACTTGCTGCGTCTCAACTGTGAATGCTCCTTGCCCTGATGTTTGTGTGGTTTGTTCTTTCGTCTCCTTTAGGTCTTTAACTTCTCAGTGACTTCATTTTGCTCCTCTGGCTGTCTTATTAGACTTTAATCTCCATAAGGGCAGGGAATTTTGTCTGTCATGTTCTCCATGGTGTCTCCAGCATGGAGAACAATGGAGTAGGCAGGCACTCCATAAATCTTTGTTGGCTCTATGTTTAAAGCATAGATTAGTGTATTAGGCTGTTCTTGCATTGCTAAAAAGAAATACTTGAGACTGGGCAATTTATAAGAAAAGAGGTTTAATTGGCTTATGGTTCTGCAAGCTGTACAGGAACTATAGCACCAACATCTGCTTCTGGGGAGACCTCAGGATGCTTTTACTTATGGAGGAAGATGAAGCAGGTGCAGGCACTTACTTACACATGGCAAAGCAGGAGCAAGAGAGAGAATGTGTGTCTGGGGAGGTGCCACACACTTTTAAATGATCAGATCTCACATGAACTCAAAACGAGAGTTCACTTATTACCAAGGGGGTGGCCCAAGCCATTCATGAGGGATCTGCCCCCATGATCCAAACACCTCCCACCAGGCCCCATGTGAAACGTTGGGGGTTACCATTCAACATGAGATTTAGGTGGGGATAAATATGCAAACCATATCAATTAGTAAATATGAGATCATAGCAGGGTTCAGCTGATGCCAAAGCTAATGCGGATGCTTCATGCAGTGTTCACATATATAAAGAGATTTATTATAGGAATTGTCTCATGCAGTTATGGAGGCTAACAAGTCCAAAATCTGCAGAGCCAATGCCCCAGTTCCAGTTCGAAGGCCTGCAGGCCGCTGTAGCACCAGGAAGAGCTGATGTTCCAGTTTGAAAGCCATCAGATAGAATTCTTACCTGTGAGAGGGTCAGCTTTTTGTTCTATTCAGGCCTTCAACTGATTGGATGAGCCCATACACGTCAGGGAGAGAAATCTGCCCTACTCAATGTACTAACATTTAAATCTCATCCAAATGCATCCTCACCAAAATACCCAGAATAATGTTTGGCCAAATATCTGGGCACCTGTGGCCCAGTCAAGTTGACACATAAAATGAACCATCACAGTATGCTTCTCAGACCATACCTGGAGACCTTGAATCTTGTCCCGACACCATCTTTCAGAGACTATCCTGTTGACGCTCTGACAACCAGGGTGTCTGGGGCAGAGTTGAAGAAGCTGGGGGTGTTGTCCTGAAAAAGCAAACGTGATTGAGGTCAGGTGACACCTTTAAACACCTGAAGTCTTGTCTCATGGAAGAAAGATGAAGGAATTCTTTGTTCTGGTAGGCATGGCTCAGACTAGTGTATAAAAAGTGAATCTAACAGAACAGAAATCTGCTGTCTTGGGAGCTAGTGAGGTTTTCTTTCTGGAAGGGTGCAAGCAGAGGCCAGCCCTGACCAGGAGTCAGAAGTCTTAAGTTCTGGTCTGGGCCTGGTGCTGACTCTCTGGCCTTGGGTAGGCCATTAGACTCTGAGGTTTCTGCTTTTCTGCTGTAGAGGTCATGGTAGCCTGCCTCACAGTTCCGCAGATCAGATGGAAATAACATCTGAACAATACCTTCTGGAACGACACCTTCTAAAACTCCGCTCTAGCCTTGTCAGGGTCAGGAGAGCTGGCAGTCAGGAGGAGAATGCTAGCTCACTCCTTGCTGAAGCTGAAAATTTCCACTGACCTGCAGTCGGGGACACCTCACTGCAGCTTTGCTTTCTTCTTACTGGAATGTGCCTGAGGAGTGGCAGTTAACTCCAGTTCCAAATTCCTCAGCCCTGAGTGTATGAAGCTTATTGCTGCTGGCCCGTGAGGAGGACGATGCCTGGAGGGAGCAGAGGGAGTTGTTCCTCCTCCACGAATCAGTCCCATCACCAGCTTCATCACGGCATCGCTCTTTAATTACTTCAGGACACAATTCGGAGTTGCCGTTGATCTCTTCTGTATTTGTGCTGTTTGCTTTCTTGCCTCTGGAATGCACCAGTGTGACATCCCGCTTTCTGCTCTGAAAAATGTACTCTATATGTAATGTATTTAAAGCCCAGTTGCTGTAGTTTATGGCCACAACATGAATGAGAAACAAGAAGCAGAACATCCAGAGTTTCTCGTCTAAACGTTCAGAACTGTGCTGGCAGTGGGACAAAGGCCTCTGGACTGTTGTGGGTTTTGGTGACAGCCTTGATAAAAATGCCTTTTTAGTACAAGTGAAAAGAAGATTTTACTACAGTGCAAAAGTCAAAAAATTAGATAAACATTGTTGGAAGTTCAGTGTTGATGAGTAGCTAAGCCTCAGAGAAGTTACACTTAGGTGGGCATGGTTATTTTTTGGCAGGAAAATGACCTAGGATTTTTTTCTTATTCAGGCGACCTCGAAACAAGGTTAAAGCTACATGTTCCACTCTGGTTTTGTTTATAACTGGCATCAGGACATTCAGAAATGATCGTGACTACACTTGACAGCACTGATACGTAGTAAGTGTGCAGTCAGTGGTAGCTGTTGTGAATGGCTTTGGTTTGCACCCAGTTTATTAGTGATTAATTCAGGGCTTCCACAGAGCCCTGTGTAGTTCTACACAGCTACCACTGACTGCACACTTACTACCTATCAGTGCTGTCAAGTGTAGTCATGATCATTTCTGAATGTCCTGATGCCAGTTATAAACAAAACCAGTGTGGAACATGTAGCTCTGTACCATCTGTGTGGCCCGGGCATCAGGATATCTAGAAACTCTTCAGGCGATTCTAGTTTTCACCTTGCAATATTAGTAGGTCATGGAATCAATTAAGTGAAGTACTTTTTTTTTGCCAGCATTTTTAGAAGATACGTTTATATAATTGTATAGAAAATATTAATGCCTAGCACAGTAGCTGGATAAATATAATTTTGTGTGTGTTAAAAATGCTTCCGTGATAGAACCGTTAACAAAATCCCTGCCCTCGACTTGCTTCATAGTCTTACTTCAGAAACTGCATGCTTTTTGTTATGAATAAATGGTTCATGTGAAATTTAATACGACATTTATGGTTCTATGACTTGGGAATTTGTGAGCCTTCTTGCCCACATTTTGAGGTTTCGCTCTGACATTGAAAAAATCCGTTATTTTATCAATGCTAGCCAACAAAAATGGCATGCTTATTTTCACCAGCAACTAAATTTGATTATAGCACAGCAACAAGATGATGATTTTCCTCCTTTGGATATGTTAATTACACATATATCATGATATGCTAGCTCAGCAGTGGTCTAAATACATTCAGCAAGAATGAGGTACTTGCATAAGTCATCCTGAAAGTTTTATTACATCAGTTTAACAGCCTTTTGACTTCATTATCTATGGGAATTTGGGGGTCTTACACAATAAACTGTTACAAACATCTCACTGCTATGAAATAGAGCAATGTGATAGAAAGGCTGGCAACCTTTGGCCATTTTTATCTCAGTGCTGAGGTGAACATAAACCAAGAGGACTCTCGCTGCGTCCCTGTTGTGATGACTCTGTCGGCAGATGCTGCAGCTGTGGAAGACCTGAAAGTCGTGATCAGTTGCTAGCAGGACTTTGGGATCACTTGTCTTGATCCTGAAGCTTTTTATAAGCCCGCGAGAACATTCATCAAGGCTTCCCACTTGACTTGAAATACATTCGTTGTGAGATTGGTCTTCAATTTAGATTTCTTGGAAATAGCAGTGATAATTCTTATGATTACTCAGTGTGCAATGCAGTCCGTCATCACAAGGTTCTTTCAGAGTTCAGAGGGTGGTTTTGCCATTGTCTGGGAGGTCTAGGCTTGAGATTATTTCTTGAATCCGCTGCTTAAAAACGCCAATCTGCCTGTATGACAAAGGGAAGAGGTTCGATTTATAAGCACTTTGATTTGAGAAGTGCTTTCCCTAATTATGATTCAGCTCCGGTGACTGCACCATGTTAAATATGCAATTCTCTTTCCTCTAGGTGTCTGAGGGTTCTGTGGTCCAGTTTTCATCAGCAAACTTCTCCTTGACAGCAGAAACAAAAGAAAGGAACTTCCCCCATGGAAATGAACATCTGTTAAATTGGGCCCGAAAAGAGTATGGAGCAGTTACTTCATTCACCGAACTCAAGATAGCAAGAAACATTTACATTAAAGTGGGAGAAGGTAAATGTTATGTGGCTTCAGTTAATGACTGATTTATGATAGGCAATTGTTTTCTTTTCTGAAACCAGGTGGTTAGGGCAAGGAATCACAGAATTACAGAATGTTGGAGCTGGCAAGGACCTGAGGGGTCATTTGGCCCCAGGCTTCTCCACCGCCCCCCCATATTCCCTCCCTTCTTTTTTCCTCCTGGGGAAGCAGGCCTGGTTATGGCCAAGTGAAAAATAGGGAGGAGCATGGGGAGAGAGGAGAAGGTTGTTGTGTGGGATTTAGAAGACACCCACGCACAGAAGTCAAAAAAAGTAAGTGGAGGTGAGAAGCCGAGGGTGTGGGAAGGAGGTGATGACTGATGGAGTGGAAGAGCTGGCAGAATGGGTCAGCAGGTGGCTTCCTCTTACCTGTGTTCTGCAAACGTTTGAAGCCTGTGTCAGTTTGTGGTGCTGAGACATAGGTTACATTTTGGACAATAGCAAAGGAAAAGTATTCAAATATATTTAGTACAAATGACTATTAAAAGGACAAACTGTTGGAGAAAAGAAGTGTATGGTCTTGATAAGAGATTGCCTATTTAAATTTCCTTGCATTGCAGAGGGATAGAAATATCCAGAAACCCAGTTTTGAAAGCCTTTAAAAAAAAAAAAAAAAAAAAAAACCTTCTCTTCCTTTCTCATTCTTTCGTTCTTTCATTCTTTTCCTCCCTCCCTCCCTTCCTTCCTTCCTTCGACAGGGTCTCGCTCTGTCACCCAGGCTGGAGTGCAGTGGTGCAATCAGTGCTCACTGCAGTCTCAACCTCCAGGGCTCAAGTGATTCTTCTGCCTCAGTCTCCCAAGAAGCTGGGACTACAGGCATATGCCATCACACCTGGCTAATTTTTACATTTTTTTGTAGACACAGGTCTTGCTATGTTGCCCAGGCTGGTTTTGAACTGCTGGTTAAGAGATCCTCCTCCCTTGGTCTCTGAAAGTGCTGGGATTACAGGCATGAGCCACCGCACCTGGCCAGACCTTTTTTTAAAAATCATTATTTTCAGTTGAGTATATTTGGATCCCCCATAAGTTGCTAGGAAATAACTCTTGTGAATGGGTCCTTGTTATAGCCAGCTGATTGTGTGAACACTGCGTTTAAGGTCTTCAGCATCCAGCTGCTTTCTGTTAAATTCTACAGCAGCTGTCACCTCTTCATAGACAAGACAGGGAAGAGTGGGTTAGTGAACACTTGATCCCAACTCTTGTTTGGATCCGGGCTGCTTTAAAGTATGTGAGAGACAGAGGCAGGAAAGGTGGACACGGACGTCTGAGAGGATGCTACGTGCAGAAGCCATTTCAGGGGTCTTCACATGCACCCCACTTAACCCCACGGTAATACCAGGAGGAAGACGTCATTTCCACCATTTTACAGAGGGCTTAGTGAAGGGCTAAGTGAACCTGCTCACATCCAAGTTACTAACAAGTGGCAAAGCCAGAACACAAACCCAGGCTTCCTGACTCTTGAGTTTAACGCTTGTTGCCTGAGCTGTACTTTAAGTCCTAGCCAAATAAGCATGACTCAAAAAGGGAGGTGGTCCACCTGGATGAACATCCTTGTTTAGTTGAGGCAGAGAGGAGGGGGTTTAGATGAGGGTTGGGCTCAAAAAGTCTAAGTTTGTTTCTGTACTCTCATGATAGGTAGCTAATAACAGAGGTCAAGTCCCATTGAGACAAAATGAAAAATCTCTTTTAATAAAGACTCTAAGCCCTAGCCAGCGGGCCGCGTTTCTGAAGCAGAATTCTAGTAGCATGAAAGAATGTTGATTACCCCTTGGAATTTGTTAGAAAAAGAAAATTTGTTATAATAACATTTAGAATGTTGGACTGTGTTCTCTCAGCAGTGCATGAGCTTCTTTCTAAGCACAGCAGTCACTTACCCTGAGAGCCACGGGTTGTCACTTAACTGGTTAAGCCTGTGCACACTGGGTAGGGGAAGCCAACTTAAAGGACCTGGTGTCTGGTGCAGTAAAAACTAGTTAACTCCTTGGTAACACCTTCGGAACCCCTGAAACTTGACTCCAGCCACCAGTTGAGTCTGAGTCACTGGGTCATGCCATGGAGAGAGGAGCAGTAGGGAAAGGAGGTTCCTTGGTGAGGTCAGTGGACCATAAAGTGATACTGTTTATCACCACGGCTCAGACTGCACTGCGCAAGCTTCATCCCCCACTTCCCAGAATCCGACCTGGCTCTACCTTTCTTGTACCCAGCGATCGCAGGCCATGAGGCCTGGTTGCTCTAACCCGAGCGGTTTTCAGAGTGTGGTTTTTGCCCCGGCAGCATCCGCATCACTTGGGGACTTGATAGAAATGCCAGTTCTCAGGCCCAACGCAGACCAACTGAATCAGAAGCTCTGGGGGTGGGACCCAGCAGTCAGTGTTTCAATCAGCCCTTTAGGAGATCTGATGCTTGCTGACATTTAGGAACTGCTCTCATCTATATACCCAGAATGGAAGAATTTAAGAGTTTTGCTCTTATCCCCCGCTGGTCTTGCTGCGAGGCTTCAAGCAACATTGACTTACCACCAGAGCCTCAGTTTCCACAGCAGGAAAATGAGGTGGTTTGCATTACCCCCCAGGTTCATTCCTGCGCTCAGAGTATATCCTTCTGAGTCTCAGTCATTTGTCAATCTTTTCCTAAAATACAAATAAGCATGTGACTCCCCCTGCCCCCAAACTTGCCAGGTTTCTACCCGGGAATTCCCCTTTGTGGTTTCCTTTCTACTTGGCACTCGGTTTAAGTTTTGATGCCAGGCATTCGGAAAGTCATTGGGGAGCGGGGGAGAAACCACACACAACAAAAGTGGTCAGCTTATTCAACTTAGTGACAATGGCATCTGGGACTAGAGCCCTTAATAACATCAACTTTTGAACAATTAGACCTTTCCTAGTGGCTTCACATGAGTGAATATTTTGTTATTTGTCTCAAGTCTCACATCATTGTTTGTTAATTCAGGAAACCTATACCATATGCCCACTATGTGCCAGATACAAGCCAGGCACACTATGAACTGGATAGGCCGGCCTCAATCCCAGGAGGGCCCCAGTCTCTTGAGTTCCAGACTGGCCTGTCCCTAGCCCATAGACACTCTTTCTTAATTAAATTTCAACCTTGCCATTCCAATATCATTTTCCATCCTGTGATGTGGGGGAGGCGTCCGCAGGGCTACAGCTGCACGGTGTGCATACCTCATTTGCTCATCTGGCAAAACCCTCAGCAGATGTGGAGGGAGGCTGCCCTGGCGGCCTGAGTCAGTGGAGCCTTGAGCTTTTCTCTCTGAGGGGGAGGGGAACTAGAGGAGACTGCAGAGTGCAAACCCAATGCTCTCTTGCAGTGAGCCCACAAGCAGAGCCTTTGGTCCCCTTTGTTCTGGGGTGGTGCTGGGGGTGCTGTGGTGGCCAGAGCCGTGATGCCCCAGTGTGTGCTGCGGACCTCACACAAGGGAGATTACACAAGTTGGGAGGGGGAGGGACAGTATCAATCCAGTCTTAGGACCCCCGGTTGGATTCCTTACTCCAAAGTGAGACTTCCATGTGGATTTGAACCCTGGCATCCTGTTCTCAAAATGGAAAAGGCAGAAGTCTGTTTTATAGTAGTGCCAGGCCTCTGATTAATTATCCCTTCTGAAAAAAGCATGCTACACCTAGAACTTCCTTGACACTGGTCCCAGCTGTCACACTGCCAGCAGTTTCTTTCAAGTTCTGTTGAAACATTTAAGCCCGTGGATGGAAATCCCATCAGCCGCCGTGCTGTGTAAATGGCATGTGCCGTTGGGGGAGTGTCTTCAGATTCTGGTACTTGCATCACTTTCCCGGGTGGAGGTGGTGAGCAACTCTCAGCACAGTGAGATAATGTTTGCGAAAGCACTTTGTAAACTGTAAAGTGCCATATAAACTTGAGTTGTCTGTGTTCAGACTGTGAGAGAGAGTGAAAGTCTGCCTTCTTTGTTTCCCCCCCAAACTCCTACCTTTCATCTTCACAGTGTAAAGTGCTGTGAGGAATACATATGAGGGAAAGATTAATTCTACATGGGGTGTCGGAGGATTAATTAGGTGGTTGCTTCTCCTGATAATTGAAATAACAAATATCCAAGGAGGAGTGTATTTGGGGATAGAATGGATTGAATGTTAAATACACTGACCATGAAATACCTAAGTATTGGATTTTTAGATAGGAGATGCTTGGTAGACAGATGACAGTATAAGTCGACTGCTCAGAAAAGGAGTCATGATCTAGGTACAGGTTGAAAGCACGGGAGTGATTGAGATCACCTAGAAAAAGAATGAGATAGAAAGGGGATTGAGGAAGGAGCTGAGAAGTTCTTAGCCTTGGTTTATGTTGGAATCAACTACAGAGCTTTTCAAAAAAGAAAGCTCCCTAGGCCCCGCCTGGGTGTTCTGAATCAGATTCTCTGGGATGGGGTCTAAACAGATTCTGAGTAGAGGAGGAGCCAGTGGAAGAGATGTGAAAGATAGGTCAGAGGAAACGGACGAGGACAGGAAGTATCACAGAGAACAAGCAAGGAGAAGATTTAGCCAAGAGAGGCCCCTAGTTGGGGGCTAGTCAACAGAAGGTCACTGGTGACCATAACAGGATGCATTTCAGGGCAGTGGTTGCGGAGTTCGCAGACGAAGGCCCATTCTTTGAGCTCGTGGTTCCCTGTGTCCGCCATTTGCTCAGTTTCACTGTCACCCTCGTTCCTTTGAATCTGGTTACCAAGTAGCTCAGTGGTTTGACAGATTGTCCTGTGCCTCTTTCAGATCAAGTGTTCCCTCCAAAGTGCAACATAGGGAAGAATTTTCTCTCACTCAATTACCTTGCTGAGTACCTTCAACCCAAAGCAGCAGAAGGGTGTGTGATGTCCAGCCAGCCCCAGAATGAGGAAGTACACATCATCGAGCTAATCACCCCCAACTCTAACCCCTACAGGTAAGTGAGTCTAAGTGTGTGAGTGTGAGAAGAGATGAAAGTAAAGGTCTTCCTTGACTTGAGGCAGGGAGAGGTGCAGCCCATCCTACACAGGAGGAAAGGTAGCCATTGATGCTTCAGGTGTGTTTGGCCAGATGTGTTTCACAGAAGCTTTGAAGAAGAGACTAAAGGCACCAGTGGTACATTTTATATTCTGCATCTGTCCCTAGATCCCAGATATTTCAGATGAATTCCTGAAGCCTGTTCCGAACTTCTGGGTGTTAATTACAGGACACAGTCACTCTTGCTTCATCTTTATCACCTCTGACTAAGGTTATCCCTGATAGGAAAATTATAAAATATGCCCTATTAATATAATTATCATCTTAGTAACCTTCTGTTTTTAATAAAGCTGTGTTTATGGTGTCCTTAGAGCACTTAGGCACTCAGAGCTGTTTGCTTTAAATCTGTGTGTGTGTGTATGTGTGTGTGTGTGTATGTGTATGCGCATGCATGTGTGTGGTGGAGTGGCTCTTCATGGTGCTATACCAAAGAGCCATTCGATAGAAGTTGCCGCTCCCTTGTGTGCTTGGTGTGTGTGTGTGTGTGTGTGTGTGTGTGTGTGTGTGTGTGTGCTGGAGTGGCCCTCCATGGTGACATACCAAAGAGCCATTCGATAGAGCTTGCCTCTCCCTTGTGTGTTTGGTGTGTGTATGTGTGTGTGTGTGTGTGTGTGTGTGTGTGTGTGTATGCTGGAGTGACCCTCCATGGTGACATACCAAAAAGCCATTCAATAGAACTTGCCTCTCCCTTGTGCGCTTGTTCTCCCCCTCAGCTTCCTACCCCCGGACTGGAAATTCGACCCTCCCTATCAAGAATAATTAGGGAATTAAAAAAAAGAAAAAGGAGAAAAAATAGGTTCTTTTCCCACATTAGCCTGCATTTCACCCTCCTTCCTTTGCGTCTGGACTGGTGACTTAAAAATTTAAATTTATATTGTAGAGGGATTTCGAGGTTAAACTTCTAATCAGGGTTTGACTTTAAAAGTGTGTAAGCTACAGATCAGTTTTGGTAAGATTCCACTCTGTCCACTTGAAGAATTTTGTAGAAAGTGAAAAGGGAATGGGAATAGGAACAGTCTGGTGAATGTGCTTCGATGTCAGGCCTGAGGCTTCATTGGAATATACCATGCATTTTATGCTTTACAAGTGTGTAAAGCTGAGATGGAAAGAAAGACTGTTTCCTTAAATTCAGAATGACAGGGATGTTATTGTTTAGTAAAAAATTCTCTTTTATACGAATTCTTAGAAGTTTGGGTTGTGTTGATCAATTTTCCAGTAATCACTTGGTTGACCATCTGTTTTCTTTATTTTAATAACCTTATATCCAGAAGTTTGGGAAAGTAAATGCAGATACGATCCTGTAGCAATTGTTAATGACTTAAGCAAACCTTATGTAAATCAAGAAATTCTTTAGCCTTTTGTCTCTTATTTTACTCTGAAGTTTCCTAATTTTTTTTTTTACCACCATGCTTCCCTTCTCCCCACACCCCGCCCCCAACTCACCAAACTGCCACCTACTTCAGTTTTGAAGGAATTTGAGCATATAGCCAAATGGGAATCCTGTACATCAAAGGTGTTAAAGGTTGAAAAAGCAACAATACTGCTTCAAAAGTAAACTCTTCTGGTTCGTTCAAGTCCACTTCAAACAGTGGCTGCATTAAGTAACCACCTCTTTTCTATCAAAGAAGAGAAAAACTTTAGTGACTAATTATCAGCAAGCATATGTTTCTGTTGTTATGTAAAACAATTTTGTTGTGTGTGCAGTAACAATCTGTTTTGCACATGTCATTGGCCTGGGATCAACTCCAGCTTTTTAATCAACTGGCCAGACACTAGAAACATGAAGACTTGGAAGAGGGGAGATAGTTGCAACTTTCTGGCATGTAGGTCTTAACTTTGCCTTTGTTTTCCATTCACAGTGCTTTCCAGGTGGATATAACAATTGATATAAGACCTTCTCAAGAGGATCTTGAGGTGGTCAAAAATCTCATCCTGATCTTGAAGTGCAAAAAGTCTGTCAACTGGGTGATCAAATCTTTTGATGTTAAGGGAAGCCTGAAAATCATTGTAAGTTGGTGGAGCATGTCTTTTGTTTTGTTTAGATGAATGACAACAATTTAAGCTGTGCTTATATGTGTTATTTTTAAAGTTTCTGCCTCTTTGGACTCTCTAAGCTCTGTCAATTATTTTTCACTTTGCAAAATAGGATGCTCCTAGAAAATAGGTACGGTTGTTCAAACATGGCCTCGGATTAAGACAGACCCAGGTCTGAGTCCAGGTAATCCCACTGTGACCTTTGGCAAGTCCCCTAACCTCTCTGAACCCCAGCTCCCTCATTTGTGAAATTCCTGAAATATATTAGTATGCTTTCCACTAATAGTAAGTGTAAAGTAATGAACACAATTAAGCCTTCATATTGAGCATCCCAGAAGGACTTCAGTGTCACAATACCGAATATCAGCTTTTATTTTGGAGTTAGGTACTTAGAGAAAGTATGGACTATTAGGCTGACCCCAGCTCACATCGTTGACTTTTCTTTTTGAGTTAAATACGAAATATTGGCATGTCTTTTTGCTTGCTTCCAACTCCTAAGTGTGAAACACTGATAGAAGAATCACAGTAAGTGCGAAGTCAGTGAAATGATGCTGGACAAGTCTACTCCAGCTTGTTCCTAAGGCCCTCTATTTAATAGAGATGTAAGCACAAGGCTTAGCCCATTGGCATGATGGGCAAACAGCAGCTGGTTTCCTCAAAAGTTGAATGTTGAAACTTGGTAAAGTAAATCTTATCTCAAATATGCTTAGGCAATAACTATTTGACTGAATTATATTGAAAGTTAAAGAAAAATCCTCCTCCCTATTTTTTAAGAAGATAATTATCTCTTTAGTATCTCTTTTGTGGGCTCAAATTTTTTTTGTTGTTGTTGTTGACCAATTTC
Source organism: Hylobates moloch (assembly GCF_009828535.3). Lineage (NCBI taxonomy): Eukaryota > Metazoa > Chordata > Mammalia > Primates > Hylobatidae > Hylobates > Hylobates moloch. Next base: position 134,843,957 of record NW_026652280.1, read on the forward strand.
TCTTTTAGTACCTGCACTGAATAAGCTGAAGTGGGTTTTATGTTTTCAGTATTTTGGGAGAGGGATGCCCTTGGTTTCGGTATTATTCATTCATTCATGGCACCTTCCGTGTGATACCACAGTGAGCAAAGCCAACAGTTCCCTTGGCAACGTCATGTAAAAGCACTCACCAGAGGCAGCAGGCAAAACCACTAGCACACATATTTTAATTTTAAAGTAATCGTTTCTGGTTCCCGTGGGTTTTTTTTTTTTTTTTTTATAACTTTGCTAGGATCCCAGTGAGCCATCGTTTGTAATGGTGATACATTAATTTGTTGTCAAGCCCAAAGCCTAGCCATGATCTGAAGTCAGAGATGTTTTGATTGCCTTCTCTGGCATGGCATGAAGGGTGTTGGTGACCTAGGCTGTCTGCTGCTTTTGCTGCCTGGCACACCGGCCAAATGTTTTTAATTTCAGAATAACAAAAACAGGAAAGGGAATCATGCTTTGAAAGGCAAAAACATACGGTACATTTTAATTCCCTGCTGGAGTTCTTGTGTAAATATTCTTTCAGCCTTGACCCTGCGATGGCTCTTTCTCTCCCTGAGTATGTGTGCCTGGTCCATGGCAGTCCTGGAGTTCACTTTGAATGTCCCCATCTCTCATATGAATCAGAAAGGCTAGAAATGAGATTGCTCATCCCAGTGCAAGATCTGTTTATGTTCCTCTCCTTGGCTGTACTCTTGTTCCAGGCCAATTTTGGACAATGCATGACAACATTACTAAACAATTAGGTAATGTTTCATGATGTTCTTTTTTATTCTCCCAACCAGTTTATGCTTTGTGATTTTCTAATTCCCTGTTTCAGATGTGAATTCTGACTGTGCTGTGAGGGAAAGGTACCTGCTCCTACAAAAGTTTAAATTACTGTTTAGAAAGGGGGCAATGGTTTATAGAAACCTTGTTTCTAGTATTTCCTTTAGAGACAGCATAGTGGAATGGAAAGAATCTTGACTTTGTGCCAGACAGGGCTAGATTTAAATCCCATCTCCAATTACTACTCCTAGTAGATGTTGTGCAATCTGACTGATGAACACTGAGTCTGTTTGGTCACCTGTGAAATGGGCATGATGATAGTACTCACCTTGAGTTTGTGGTTCATTAGCAGCTGAGTTCATTTGTTTGTTCATTTATTTGCCAAGTACTTGTTAAGGGCCTATAGGATATTTCACCTAAAGCACTGGACACAGGGCCTGCACATGTAAGTTCTCAGCTACGTATGTTGCTTCTGTGAGTCTTAGGTTCTCCTTCTCTAACAGGAATGGTAATGCTTATCTCCTTATATTTTGGAAGAGAAATAAGATAATATATGCCTAGCAGAATGCCTGCCATAAAAAGGGGGTTCATCTTCCTTCCATAAATAACTCTTTCAGAGTGTCTATGGGAACAATTAGGGCACTTCTCTAAACAAGGTGAAAAGAAAGAAAAATGTCTACTAAGGGAATTGTAAGGATCCTGATGGAGTAATTTAAAGAAGAGCACCATTAAACTTGGATGTCTTATGCATGTGTGTGTCGGGGTGGGACATGGGCAGAATGTGCCCTCCAGATGACAAAATGGTCAAAAGAGGTGCAAAGAGCCAGGCAGTGGGCAAGAGTGGGAACATTGGAGGTGTCTACATTGCCTTGTCCAGCCCTGGCTCTTTTCTCAGGTCCTGTGTAGACCATGCATAATCACTTTTATGGTAGGAAGAACCTCTAAAACATAAAAGAATAGATGGAGGAAACTTGTTAGAGGTTTCCTCTTATATTATTTCATGTGGCCTCAGGACTTCAGGGTTGATGATGGGCAGCTTGTTCTTAGAGAAGACATTTTTTAAAATATCAGTGGGCATATGCACTATGCTCTCTGGCCATTCCCTTCCCCAGTCCTCCCTCCCCTATACCATCAGTTCAGATGCAAATATGGGGGAGTGTGGGGGCACTTAGACTTAACTCCTCATCTTTCATGAAGATATGGCTGGGAAAGATGGTAGTGGTTTTTGGAGACCCCCCTTGTACACCTGCATTTGGAGTAGCTCCACTAAAGCTGGAAAAAGCCTAGGGACTTCCAGAAGTACAGTGTGAGAATTTGCTCAAAGCTGGGAACCAACTTGTCTGCCATTGTCCCAAGCCTTGCTGCCTTACAAATGTGTAGATAGATGTCGAGTCTTCAGTTCCGAGACAATCAAAATGAGATGTGTTGACAGCTCCTAGATTTAATGTGGAAAGGTGTAAACAGCTCATTCCACATTAGTACAAAAGGACAGGTGGCAGTTATGGTGATAGTGTTCTGGAAATACGATATTCTCTCAGCTGTTCAACAGTATGAAAGACGAGGGCAGATGAGGGCAAGCAGTATTGTTTAGGCCAATTGTCGTGATTCCAGCCAATCAAAATGACATGTAGCTCTAAAAAGGCAGGAAGAAGCTGTACCTAAGAAACTGCTGTTGACTAAATGAATAAAAAGTTCTAAGAATAAATCGGATCTTTCATTATCTCATTTTAGCCTCTTTCCTTCCTTCCTTCTTTGTTTCTTTCCTCCCTAACCCTTCTTTACTCTAAGGAGTTTTTTTTCTGAATTGGAGTAAGAGCTAAAATATTCTGAATCTGTTAAACTGAGTTTACAAATGGCCGCAGAAGTTGGTTAAAGTTCTGTCTGGTTCCTTTGCATATAGTATTTGTGACTGGTGAGTCTGGCAGTATTTCCACACATAAGCACTTTAGGTAATAGAAAAATATACTGAATGAGATCCTTTAAGCTTTGAGTTGAAATATATGTGGCTTCAGCCAATATCCCACAACCACACAGGCCAAGAGAACTTAGAGCCTGTGAATCTTTTAGGGTTTTACAGTGGGAAAGGATTAATATTTAGTCATGTTAGGGGCAAACAGAATGGGAAACAAATGAGGAATTTAGGAAAAATGCTGCATGCATGCAGGAGAAAATCACTGGGCATGGAAATTAAAGTGATTTTTATACAGCATGAAAATGGTGTAATCTGCATGCTGGAAGGGCTTTCCAGCCCTGTTGATGCAGTTGTTGAAAATATGGTGGCTTCCCTTTGGGGTCCCCTCTGCAGCATTCAGCTCTCTCACCCTCTGACAAGAGCACTGCCACAGGAGTCAGCAGTTGATGTATAAATTTACCTTCCATGTCCTTGTTGAATAACCTGGTTGAGTAGAGTCCATTTATATCCTTTTCCAAAAATATTTCTATCATTTTTATTTTGTAATTGATTATCCAGTGAAAGCTAGTCTTTTTTTTTTTTTTAAGGCAGGGTCTCCCTCTGTCACCCAGGCTAGAGTGCAGTGGCATGACATAGCTCACTGCAACCTCTAACTCGTGGGCTCAGGTGATCCTCCCACCTCAGCCTCCTTAGTAGCTGGGACTGCAGGCAAATGCCACCATGCCTGGCTAATTTTAAAATTTTTGTAGAGATGGGATCTTCCTGTGTTACCCAAGCTCATCTCAAACTCTTGGGCTCAAGCAGTCCTTCCGCCTCAGCTTCCCCAAATGCTAGGATTATAGGTGTGAGCTGTTGTACCCACCCCTGAAAGCTAATCTTAAGACCTACTTGTATTACTGGATAAAACAGTGATACTTAAGGGGAGAGTAACCTAAATTAATTAATTAATATTTAGAATAGAAGATATAAGTATATTTGGTTAGTAGAATTGGCAAATGAATACAATTATAGACTTGCTAATTGATCATACATTTTAGATGAAATATAAACATTGGTTGTTTTACCGTGTGGAATTTAATCGTTTATATAGATGGGATAGTCTCCACACTGAAGTACAGTCTTGAGCGTATAATATGATTCAGTCAGTGAGGGACCACATATACGACAGTGGTCTTATCAGATTGTAATACCATATTTTTACTGTACCTTTTCTATGTTTAAATGCACAAATACCAACCATTGTGTTACTACTGCCTACAGTATTCAGTGCAGTAACATGCTGTGCAGGTTCGTAGCCTAGGAGCAATAGGCTGCACCATATAGCCTAGGTGTGTAGTAGGCTGTACCATGTAGGTTTGTGTAAGTGCACTCTATGATGCTCACACAATGACTAAATCACCTAATGATGCATTTCTCAGAACACATCTCCATTGTTAAGTGGGTGTAAGTGATTGTGCTATCTTTCATTGAAATCTAGGGGAATAGGAAGTGGAAGCATGGGAATTTGAGGGCAATGTAACATGTCTGTCTGTATACTTTGTATGTCATTTTAAGTAAAAATAAGGGAAAGTTTATTATACATAAGTACTGTGTGTGTTAATAATTTAAACATTAGACTAACTGTATAGTTATAGACTAGGTATACTTAGTATGTAACTACTTACATGTCATTGGATGATTTTTTTTATCAGCATAGGCAATACAAATAGTATGATCAAGCAGCATGCGTAGATGTCTTTTAGTCTGCTATTAAAGGTTTCTCACATCATCGTTCTTAGCCCAAGGAAAATAGCGGTCAAAAGAATAAATAATTCCCTCATATACAATATAGAATCTACTTATTTAAGATATTTAATTTTTATTATCTAAAGTACTGTTTAATTTTAGACTCATGAGTGATTGTTTTGCTATATCTTCAGGCTCCTAACAGTATTGGCTTTGGAAAAGAGAGTGAAAGATCTATGACAATGACCAAATCAATAAGAGATGACATTCCTTCAACCCAAGGGAATCTGGTGAAATGGGCTTTGGACAATGGCTATAGTCCAATAACTTCATACACAATGGCTCCTGTGGCTAATAGATTTCATCTTCGGCTTGAAAATAATGGTAAGTTAGAAGTTTTTTAAGTTATGTAAAAAATATCCCCCAAATGAAGCTTTTCCAGTGAGGAACTGTCATTTCAGCTTATATGTTGCTGTTTTTCTCTTGCACATTTCAATAATTTGACTACTTTTTATCAGAAGGCTTAAAATTACCTAGACAGAGATTTTGAGGAAACTGTAATACAGATTTTCAGTGACATAGAGTTGAATGCATATTCAGAGAACTTCATTATAGGTTATCTTTAGTGCGATTACATTAGGTTCTTCTCTCTGAGACACCTAATGACCACTTATGGCTGAGAATACAGAAGAGTTAAGACTGCAGGAAAGAAGTTCATGGTCAAAGGCTGTATCTTTTAGGAACATAGTCACGAGGACTCATACTTGGGCGTTCATACCCAGAGGGATGGCAGGAGTTACTACCCCAGCTGAATGGGGTGGAAAGCAGAGGCTCAACAAATTCTGGAGGTTTTCTGGAGTCTTCTAGCTAGCATGACTTGAAACCCTAGTTTTCTGATCCCTAGACCTGTTCCTAAGCTCATAGTACCGCCACTGAGTGAAATGCCAAAGAATAAAGATTAGGAGTACAGGTTCAAGCCCCAGCTCTACCATTTAGTCACTGTTTGGGGAGAAGTTGCTTCACCTCTGAGCCACAGATTTTTCTTCAGTAATAAGGGGAAAATAATAGGACTGACCTTACAGGGTTGTTGTGAAGGTTTTTGTGAAAGTACGAATTAAAAACCCTACAAAGCTATGACTTATTTTGGACTCTTACAGCTCTAGCGTCCTTTCCAAAGAATACTATTAAAGGAGAGATAATGTCCAACTGTCATCTTCACTTCCAGCTTCCACTGAGATGGATTTGACCTCAAGTATACATCAGTTGGCCTTAGATAGTAGATATAAAGAATACTGGGGAAATTATTATTTTTTTAGTTGTTAGAAATACGACAAAATATTGAGTATTGATTGTATGGAAATACATCTCTCCCTTTGAAGGAATAAATGTGTCTACGCAGCTATTTCTTTTTTTTTTTTTTTTTTTTTGAGACGGAGTCTCGCTCTGTTGCCCAGGCCAGAGTGCAATGGCGCAGTCTCGGCTCACTGAAACCTCCACCTCCCGGGTTCACGCCATTCTCCTGCCTCAGCCTCCTGAGTAGCTGGGACTACGGGCGCCGGCCACCACGCCCGGCTAATTTTTTGTATTTTTAGTAGAGACGGGGTTTCACCGTGTTAGCCAGGATGGTCTCGATCTCCTGACCTTGTGATCCACCCACCTCAGCCTCCCAAAGTGCTGGGATTACAGGCGTGAGCCACCGTGCCCGGCCACGCAGCTATTTCTTATCTTTCAAGGGAATATGTTCTAAAAGGCCAAGGTGCCCAGATACCTGTTAAAATTTAGCTGTCAAAAAGAAGGTGTCGAAGTAATTTTAACATACCAATATTGTTTCAAGACATCCTTAGAGAAATTATTCAAAAGACTCTCTTGATTCAAGGAAAGTATTTTAGTGGCATTTGAATGGAATAATATTGCCCCATGTAACTTAAATCACAGATTTTTCTAGCTTAGACAACCTTAGAAACTGTCTACTCCATTGGCTCTCAGTCTTAGGTGCACATTGCAGTTACACATGGGGAGCCTAAAACATATTAATGATTGGGTACCACCCCAGAGAGTCTGAGTTTAAATTGTTTGGGGTACAACCTGGGCGTAGGAATATTTTTTAAAGCTCCCAAGTGATTTTCATGTGTAGCCAAAGTTAAGAACCACTGATCATTTCCAACTGCTTAATTTAAAAAATTGGAAAAGCAAATTTGAGGCACAGAGAAGCAAGCCGCTTGCCCAAAGCCACTGAGCTAGTTAGAGAGAACACCAGGAGTAGAATTCAGGCTTCTAGACTTCTAATGACCTTTATACATTGCTTATTAAAAGTCATTTTACACCTGCCCATTCTGTGCTAATTCTTCCTGTTCTGCCTGTAATGATGTTGGTTGTGGCCTGGCATCAAACACTGATGATGTTTTGCCTTCTTCTTTCACCAGCAGAGGAGATGGGAGATGAGGAGGTCCACACTATTCCTCCTGAGCTGCGGATCCTGCTGGACCCTGGTGCCCTGCCTGCCCTGCAGAACCCGCCCATCCGGGGAGGGGAAGGCCAAAATGGAGGCCTTCCCTTTCCTTTCCCAGATATTTCCAGGAGAGTCTGGAATGAAGAGGGAGAAGATGGGCTCCCTCGGCCAAAGGACCCTGTCGTTCCCAGCATACAACTGTTTCCTGGTCTCAGAGAGCCAGAAGAGGTGCAAGGGAGCGTGGATATTGCCCTGTCTGTCAAATGTGACAATGAGAAGATGATCGTGGCTGTAGAAAAAGATTCTTTTCAGGTCGGTGCAGCTGATTACAGGAGGGAAGAGAGGCTACCTCCTTTCCCATCTGGCCCTAGTCTGCGTCTGTAATTTCTCCCTATCTCTTTCATTTTTGAACTCCGGAGGCTTGATACTGTTTTCTCAGTTGGATAGGCCTACTTCCCCTTGGCTGTGATTCTCACCCGGTTCCTGTTGTTCTCAGTGACGGGGGGTGGGGGTTCCAGATCCTCGTGTGTCAATATTTTGCTATTGAATTTCCAAGGCCAACAGATACTACCCTTGGGCTGTTGAGAGGTGGACAGCTGGGAAGAGATACGTGGGGAAGGGGCACGATGCAGGCCTCTCATCGCCTGTCCTTGGAAGACCAGGCAATAGTCAGTTGTGTCAATTATACAACAGAACTGCCTGTGGGCCTCCAACCATGTCTTTGGTGGTTGTTGTTTTAGGCCAGTGGCTACTTGGGGATGGACGTCACCCTGTTGGATCCTACCTGCAAGGCCAAGATGAATGGCACACACTTTGTTTTGGAGTCTCCCCTGAATGGCTGCGGTACTCGGCCCCGGTGGTCAGCCCTTGATGGTGTGGTCTACTATAACTCCGTGAGTGTTTTCCAGAACAAAGCTTTGCCCTTTGCCAGAGCCTGGCTGTGTGCTCCCTTAAAATTAGTCTTAACATTTCTCTGAAGATGAAGAGGGTTTTTACCCCAGGCCTGAACAAAGCCAAGTGTCAGTTCTCAACAAAATGGATGTACTTTGACCCTGAACTCTTTGGTTTTATTTGTTTTATTGGTGATCTTTGGGAATTGGAAGGCCTGTTTTCTCACCCCCCCCGTTTCCATCTCCTGATGACAAAGGCTGCACTGTCAAGGTGATTATGACTTCTCTCAGTGGCCAAGCTCTACTGGCCCTTATAAGGATAAAATTTAAGGCCCTGGGCTATATGAATGAGCAGCACCTCTACACAGCTGGGCTAACCAGATGTGTGGTCTCTCTGGCCTCATTTGAGTCTTGTCCAGAAGTAGGAGAACTTCTCCCTCCTTCATGAATAAAAATCCAAAAAGAGAATTTAAAACTCGAAAAGGACCTTTAAGAAATTATTAAGTCTCTCTCCACCTCTAAGAAAGACCATACATTGAAGAAACTCTCCTACTTTTGAAGTTACTTGGAGAAAGATTCCACAGGTTTCCCCCAATGATAAACCATTGCAATAGCTAACCTGCATTTTCCAGAAATCTTTCTTCTCAGTTGGTCAAAATCTTTTCAGATTAAACCCATTCTCTTGGAGACAGAGACTAGGCAGTGAATATTAAAAGAATTTAAAATGTGAAGTTCCAAAAGAACTTTAAAGTGCTGATTTTGCATTTTGGGTTTTACTTTTAGTGGTAAAAATAAGGTTCAGAGATCCCTGTGTCCACCTTTGACACAGGGTGGGTTGGGGTTGGGGTGGGGGGTGTCTTCTTAGTGCCATATCCAGCTTTGACATGGGGTGGCGAGCTGTGGCTGCTAGTTCGACCCCATCCAGAGAAGAGAGGCTAGCAATCAGGTGCTCTGGTCAGCGTGGTTCCTGTGAGAAGTGACTGTCGCATGAACCCAAGCGTATTGTTCCTCAGAGAATCTTAAGATTGTTGGAGCCGCAAAGAACCCTAAGATGAGCTTATTCAGCTTCTTCATTTCACAGGTGAGGAAACTGAACTCCAATAAGTTTAAAAGACTTGCTTTTTTAAACTCCAGGGATGGGCTAATGGCAGAGCCAAGACGACTGAATCCAACTTCCTGATCTCCCGTCCACTAATCTTTCCTAGATACCAGGCTAGGCCCTGCTAATCTCCTTTTATTACTCAAATCATTAATTTATTAACCTTTGACCTCCTGATAATTACAGCATGAATTTTCTTTCAGTTATCTAATGTCTACAGATATAATAAATGTCATATATTACTGAAATACTTGATTATGGCATTTTAAAACCGGGGTCCAAGTTAACACCAACAAGTGGCTACAGTAATATGTCTGTTAAGAAAAAAAAAAAAAAAGATGTCAGTTGCTTCAGGAGAGAATGGCATGTAATGATCCCTTAAATTTCCTTTTTTTCTCACATACTTTTCTTTATTATGATCTTTGAGTTTAGCAATATCCTAGATGCTTCCTTTAATTGGCGTCAGTACTTTCTTTGGAGGACCTGGTACAGAGAGAAAGGCAGTTTTTTTTTATTTTTTATTTTCTTCCCATCCTACTCCCTTCGGGGACTATTTTAGCTGTTCTCACCAATTGTAATTGTAGTAATTTTCAGACTTACTATATATTTCTATTTTGCATCATGTTCAGAATCCAAGCATGTGAAGCAAGAGAAATAAGGATTTCATTTATGGAGTCATGACCCTTGGGTGAATTTTCTCATCCTATTTAGAAATAATCCAGGAATCATAATTTCAACCTATGTCAAGATAAATTCCTGGAATATATCTGCAGGTGGATAGCGAAAAAGGCGGAAAAAAAAGATTCCTGGAATAAAACATATTCTTTTCCACGTCCATACACCATAGAGAAAGATTTCTTAGGGAAGAAATGAGCAAAAGTTAGAGGGGTACAAAAGCAGCAATGAAGAGATGTGCTCCATAGTAAACATTAGGTCCTTCGCTGCTGACTCCAACCAAACTTTCTACATCTCTTAAAGGATATATATAATGAAAGCTCCTTGTATTCGCCAACTCCTAGTACTTCTTAGAGTTTTTAATATAAAGCCTCTTAAGGGGAAGCCCCTTCTCACAGTATAGGCAAGTCTCTTGACAACTCCATTCAACTCCATTCTAGTATCTAGTGTTTTCCCACCATTTGAAATCATTTGTAATTATTCAATATGGTTACAACATAAATATTTATTTTTCACAAGAGAAGACACAAATATTAGTTTAGCTTTTAATTTGAACCTGCATTGGGCTTCTTCTTATTCTTCATCACTTTGAAGATAAAATTTGAAAATGCTTGGATGTTATTTATTTTTTTGTCTTAAAGTCAGATTTTCAATTTGCATCAGAATGATTACATGAGTGTTTGTGTGAGGCAGAACCAAACGCACATGGTTTGGTGTTTTTATAACATTGGCTATGCTTTCTTTGCCTTTTAGATTGTGATACAGGTTCCAGCCCTTGGGGACAGTAGTGGTTGGCCAGATGGTTATGAAGATCTGGAGTCAGGTGATAATGGATTTCCGGGAGATATGGATGAAGGAGATGCTTCCCTGTTCACCCGACCTGAAATCGTGGTGGTATGTGTTTGTTATCAGTAGGGGGTTTGTGGAAAATGCTGTCTATTTTGTTGGCTTTAGTTAGGGACTATCTGAAAATAAAATCAGATGTTAAAGGCCGAAGCTCATGAAGCTACAGGGCCTTCATCCTTCATGTGACTGTCATTAATCTTCCTGTGGGTTGTTTTGTCCAGTTTAATTGCAGCCTGCAGCAGGTGAGGAACCCCAGCAGCTTCCAGGAACAGCCCCATGGAAACATCACCTTCAACATGGAGCTATACAACACTGACCTCTTTTTGGTGCCCTCCCAGGGGGTCTTCTCTGTGCCAGAGAATGGACACATTTATGTTGAGGTGAGACCTGAAAGTTAGCCTTGAGCTTTTAGGTTAGTGCTGAGCTATAATTCTTAGACATTAGCTAAAATACCCTGTACAGACCTCTTCCTGTCCTACCTCACAGACCTTCACCAGGTCTGATGAGGGATTGGCTCAGAGAACACTTCCAGACTGACTTCTGACCAAAGCAGGAAATTTCAAGATTTAATACATTGTGCTAAGTGAAGACAGTATTTTGTAGATGAATGTTAAAAAAAAAAAAAAAAAATTGGCAAGTGTGAATTCTACTGGTAAAGCCCTGTCCTTTGCTTTGGGAACAGTAGTTCAGTAGTTGCAGTGTTAGAGTTAATGATGGAATATTTCAAAACCACCTCATATGTTATCTTTTATTTCTTTTTTTTCCCTGCACAGTCCCCTTAGCCCCCAGCATGGCAGCCAAATCCCTGTGGGTCCCTGCCGCCACTGAAACGGACTTGTTATCTTTTAAATTGCACTCACTTTTTTTTTTTTTTTTTTTTTTTGAGACGGAGTCTCGCTCTGTCACCCAGGCTGGAGTGCAGTGGCGCGATCTCGGCTCACTGCAAGCTCCGCCTCCCGGGTTCACGCCATTCTCCTGCCTCAGCCTCTCCGAGTAGCTGGGACTACAGGCACCCGCCACCACGCCCGGCTAATTTTTTTGTATTTTTAGTAGAGACGGGGTTTCACGGTGGTCTCGATCTCCTGACCTCGTGATCCGCCCGCCTCGGCCTCCCAAAGTGCTGGGATTACAAGCGTGAGCCACCGGCCCGGCCTAAATTGCACTCACTTTTAAGTGAAATGCTATGTGCTATTATAACTCATGAAATTTTTTTTTCTGGATCATGATCTAAGTATCTGTATAAATGTATTAAAACTATTTCCTATATATAATGTTAATAATCATGTGCAGCCTAAATCTGGAATCTGGAGTGACTACAAAATATTAGGCAGTGGCAGTAATAATGAAATAACAACATCTAACATTTGCTGCAGATTTATTATGTGCCAAACATAGTTGTAAGTATTGGAGCAGTTAGTCAACTCTTTAGAGCCATCCTATAAGGGAGGCTAATACTACCTTCATTTGATGGATGAGAAAATTGAGGCACAAATTTGTCTGAGGCCACACAGCTGGTACTAGTGGAGTTCAGATTCAGTGCTCGTAGGCTGCGTGACTCCAGAGCTCTGACTGTTCTTCGCTGGATACGACTATCACTTATCTCCAAAGTGCCATTTGAAAGGGGAGAAAACATAACGTCTTATCAATGCAAACATCCAGGTTCAGAGAGTGGATTCTAGAAAAGATGAAAGTCCTTATGGCACCAGGATGTCTGCTGTTTCTTGTGCCCTAGGTACAACCTTTCATGTTTCAGCCTTAGTGTTTCAAGTGGGCATATCGTCTGTTGGTCTTATGGGAAGGTCCTCATCTAATGAGCTGGTTTTGGTGCTGAGCTGCAAGCTCAGCTTCATAGTGGGAGGGGTGAGAAGCTTAAAGGGTCAAAGTGGGATACTTCCATATGTTAAAAGTGACTTTGGTGCACATGTTTCTGTTTTGGAAAGACAATCCACATTTGCACTGACTCTGGGGCAGAGCCCGCTGGTGCTGGATGTTGTTTTCCTTGATCATAAGGATTCTGCCCCTCCCCTATTTTGAGAGTTCTCTTTCTTTGAGTACACCTCCTTTCTCCATTGGGGAAAATACACTGCCTTCTACATGCTTTTCCTAAGCCCAGACGGCTGTTTTTCTCTTGCTTTTCTGGCTGTACAGTTCACATGGGCGGTTGGTCAACAGCTCCCTATTGCGCTGTGGATTTCAGGGGTGCTGCATAATTGCAGATTGTTCTTTTCCAAATCTATGCCTGGCTTTGCTGATTTAGGCTAATCAGTGGTCAATCTTCCTCCTGTACCTTACCCTGGATATTTTGGGTTTTGTCCCCCATCCCTCAAATGCTGGCTTACTTGAAACGTGTTATTGGTAGTTTTTTTTTCCATTCTTGTTTTCCCATTTATACCTTTTCATATATCACCTATATTTCTCATAGTTTATCCTCTATTCCCTCTACACCATACAGTCCGTCTCATAATCCAAGTTAACAGTGTTGCCACCTGTTCATTGGTCATCTCCAGGTGACTGTTGGTCACATAATGGCAGTTTTCTTTTGGTTCATTTGTCTTGGAGAATTTACAAACCCAATTGTAAATAACCCAAAATTTTAAATCTAGAATACTACTACTACTAATAGGTAGCATTTATTGTCACTCTGGGAACTGTGTTGTTTGCATGTAACTTTTACTTTGCTAATTTTCACAACTGTGGTATCTTGTGGGTATTCGTGTTCTCATTCTGTAGGTGAGTAAACTGAGTCTCGGTGCCCAGCACGTGAGCAGGAGAACATGTGGTTTTTATGAGCTCGTCTCACTGCAAAGCCTGTAGTCCTTCTCCTATTCACTTCTGGTCTAAAAGTAAAATATTTTTTAGTAAAAGATTTGCTGATAATTTATATATATAAACTATATATATATAATATATTAAAAAATAATATATATTTTTTCCGTCTGCTACAAAGGTATTCCTTTTTGGGATACCTTAGACATTCTGCCACTACATACCTTCTTTTGAGATTAGCGAAGGGATTTGCAGTCCCTCTGTTACACATTTTGGCATGTGGGTTCTGAGTTCATTTTAACAGCAGTTTTTGGTAATAGCACATATGTAATTTGCCACCTTTCCAAGGTAGAATATCTTGTTTTTCAGAAGTATTGCAAAAATACTGAAGTGTTAGTATTTACAGAATGTCACCACAGTGACATTATCAGAATCCTCTTCATTAGCATCTTCATTGTTGAGTGTCCTGCAGTTAACCACCATGTAGGAATCTTTCACAACAGTGCTGCAGATTCAAAGCCCCGTGTGATGTCAGGGGTTTCCCCTGGGTATCTCAGCGTGGAAAGTCTGTTTCTATCTCCATGTCTTTTGAAATGATTCTGCGGCTGTTGGTCTATGTGTAAGGACTAGCTGTTTCTACAAGTGTTTAAGTTTATTTTGATCCTAAATTTAGTCAAGGAATGAGGCATAGCAGGGAGGGGCAGTTCATGCAGTGATCCACGTGTCACCAAATGGAGAATCTAGTCTGGTCTGGGGATTTTAGCTAAGTTCAGGATAGTTGAGGTTTGAATTCTGTTTACACTTGGCTAAACATTACTTCCTGTTTCTAAAGAAAAGAACCTTAACAAAATTTGGACGTAGCCCATACAAATGTTTTCAAAAGGGGAAGTATAAATGAATCGGAAACGTTTCCAGATTAGATTTCCCCTAAACTACCCCTGGGCTTATAGAGTGAAGGGGGAGTACTTGGCAAGGCTGATTTGGATCTGTGAGCAGCTGGGACACTTTACCAGGCCCATGATGGCCTCCAGGTTGCACCGTCCTGACACCCAGCACTGGAGCCAGCTCTGCCTTCTCGCCGATGAAGCAGGACTCTCATCAGGCTTACTCTGACTTTTTGCAGTTTAGAAGCTCAGTCTTCCTGCCTAGGTTAAATAGATGTTGCCACTGAACTCTATTTTTTGGTCAATTTTTAAAAAGAGCTTAGCTTATAAGTGTTGTACTATTAAAACATTGGGGACTTTGCCTCTTGGTGTTTTATTTACTTTGGAAAATCCACTTTAAATGCAAAATGTGTTTTTATTTTTAGCTCTCAGAGGACTTATTGGGATGTGCAAGAGACTTACTCATCTTGTATTTGAATCTAACGGAATAACATTTGAAAGAATTCACTGTCATCATCTATATCAAATTGAAATGGAAAATATCTTTTTCTTTCTACGTGCGTGTGTTACTTTTGTAACTAGAGAGAAGGCTGTAACTATGTTATGAAGATAAAGCAGCGTGTCATCTGAAGGGCTGTCTTGGCATGTGGTCCTTGTGCCTGAAGTGAAAGTGAGATGCTAACTCATTTCCTAATTCATCTTTCTGTTCTTTCGTAGGTATCTGTTACTAAGGCTGAACAAGAACTGGGATTTGCCATCCAAACGTGCTTTATCTCTCCATATTCGAACCCTGATAGGATGTCTCATTATACCATTATTGAGAATATTTGTCCTAAAGATGAATCTGTGAAATTCTACAGTCCCAAGAGAGTGCACTTTCCTATCCCGCAAGCCGACATGGATAAGAAGCGATTCAGCTTTGTCTTCAAGCCCGTCTTCAACACCTCACTGCTCTTTCTACAGTGTGAGCTGACGCTGTGTACCAAGATGGAGAAGCACCCCCAGAAGTTGCCTAAGGTTTGTGGGCCTTCATCCATTCGGATCGTTATTTTGGCATTTTTAAGTGAGGCAGAAAAGTTTAATCCCAAGGTCTTGCAGGTTGAGGTTTTTTGTTTTGGAACTGCCCAACTGAAGTATTAAAGTCAGTATTAGCAGGGAACTGTGAGTTTTATGGAGTCTTAGATAATAAATCCTGACAGCATGATTTTCTTTTTTCCATGCATGCTACTTAGCAGTACCTTATGAGTGATAAATCAAGACTCTTTTCCATGGAGGGAGATTTCTGGCTTTATCTTTGCTTTTCAGATAGTTTGCAGTGCCAAAAATACAGCAAGCCAAAAGGACAAGTTCATTGTGAGAATTAATTTTTCCAGGTCCTGCTGAGACTGGCATTGTCATTGTTTTTAACCTTTTCTGTGTGAATTATAAGGTTGACTTATCTCAGGGAGACTTCTAGGGGAAACTAACAAATATTTTAGCTTTTCTCAGTTTCATATCAGTTCATCATATTTGCCTCCTATCATTCTCCAGATTGAATGTTCTGTTGCCATAACAAAAAGCAGAACCATTTGACCTTGGTGGAATGCATTTGATAGGGGAGATCTGCAAGGTTAATTATGATACCCACTAGGTTGGTCTTGTATATGAAAGGTATCTTCTGCCATAGTTTTGTTTCTGTGATCTGCCATAATTATGTATAATTTCATATTCGCATTTATTCTGTGGCTATCTCACACAGAGTAAACTGATTTCCAATTCTTTCATAGTCATATATCAATGTCTAAAAGGCTAAGAATCAAGCAGTATTATTAATAATGTATGTATGGAATTTTCTCATTTAACTCACAGATTTTAAGTCTTAGGTATGGAGGCAGGAGGAAAAACCATCAATTCCAAATAGATTACAATTGATCTGAATTCCTTGCATCATTATATTCCCCTGGGCATCCTTTTCTCTGATAACACCCAAGAGAATTTTGTTTGCATGTGAAAATAGAGCAGATATGATCATAATCATCGGGGAGCACATATACAGTGATTTAGACTATATTCCTAGGTTTGCTTTTGCGGCAGTGATGCCTCAGCCTTGTGGGCATTCGCCATCAGGGTTGGGGCTTAGTGGACAGTGGTAGAAAGCCGCGAGGAGCTTCATGTGTGGCTGTGGGACCAGCTGCTTCCTGTGGGCAGAAGGGTAACGTTTAAAGGTTAGAGGTCTTGGAGGGGAGGCCTAGCAGTTACCAGGGATCTTTGCTGTGGCTTTGGCTGTTACTTCTCTCTGACCTGGCCTGGAACAGCACAGCTTCATGTGTGTTAATCTGGGAAAATTAATCGTAAAGAGAGTTCTAAGCCTCAGGGGATGACATGATGGGATATAACCCTAAACCTCAAGTCGCCCTTTACCCCCAAGGTAAGATAATACGGAAAGAGCCTGGGACTGAGAAGGAAGCTCTGCTGCCACCAATGGGACTTTAAGTCAGTCTCTGAACCCCTTAGAGCCTGTATTTCCTCATAAACTGTTATAATCATACCTGGCTTCCCTCCTGGGTAGAGGAGCGAATAAGACAGTAGGTACAATGACAGCCCACCCTTTATCCAGCAGAGGCTTGGATGAGCTGTTACCACTGTCTTCCTGTTTGCTGCTTATAGGTAATATCTTCACATTTCTGTTATTTTCTGAGTGCTTTCTGTGACAATAGAGAGCGCCAAAGAATCTTCTAGGAAGAGGTCTCAGAGATTGTTGAGACCAACCCTGCCCTTTGCTGATGAAACCGAGACCCAGAGAGCAGAGTATCTTGCCCAGGGTCACACTCCACTGAGTTAAATGTAGAATCATAGACTCTTGCTTAACTGAGGTGCTCAATAGGAAAATGACAGTAAACTAAGACAGGAAAGCAAAATGCAAATCTTTTCAGTCATCACGCCTCTCTGCAGAAAATTTGTTGTTTTTCTTTACAAGAGGGCTCTTGTTAAAGGCTTTTCTCTTTTTGAGGGGGTAAGAGTGGGGCAGTGAGGGTTGTCTTATAAGAAGTGTCTGACTGGCATGTTGCTCAGAGCAGCAATGACAGCAAGGCCTAAAGTCTTTGCTCTTTTGTGTTTGGAAAAGATGGAACTCGATTAGCTTTTTGGGATGCCTGCTATAGACTTTTAAAATGATGGCTGATTAATATGTCTTCTTACCATAGAAGCTGTCATTTACTTTAGAGTTATACCTATTAGGCTGGGCGTGGGCTCATGCCTGTCATCCTAGCACTTTGGGAGGCTGAGGTTGGCAGATTGCTGGGAGTTCGAGACCAGCCTGGTCAGCATAGTGAGACCTCTGTCACTACTATATATATATTAATTGGGTGTAGTGGTTCACACCTGTAGTCCCAGCTACTGGGGAGGCTGAGGCAGGAGTATGACTTGAGCCCATGAGGCCAAGGCTGCAGTGAGCCATGATTGTACCACTGAACTCCAGCCTGGGTAACACAGCAAGACCCTGTCTCAAGAAAAATAAAAAAGAATTATACCTGTTGATAAGTATAGACAAGAAAACAAAGTTATTTTAAAGAAGTGTGGAGTGTGATCATATTTTTTCAAAACAGATGTAGTGGGCCTGAGTATGCTCATTCATAGGTTTGAGGCCTTGAAATAGTTAGAATTAGAAGCAGCTGATCTCATGGCCTCCACAACCTGGGCACAGCTCCCCAGAATCTGCATTTTGAAACATTTAAAGTGGATGACCCCGGAAAGTTTAGTTTTACATGAGCCTATACCAGGATTAAAAATGAAACAAACTCAACAACATGATTATCTTATTGGACAAAAATGTAAAATCTGTCACCTTCATAATGCAATATGAAGTCCCCATACAACCATTCTGTTTTTCAGTCTAAGTATTCAATGAATTATGTGAGCTATTCAACACTTTGTTATGAAATAAGCTTTGTATTACATGATTTATCCAACTGTAGGTTAATGTAAGTGTTCTGAGCATGTTTAAAGTAGGTTGGACTAAGCTATGTTGTTTGGTACTTTAGGTGTATTAAACGCATTTTCAACTTAGTGATATTTTCAGTTTGCAGTGGGTTTGTCAAGATGTAACCTCATCATAAATTGAGGAGCATATTTACGGGAAATTTCCCACAATCAGCAATCACAAACATGAACCGTGTATATGAAGCCGGCTTGGTGAGGACCAACACTAGGCATATAGTTTTTCTGTTTTTCAAACTAACACTAAAATGTTTAGTTTTGTGAGAAGAAGGGGAGGGGAGGACAATATTGAGAAGCTATCCAGTGATATGTGCATCTTCAGGTACAACCAAAAATCCACTGGGCCTGCTGTGATATCTCCCAGGTTATTTGGTGTTCTCTGAAAAACACCCACCTTCTTGCTTTTCCGTAGCGAACAGTTGTGTGCTGTCGATAAAAGGCCACAGGACAGCTGTGCAGGTAGAGCTGGTGAAGGCACTTTTGAGCGGCCCCTGATTCTGTGCTTTGTTCTGCCTGTCTGCAGTGTGTGCCTCCTGACGAAGCCTGCACCTCGCTGGACGCCTCAATAATCTGGGCCATGATGCAGAATAAGAAGACGTTCACCAAGCCCCTTGCTGTGATCCACCATGAAGCAGAATCTAAAGGTGTGCTTTGGGAGGCACGATCAGAGCATGGGGCCTGAGCTCTGCTTGTTAAGAAGACTCAGTATTGTAAATCCAAGTCCAGCTTTATTCACCAGATAACTAAAGGCCAGTTAGTTACTTCAGAAGACCATTCTTTGCCCGAAGAATCTTTTCTTTAGCTGGTTCTCTTACAGCCATTATGGCTTAGTTGTAAGTAATCTATTTGAAAAAGATTTCCTCTGTAAAAAGAATCAGGTCTAGGTTGTTCCTGTCATAAGGTGACTCTCCCTTGCATTCAAATATGCTTCCTTGAGTATGCAAAAAAGGGTTCTAGTTAGTCCCATGTCCCGGGAATTGCACACAATCCACAGTTCATCTTTCTGTGATCTACTACTAAAGGTTATGCTGGCTATAACCTATTGTATTGCTTTATCAAAATTGCAGATGCCTTTGAGAATATGTGAACATTATTAATCTTAGGTATGGCAGATGAGAACCACTGCCCAAATGCATCTTAAAATTCAGTTTTCAGAATTTTGCACAACCACATTTGTTGCTTGGAGCCAAGCATGCCTCTTTCTCCAGAAGCAGGAACATTCAGCAAGCTGTATCTTCTGTGAGAAAAGGAAGGATGTGCCCTAAGGGGTGTGGCATCAGTACCTGAGAGGACAGGCAGGGCAGAGCCAGACCTGGCATGGGCCTGGCCAGCCAGAGCAGCAGAGAGGCAGAACTGGGCCCTAACAAATGTTAGGAGTGGATATGAGGCCCTGTGGGCGGTGAGAAGAGCATCTGACAAGGACCCGCATCACAGCTCCAAGGGGTATAAACAAGCAAGGACACACCAGGCAGCTGTCAGCATCTGAGGGGTGGAACCAAATGTCACATGGGATATCTAGGCAATTACAGTTGTCACCATCTAGAGACATTGATATCTAAGGGTGTCAAACCGAGAGAAGGCTGGGAGAGTGAAAGTGGATTCCAAGCGGGGTTAGATATTTCAGGATTAGAGCTACAGGCTGCCTCTCGCCACTCTGAGGGGCACAGAGGAGCCTGAGCACCAAGGGCCTTGACAAAAGCCAGCACACTGTCTGGCTCCAGTTTCGGGGCATTAGCTGGAAGACCTGCTGGGTGGTGCTGACACCAGATCTAGCGTTTGGGGTGGCCCTGGGATGACATTCCTGATCTGAGTGTGTTGGTTTGGGATTTGGCAAGACTAGGCAGCGGGGGTGACCCCTGGACAGTGGGCAGAACCTACCAGAACAGAGGCATGCAGGTACTGTCTAGTGTCTTATTGGTTGACTTTCCTTTGTGAAAACAGCTGTGCCATTCAAATTGTGATATCTGGTGGTGGCATCTGCCCCCTTCCTATGAATGAATGTGCTCCCTCAAAATGGCAGAAGACTATAGGTGGCAGGCACACTGGATTGGAGCTGGGAGCCTAAGGCACTGCTTTTAGCTTTCTCTGCTAACTGGCTGTGGGACATTGGAGAACCCCCCCTACCACCAGCTCTTTGGGTTTCATTTTCTCTATCTGGAAAGGAGAGGTTTGGACTGGGTGCAAAAGGTCCTTTCAATTGTAATACTCAACTATGCTGTTTGAAGAAGCAAAATAATCTTTAATTCATTTTCCTGGCCGTCCTAAAGTTGGTGTGAAGTGTACATGAGATGTTCTCGGCAACGTTTTTGTTGTTGTTTGTTTTACTTTTATTGATTGCTTTTCAACCATTTGAAAGTTATAACAGACCCAGTCTTCATATAAATGGATGTCCAAATAGTTCCTTTTTATTGGGTTCAGGAGAAAGAAATAAGAATATAAATTGTGTTGCAGAGTAATCACAACTGGGCAACAGCTGGCTCCGTTTTGTACTATGAAATTGGTTTTGTTACCAGAAAGGAGTCCCAATTCAGACCCCAATAGAGGGTTCTTAGATTTCACCCAAGAAAGAATTTGGGGATGAGTCCATAGAGTAAAGTGAAAGCAAGTTTGTTAGAGACCTAAAGAAGCAAAAGAATGGCTACTCCATAGACGGAGCAGCCCCCAGAGGCTGCTGTTTGCTATTTTTATGGTTATTTGTTGATCATATGCTAAACAAGGGGTGGGTAATTCATGAGTTGTCCTAGAAAGGGGCAGGCAATTCCCAGAACTAGGGTTCCTCCCCTTTTTAGACCATATAGGGTAACCTCTAGGCTTTGCTATGACATTTGTAAACTGTCATTGTGCTGGTGAGAGTGTCTTTTAGCATGCTGATGTATTATAATTAGTGTATAATGAAAAGTGAGGACAATCAGAGGTCACTGTCATTGCCATCTTGGTTTTGGCGGTTTTTGGCCAGTTTCGGTTGGCTTCTTTACTGCATCCTGCTTTATCAGCAGGGTCTTTATGAGCTGTATCTTGTGACCTCCTCTCTCATCCTATGACTGAGAATGCCTGACCTCCTGGGAATGCAGCCCAATAGGCCTCGGCCTCATTTTACCCAGCGCTATTCAAGGTAGAGTCGCTCTGGTTCAAATGTCTCTGATAATTTAACAATAAGAGCAGGTACCTCGGATTCCATCTGTTATTCATAACTATTTTGAGAGAGGTAATTCTGCTAGTAATTGAAGGCAGCGGCTTGCTTTTTCCCATGCCAGACAATAACTAGGCATTAATATTGCAGCAGTATAACTTCCAGCAATTCATCCATTCTTCTTTTGAGCCTGGTGACATTTTTCTAAGTAATTTCTCTTGCAAATTAGGTAATTACTTTTATTTAAACTTAGTATAATTGTACTGAAAGTTCAATGTTTTCTTGTATAAAAGTTCAAGAGGAAAGTTTTACCAAATATCAGAGCAATTTTATGAGATTTGCTAATTGAGACTAGATTTTAGTTGAGAAGCATGTGGGTGAAGAAAGTTTATTACTTAGGTTTGTTAAATAAATTGAGGAGGTTAAACTGTAGGCCAGCTTCCCAGGGGCTGTATGCAAATTCGCTTTCCAACTTTGCGCTGACTGGGGTAGGTTTTCTGGCAGGTTTCAGCTGTGTGTGACTCCTCTCACCTTTTATGTTTATTTTCTTTTGACTTAAATCATTTCTCCTCAATGCAGACCATTGGAGTCTGTGCTTTCTGCCTCAAGGTGAATTGGAATAGTCATTTGAAAAGAGACTGTGGGCTGGGCGCAGTGGCTCACGCCTGTAATCCCAGCACTTTGAGAGGCCGAGGCGAGTGGATCACAAGGTCAGGAGTTCAAGACCAGCCTGGGCAACATGGTGAAACCCTGTCTCTACCTAAAAAAAAAAAGCAAAAAGTTAGCCGGGCGTCATGGCACACGCCTGTAATCCCAGCTACTGTTTAGGCTGAGGAAGAGAATTGCCTAAACCTGGGAGGCAGAGGTTGCAGTGAGCCAAGATCGCACCACTGTACTCCAGCCTGGGGGACAGAGCAAAACTGTCTCAAAAAAAAAAAAAAAAAGAAAAGAAAAGAAAAGAGACTGTGACCATTTGCCTAATTGCATTGGTTTATTTGAATAATAACAGGTCACGAATGCCCTTCCTGCCAGACAGCTTTATGTCCCTTTATTGTAGGATCTGTGACTTTTTGGGTAAAAATTTCCTAACCAATGGGACGCTTCCCTGTGGTTTTACTACCTACATAGGTGCTCCTTGAAGGCCATGCCAAAACTCCAGCTGTCTCTGGTCATTTGGTTCATCTTATTTTTCAACACTTGGATTTTCTGGGACAGCAGATAAAGGTTCTGGTTGGCAACTTCACAGCCAGGCAGAGAGCTGCTCTGTGGCCACCACTGCCAATAGCATTGACATGCTTCAGTGTTTCTTCTGTGGACAGGAAAGTAGGCAATCAAGACTATAAAAATGTTTCTGGATTTCTCCTCTGGGCCACTGTTTTTAGTGGAACCTTCCTGAGCACATCTTTGCCACTTTTGATCTCTAAGTCCCTTGGGAATCAGTGTTGGGTTAGCATTCTTTTACCATTTAAATTTTTAACAATCGATGAAAGTTTAAAGCTGATGGTGAGGATAGTGATGGAGATGAGGAGGATGATCTAACATTTGTTGAGCATTTACTTTGTGCAAGGCTCTGTGCTAAATGCTTTATGTGGATTATTATATTTTATCCTCATAGTACCTCTGTATAGAGATAACTTGGCCAAGGGCACACAGCATATAAATGGTGGATCTGGGATTCAAATTCAGGCACTGTGATTCCAGAGCCTGTGCTCTTAAACCCTATGTCTTATTCCAGATAGAGGTTGATTCTAGTTTTTACTGAAAACTAAAATCATGTGCATCTATGTCTTCTCACCCCTCTTCCTGCCCCACTTCTCCCTTTTCTTTCTTTCTTTCTTTTTTTTTTTTTTTTTTGGAGACAAAGTCTCACTCTGTCGCCCAGACTGGAGTGCAGTGGCGCAATCTCGGCTCACTGCAACCTTCACCTCCCGAGTTCAAGCGCTTCTCCTGCCTCAGCCTCCCGAGTAGCTAGGATTACAGGCACCTACCACCACACTTGGCTAATTTTTGTATTTTTAGTAGAGACGGGGTTTCACCATGTTGCCCAGGCTGGTCTCGAACTCCTGACCTCAGGTGATCCACCCACCTCGGCCTCCCAAAGTGCTGGGATTACAGGCATGAGCCACTGTGCCCGGACCGCTTCTCCCTTTTCATACCATATCACATTAGTATTCAAGGTAACACCCCAAATACCCTAATGATTATGAACTAAAAGGAAGATGAAGGATTTTAGGAAAAATGTCTGTTCACCCAAAAGATTAAGATGTTGGGAAATGTGTAACCTGTTTAGCAGAGTATTAAAGTTCAGGAGAAGTTCTGTGATTTTCAATAGTAACTCAAAAAGCCCAGAAAGCATAAATAGTTTATGCATACTATGGTTTACGACAAAACATTTAAAATAGTTGAGGTGGTGCCATCCTACCCTATTTTCTGAAATTTTGAAGTATAGGCATATTAGTGCTGTTTGCCTTGGATTCTGTGACCACTTTTTACAGCATTTGAGAACACTTGGGCTTATACAGTAAAAATGATTACACCACATTGGTGATGATTTTTTTTTAATTGTGAAAGGGAGGAGTAACCATTTCTCTGAAACAGTGCACATACACAGAAGAGCATGGATGTGGATGTCAGGAGCAATAAATATCATTCCAAAATTTGCCGTGATTTACATACCTGTAGATGTGTTCAATTCTTAGCAAGTTAAATCCTGAATTTTCTCCGTATTTTCACCACCTAACTTTAAAAAATAAAAATGCCTGCATATCTTGGATACTCAGTAAATGTTAATTTCCTCCCCTTCCTCTCAACCTCTCAGCAAACTAGAGGTTTTTTGGGAAGGGAGGGTTGAGGAAGGGAAAGTTGTGAACGTCATTTGGAAGTTGATCCAAGAGAGGCATTACTTTTTGGAACACATTTGATCTTTCCAGAATAAAAATACTCTAAAGGACCAGCCAGGTTTTGTCCTCAAGCTGAGGTCGAGGTGAGGGGAAACTGAGTGGAAAGATGGTAGAAATGTGTAATTGACAGACCAGGGCATTCAGTGTCTATCCAAGAAGGGAAGGAGGGATATCATAGAGATTTCTTTTTAACACCGTGTATTTTACTTTATTTATTTATTTATTTATTTATTTATTTATTTATTTATTTATTTATTTATTTATTTTTGAAAAGGAGTTTCACTCTGTCACCCAGGCTGGAGTGCAGTGGCGCAATCTTGGCTCATTGCAACCTCCACCTCCTGGGTTCAAGTGATTCTCCTGCCTCAGCCTCCCAAGTAGCTGGGATTATAGGCGCCTGCCACCACGCCCAGCTAATTTTTGTATTTTTAATAGATACAGGGTTTCACCATGTTGGCCAGGCTTGTCTCAAACTCCTGACCTCAGGTGATCCCCCTGCATCGGCCTCCCAAAGTGCCGGGATTACAGGCATGAGCCACCGCTCCTGGCCAGTATTTTACATTTTAAAACCTTTTTATTTTGAAAAATTTCGAATATATACAAAAATAGAATAAGTCTCAACAATTGCCAATTTATGGTGAATCTTGTCTTATCACTTTCTGTCATCCACTGGATTGTTTTGAAGGAAACCCAGATACTTAATTTCATCCATACATATTCTAGTGTGTACCTCTAAAAGTTAAAAACCATCAGAAGATCTCAAGCAGGAAACTGATGATTAGGTCATTTTTTTTTTCTTTTTTTTTTGTATTTTTAGTACAGACAGGGTTTCACGGTGTTAGCCAGGATGGTCTCGATCTCCTGACCTTGTGATCCGCCCGTCTCAGCCTCCCAAAGTGCTGGGATTACAGGCGTGAGCCACCGCGCCGGGCGATTAGGTCATTTAGGAAGGCTACTATGAAAATGATGTGAAGGTTGCATTGCTGGGGAAAGTACCCAAGAATAAAATATACATGATATTTGTGGTTACTTATTCAAAAAAATATGGTAGGTATATAGTGGACAAATTATCTTGTCTTTAAGTCCTTTACAGCCTAGTGCAAAGTTTCTCAATCTCAGTACAATCAGTGTTTGGGCTGGAATACCCTTTGTAGTTGGGGGGCTGCCTGTGTGTTACAGGATGTTAAGCAGCATCCCTGGTCTCTACCCACTGCATGCTAGTAGCAACACCCTCCCACCACCAGCCCAATTGTAACCATTCAAAATGTCTCTAGAAGTTTCCAAATGTCCCCTGGAATAAAAATCACTTACCATGTAAGACACACTGGTCTAGTGGCAGGATACAGATAAGTGAACAGGTAATTGCAATGGATATCATAAATATTGAAAGAATCCAGAGAAAGGGTTCAGTTACAGTGACATCAAGTTAGTGAAAACTCTATCTTAAATGGCGCCTGCACAAAGACAACCTGAGCCTCCAGAAGGAATCTTCCTCTCCCCATTCTTCTCTTTGCCAAATGCCAATACATGTGGGTACCAGTTGGACGCCTTGTATCACTGTGGGCCCACTCCGTCCTATGGTGCGTAGTACCAAATTGAACACTAAAGGCCAAAAGCTGTGGTCAGTTACTCATAGAAATAACCCCAGAAATATCCCGTTTATGAAAACCATGCTGAACAATCTGAGGAGGGGAATTTTGGTTCTAGAGGTAGACCAAAATTTGCTCAGCGTATATGAAAAGATTTAATTCAGAACATTGATTATAGTTTGTCCTTTCTGTAAAGAAATCTTTATTGTTACAGTTCTCTTTACAGCAATAGCTAAGATTCCTTTCTTATAATCTTATCCTTAAACCAAAAGTAAATATTGTTACGTCCACTCTTTTCCTCTCAGCATGCCAACTCAATGATAGGGTTCCGGTGGAGATCAAGCCATTTTAGTTATACTTAGGGGTTCTTAGGGATTCGGGAAGAGAAAAGTTCGAGGATAGAATCCTTTAACCTCAGTTCTGCAGCCTCTGCTTGTTATTGTTTGTGCACAGAAATCACGAAGGGACTTCACCCAGGGGGAATGAACAACAACTGTTTCTGTTTAGCTCTGTGAGAAGGCTCCTATTTGGGGTGGGGGTAAAGGATTAGATCATAACAGAAATCCATTAAGAATTTTAAAACAATGCCATCCATCACACAGGCCTTACTATAAAACTTAAACTCTTACATGGGAGGTCTCCTTAGGAGAGAGTCATAATTTTTCAACTGCTTGGGGATTCTGAGTGAGAAAGTTTAACCATGGGTGGTTGATTGGATGGAATTATTCCCAGAAGTGTGTATATTTCTTACATGATGCATATTGTAGCAACCTTTAAATGCCTTTGAACTTAGTTCAGGGAATCAAATAGTACGTCTTGAAAGGAGGAGAAGTTTGTGACTGGATACCCTTCCTTCATAGAGTTCTTGGGAGTTTAAAATGAGACAATATAAGTGAAGGCCGAAGGCTTTTTGTCTATTGCAAAACACCATACAAATGTACAAATGTAAGGCATCGTTGTTATTGGTGCCAATGAGGCTGATGGGACCCAGCTCCCAGGACAGTGCATTCTATAGTTAGCATAATTAGTGTGTATTCTGCATACTGAATTAGATTTTCTTAAAAACATACAATCATTTTTATTTTCTTAGTAATTGTATTTAAGTATAACTTTGCATGTATCCTCATTCCAGGGCCACTATGTTGCACAACTCCAGGGGGCACCATTCAATTGTGGTGGCTCTGATTCATCTGGTAGCATTCCTTCCCCTAGAGCCAGACATTGATAACTCATGTGGCCAGAATGTTGACCCACCCATCGGAGATGGTTAATCCTGAGAATTTACAATTCTGTTTTCTTTTACCCTGTCTAGCTTCTTTATTTTTATAGACATCAATTCAGATGCTACTTGTTTGGGTCACATTTTCCCAAGTTCTTTTTGCTTCCCTGTGAATTCAGACACAAGGTGTGTGTTCCTTCTGTAGTGAATAAAAATGGAGATGAAAAGAGAGGTGCTAAACATGTATCGCTTTTAAACTCCAAAGAGTAGGGTCAAGGTCTGTAGGAGGACTCAACACACTTTTCTTCTAAGGGACCAGATAGTGATTATTTTTTATTTGTGGCTCATACAATCCCTGTCTCAACGACTCAACGCTGCTGTTACAGCATGAAAGCAGCCATAGACAATATGTAAATGAGCATAGCTGCATCCATATAAAACTTCATTTATGTAGTCAATTTGAATTTCATATAATTTTTACATGTCATGAAATATCCTTTTTTGATTTTTAAAAAATCATTTCAAAATATAAAATTCATTCTTAGCTCATGGGCCATACAGAAATAGGTGGTGGACCATAATATCCCAACTGCTGGTCTCAGCCTCACTGCTGAGGTGATGAGTAGCTGTGCACAAATAGTTACTTCATCAGTGCTTCCCCAGCTAGGGACAGAGCTACACTCACCAGTCATTTAGCCTGCTAGGCAGAACTCTGGAATTCTGATTCAACTTCTGCCCTGATGCTTTCCAGCTGTGACCTTGGGCTCTAGTCACACGATATCAGAGTCTCAGGCTGCTCATTTCCAAAACAGTGATACAAAACTTTTTTCTGCCTTCTTCATGGCACTGGTGCAAACCACATAGAACATCTTCATAGTCTGATTGCTGGTTTCCTCTGTGGCCTCCATTTGCAAAAAGTACATTAACATTTTAATCATCCTTCACCAAACATTTCTGGAAGACCTATTCTATGCCAGTCTTAGCCCTTGGGGATATACAGATGACTGAGAACTAGACCTTGCCCTCACAGCAAAAAAAAAAAAAAAAAAAGAGAGAGAGAGCAAGAGAAAGAGAGAGAGAGAGAACTAGGAGGTATTGTGGCCCAAGTGTAACAGAGGAGGGATGGAATGAGCAAGGGTGGGAGAGACTAGCTCTGCTGGGATGGAGATGGAGCAGTGGGAGACTCAGCAAAGGTCTCCCAGAGAAAATGCCAACAAAGCAGGTCTGGGGAGGAGGGTGTCTTGGGATAGCTTGCAAAGCATAATGACACGGAGCAGCATAGAGAATTTGGGAAGCTTAAATTACCAAGTATGAGGAGCCCACCATGGGTGAAGGACTCCATCAGGAAAGGAGGCTGGAGAGAGAGGATAGAGAAGGGAAGGAGAACTTTGTGTGCCATGTTAAAGAGTGTGGATTTTTTTCCCCATAAAGGAAGGAGAGTCATCAAGGGGTTTAGTCAGGGTTATAACATGATCAGCTCTGGGCTCTGGAATATTCACTCTGGGGGCAGATG
Organism: Hylobates moloch; assembly: GCF_009828535.3. Taxonomy (NCBI): domain Eukaryota; kingdom Metazoa; phylum Chordata; class Mammalia; order Primates; family Hylobatidae; genus Hylobates; species Hylobates moloch. The sequence continues at coordinate 134,872,324 of NW_026652280.1, forward strand.
TGGAGGAGGAAATAATTGGGGGGAGGGTAGTGGTGGAGATAAGGGGGCCTCTGTGATAATCCTGATGAGCAATGAAGGGGAGTTAAACTATAGGATAATAGCATTAAGGATAGAAGAACAAAGGTACTTTTACAAAATGTGTATATTAAATTAAAAGAATATTTTGAAGGCTGGGTGCAGTGGCTCACGCCTATAATCGCCTTTGGGAGGTCGAGGCAGGTGGATTGCTTGAGCCCAGGAGTTGGAGACCAGCCAGGGCAACGTGGTGAAATCCTGTCTTTACAAGAAATATAAAAATTAGCTGGTGTGGTGGCACACGCTTGTAGTTCCAGCTACTCAGGAGGCTTAAATGGAAGGATTGCCTGGGAGGCGGAGGCTACAGTGAGCTGAGGGTGCCAGTGCCCTCCAGCCTGAGTAACAAAGTGAGACCCTCAAAAAAAAAAAAAAATATTCTGAAAGCAGAATAATATTACAGACTACACTGGAAAAGCATGGTATTTAAAGGTATTGAATTTTTTTGTAAGTAAATAAAAAGATATACTCAAACACACACACGAATTGTCGGACCCAAATTCCCTAAGTTTAGGTGTTTGCCTTCAAATTTTCTTCAAATTGGAGAGCCTATACAACTGATTGTCAACAAAGTGCAATGCTTAAAATTTCTGGGTAACTCATTATAGTTTTGATATCTAAAGAGGATCATTGACAGAGCTTTCTCAAAGTATTTATTAACAAATGGAAAAGTGTCAGTTTCTGCTGAGACTTTGATGACCCTTTGCTTAAATCTTGGTTCTCCATAGAATACATTGTGATTTATGCTTTTGTTTCAGAAAAAGGTCCAAGCATGAAGGAACCAAATCCAATTTCTCCACGTAAGTCTTTATGCAACTATTTCGAAATAAAACCTCCTGGGCTTTCCTAAGAATGAGTTGGTTAGTGAACATTTGCCAAACTTTGAGTTTTGATAAGGAGACTTCTGCGCTCATTTTCCCTTCCCCCTTCCCCTTTCCCCTTTTTGCTCATATTTTTTTCCTTTCCTCTGTCCTTTGTTTATCCCTGCTTTCTTTTTCCCTTTCCACCTTTACCACTTTGAAATATTAATTTGTTGATCCATTGGCATGTATGGCTTGAATGGGAAGGTAGTAACTTATTTAGAGAGATAAGTTAATGACTTGCGTGCTTATGTCTGTTCTAACCTGAAAGAATTCACATACAGCCATGGAAGTGGTTTGCTTTAAGTCTTATCAACAATATTTATCTGCTCAGAGGCGTAATGCTAAGGAAACTCATTGCTATACTTTCAAGACAATCCATAGTGCAAGGGCTGGGCGCACCAGGAAGAGCATGTAAGAATGAAAGAGAAAGCAACACCAATTGCTACAGAATGAGGACTTGGAAATTGTCTAGGCCAATTTCAGACGAGATCGGGCGCATTCAGGGTGGTACGGCGGTAGACTGTCTAGGCCAATTTCATTGTTTTATGCAGAAGAAAATGCTGATCCAGAAATATTCCTGCCTCATTCGCATTGAGGCAGTACTTGAACCTGGACTTCCCAGCTGTCCACCCAGAGCTCTTCTAGATAATGTTGTCTGGTGAGGAGAATTTGTGAATCTGTGCTGTTTTTCCTTTCCTGAGACTCCCAGGAGTAGTCTCCACGGCTGATTCTTCACTACATTTAACAATCAGTCTGGAAAGTTCCTTTCACAAAGCACTTCATAAACCATTGTCTTAAGTGGATTATTATTATTATTATTTTTAATTATGGAACAATATGAACTCAAAGACAGGCACATGTGGACACATATCCATCTTTGGAAATTTAGAATAGTTTCACTAAAAATTTGTAATCACGTTCAATTTTTGCATCTGTGGGTATAAAAAGGCAAATGATCTTCTAATATCAGTTCTAAGGACTAGATTAAATAGGTTGATGGCTCGGTTCAACTTCACCTCCAGGGAGCTCTTCCCACCTTTTCCTCCATCTAGTGGATCTTCATCCGTTTTACAAACTCAGGTGTTGACCCCCTGACTTCAGCAGGTGACTAAAGCTATCCGCATTTTTCAGAAGTTAAATGAACACACCAAAGAGCACAGGTCTAGAAGAGTGGGGACCAGAACTTGGGAGTTTGGATCCCTCCAGACTCGTTCCACCACGGCATACTTTCCCCGAGCCTTTGGAGTGCCGGGCTGCCCGAAGGTCACAGGAGTGTATGGCAATCTTCAATTTAAAAAAAATAGCTTTCTTTACACTGAAGTGAGTTGAAAGGCAAAGGGATTTAATTTATGTAGAGATCACTGGAGTTGCTTCTGACTGGAGCAGAAAGTAGAAATAGTATGATAATAGTGGGGAGATCCTGTATTTCCCACTCATATTCAAAACCCAGAGACCTTAGAAATTGTGTTCTACCAAAAACTCCTCTCCCTTGGAAACCAATTTTAACTTTTTATAAGTGACTCAAAGAAGGTAGTTCTCTTAAATGAAAGGAAATGTTCTATTTCTGGGGCCTGGAATTAATTTCAAATATAAAAACCTTTGCCAAATGGAGAAACAATTGGTTCTATTTATATGTTTTGCTGACCATAAAGCTGACATCACTCCCCACTGGGAAGTATTTCCGTTCCCCTCATAGAAAGATCATGGTTGGAAAAGTGTTAAAAAGTAGGTTGTTTTAAATGACACAATATGAAGCTGTTAAGAGTTTAATATGAGATCGGTGAAATGTTATAATCCACAGGAATAGTTTATTTTTATTCTATATTCTCCTTTCTGTTATCTTTCATACTTGTTCACAAAAATATGTGTATAAAGTATTCTAAGGTGTGTGTTTTCTGTGCAGTGTGTCATTTTTGGAGGTGTTCAGTGAATAAGCAGCAATAAGCCAGATTTTGATCATGGAAGTTCACTTTATTTTCCAAAGCATCTTAACCTGTGAATTTTCAAGCCACCCTCCATTCAAATAGTAGGTTCTCAGCGTGAGACAATGAGATGACAGACAAGATTTTACAGAGTTTGCAAATCTGATTTTTTTTTTTTTTTTTTTTTTTGAGACGGAGTTTTTGCTCTTGTTGCCCAGGCTGGAGTGCAATGGCACGATCTCAGCTCACCGCAACCTCCGCCTCCCGGGTTCAAGCGATTCTTCTGCCTCAGCCCCCCCGAGAAGCTGGGATTACAGGCACGCACCACCATGCCCAGTTAATTTTGTATTTTTTTTTAGTAGAGATGAGGTTTCTCCATGTTAGTCAGGCTGGTCTCGAACTCCCAACCTCAGGTGATCCGCCCACCTCGGCCTCCCAAAGTGCTGGGATTACAGGCGTGAGCCACTGCGCCCGGCCTGCAAATCCGATTTTTTAGTTAGTTTGTTGATCAAAATAAATTGCAAACTGAGAATACTTTGGAAACCTGATAATTTCATTTCTCCTTTGAAAAAAAATTTGCAAGTTACAAAATACAGTGTATTTTATTAGAATCTTCATTGCATTCTCAGATTTTATTAGTGCTCAACCTTTATGACAGTGCTTGTGAAACAAATATAAAATTGCAATGTATGATGCAGACTAACCGAGAAGTTGTGTGTATCGGTTTCTCTCCTTTATAGCAATTTTCCATGGTCTGGACACCCTAACCGTGATGGGCATTGCGTTTGCAGCCTTTGTGATCGGAGCACTCCTGACGGGGGCCTTGTGGTACATCTATTCTCACACAGGTTAGTGTGACTGTTGAGTATGAGTTGGTGAACAGCTTGTGTTCCTGCCACACAATAGACACTCAGTGTTTTGTTGGATGAAATAACGAATGAAAGAGCAAGTTCATTCCTACTATTTTTACGTTTACATATTTGGTATAAATTGGGTTTTACAAAAGTATAATTTGCCATAAACAGTGGAAAGAAAAGGAATGTTTAAACGTGCCAGTTGCAATTGTGATGTTGGCGAAATTTAGCTGCTAATAAAGCTACTTTGTTGTTAAAGTTAATTCAGACAATGTACAGAAATACAAACCATTCCGTCAAAACCAAAGACTTAGGCATATAAATGAGAGGAAGTGAAAAAGAAAGCCAAGATTTTATTACCACACCTGCCAAGGTATTGAGCACTGTCCATCAGAGTCCTTAATCAATGACTTAAACCAGATTTTCTCAACCTTTTTTAACCCATGCTGTGTCTTCTTTGATAAAACAAAATTTTCATGTTTTTCTATAAAGTTAAGTTTTCTAAATAGATTTCCATGAACTGAAAAAAATAAAAGTGATGAAACAGAGCACTTCATTTTCAAGCTATTATCCCTCAATCTTCAAAATTCAGATGTGCTCCTCCCTACTAAACAGAGAACCTGTTCTGACCCCAGTACAGAATGCAGGCCAGCAAAGGGAGTCTTTAGTGCAATGGAGAAAGAACAAATGGATTGCCCTGCTATTGATTCTTTCTTAGTTTCCTTACAACTATGGGAAGGAGTGACATGCATTTTGTGGCATTCTAGAGAACTAGTCGGTCTCGTTCTTGTTTGTTCTTGGATCCTTGTAGTTTTACACTGTGAACCTAGGTAAACTGTGCTAAATTGATCTGTCAGAGGCAAGTGGCAGGCCCAGCTTCTCTGTTTAGAATTTCATTAATTGGCCATTAAACCAATGAATGCCATGATCTTTGGCTTCCCCTTGGGCCAAGCTGAAAGGATGGCTCATTTAAAGAGGAAGGAAGTACTGAAGGATATTTTGGAGAGTCATATCTTTATCCTCTTGATTGCTAGACAAAATGTCAAGCTGTTGATAATAAAAGCATGACACAGTGATCCTCTGATAGTTAAATGTGTCAGATTCAAATCAGAATTTTCACTTTAAATACCACATCTCTTGACTGAGGTATTTTAGATTATGCCAGAAGGAGAGGAATGGACTCTTTCATGCCTAGCATGGGACATTCACCCAAAAGGCAACCTCTTGGCAAAAATGTAGAAGACTTGAATAGAGGGACTTTGAGTCCTCAAATGCTTGTTCCTAATCAGGATACTTTGAGTGAAGTATGTTTATGTGAAAGATTAAAAAATGACTTCTCATAATCCTAGCATTTTGGGAGGCCGGGGCAGGAGGATCGCTTGAGCCCAGGAGTTCAAGACCAGCCTGGGCAACATAGTGAAACCCTGTCTCTACAAAAAAACACAAAAACTAGCATGGCGTCTTGGTGTGCATCTCTTGTCCCAGCTGGCTGAGGCGGGGATGGCTTGAACCTGGGAGGTTGAGGCTAAAGTGAGCTGTGATGGTGCCACTGCACTCCAGCCTGGGCGACAGAGAGAGATGTTGTCTCAAAATAAATAAGACTCCAGTGTCATGATTCTGAGTATTATATAACCATCTGTGAATCAGTTCAGGAGGATTCTCCCTCATGAACAGTTTATAAAAGGACCAGAAAGACAGAATTTAGCAGAGCAGCATTTTAAAGTAAGTAATTTTGTCGCAGGAATACTGACATGTTGAGATCTCAAGCTAACAGTTCTTTGCAACTTTTCCAACCTCCTGCCTGGCTGAGAGGTTCTAGGGCTGTTGGCAGCCTGTGTTGGCTGTTGGGAATGAGTTTGAAAGTACTCCAAGAAGACTGGGTCACCCACAGATGTTTACCATGTGCCTGCTCAGCCACTGACTGGCCTTGGTCACACAGCTGCACTCTCAAAGGTAATCTTGGGCCAGGAAGCCAGGTCCAGGCAGAGTATAGGGCAACCAGATAACACTCACTACTGGAACATGCCCCACTGAAATCCCCCCAATCGTCCAGACTGTTATCCACAGCCAAGCACACAAACCTGATAAAAAGCAAAGCTTGGTTGTAATGGCATGTGTTCATGCTCACTGGATTTGGAAGTCTGTTGTTACTGATCCTTTTTCCCCCAAGCCAGAGACTTCAGGAGGGCCTTTAAAGTACTGTTAATGTAGAAATAGGTTTGTAAGTAAATTTAAGAAAAATGAAACCAAAGACCTCCCTCCTGTGATGCTTTCCAGCAAAATGAATTACACTGATTCAGAAGGTAAAAGGTTTATGGACTCTGTCATTTGGGCTTAAAATCCATTGGCATGACTTATGAGACAGCTTCAAAATTACTTTTTATTAAAAACTGTAGCCTCTGGCTCATTTTATAGATTACTCTTGAGGAATACCAGCATCGTACAAGCATGAAGAAGACTCACTTCAGGACCACATGATAGTTCTTTTCCAGAACCCCTTCAGTTTCTTACCTGGGTCAGCTAGCAGCAATTTAGATTAATAAGGAAGATTATAATGCAGTGGGCAATGGGGAGAGCTAGGATACAAATACTGGCTCAGTCCATTCAATTTCAACAAGGATTGAAGCTGTGGAACTCACAGATCGTATATGCTGTATTTGGGGGTTCAGACAGCATCTGCCTCTGTGTGAAAAACAATCCTTAATTTGAATGACTTTCCCTTTGTTTACGCTTTCCATTCCATGTGCAGCACAGAGCACAAAACCAAGTCACAAATTTGGATTGTGGATATCTACTTAACATACCTGGAATGTGTGTTAGTCTACAAAGGCTGGGTTCCCACTTTATCATATGACAACCCTGGGCACAATAAGAGGTACTCCCTTAAGGCTGGATTAATTCTGTTTGGAAAACTCCATTCCTAAAACTTACATTCTCTCCTAAGATGCTGTAGCGAGGAAGGGTGTTTGGGGGCTGAAATGGTGCTGGAACCATAGAATGTTCATGCTCCTAGGGACCCTACCTAGTTCAGGGGTCCCTAACTTCTAGTCCATGAAGGTCCCTAAAGTCACATGCAAAATCGTATCTGTTTTTTTCTTGAAGGGAGGAACAAATGCTTTTATTTTTATTTTCTAGTAAAACTTTTTAGCTTTATCAAAGTAGTACATGCAAATAGTTTAAAGGTTGAAATAATCCTACAAGACTTGTTATGAAAAAAATCAAACCCCTACTGCCCTTACCTTCTTTTCTCACTCCCCAGAGCATTATTTTTGGCGCTTAGCTTATCCTTTTGGACGTTAATCCATACTTCTAAATAACCTGAGTATATTGCTGCTTTTTGACTTTGCAGGTTTACACCTTTGCTCTAGACCTCCTGTTATGGAAAATGTCCCCTTCCCCCAACATCCTCTTAATAGAAATATACTGACATTTTTGTTAGATCAGCATTTACTGTTTACGTTATTATGACTACCTAAATGCCAATCACAGTTAACTCATGTAGTATAATATCCTGCATGACTTTTTTTTTTTTTTTTTTGAGACGGAGTCTTGCTCTGTCACCCAGGCTGGAGTGCAGTGGCGCAATCTCGGCTCACTGCAACCTCCGCCTCCCGGGTTCACGCCATTCTCCTGCTTCAGCCTCTCCGAGTAGCTGGGACTACAGGCGCCCGCCACCACGCCCGGCTAATTTTTTGTATTTTTGGTAGAGACGGGGTTTCACCGTGGTCTCGATCTCCTGACCTCGTGATCCGCCCGCCTCGGCCTCCCAAAGTGCTGGGATTACAAGCGTGAGCCACCGCGCCTGGCCATGACTTTTAATTTTCCCTCGAATTAATTATTATCTTTCCCCACCCTACCCCATTAGCTTAATTTTCTTTTCTTTTCTTTTTTTTTTTTTTGAGACAGAGTCTTTCTCTGTCACCCAGGCTGGAGTGCAATGGCGCGATCTTGGCTCACTGCAAGCTCCGCCTCCCGGGTTCATGCCATTCTCCTGCCTCAGTTGTTAGCTTAATTTTCTATGTGTTTATCATTAATTCTTCTGCTGACCCTGCCAGCTGTCTCAATCTCCTTTTAATACATTGAGATGTATGGAATGTTCTACTGATTCCTTTTCTTCAGCTCTTTCCTGGAGCCTGTGACCTGCTCCTGTCTGAACCGGTTCCCTCCACTTCTGGACGCTGCTGTCTTCCTATGATCTTCTTCACTACCATTCTGTGCATTCCCTTCACTTCTCTTTTGAGTTGTGGATGTCCTGTGTCATGTATCTCCTGCCTTTCTTCTTCCTGGTTTAAAGCGTACATAGGAGGCAAATGTTTCTCACACCTTGCATGTCTGAAAATATCCTCATTTAACAGAAATGCCTGATAGATAGTTTGGCAAGGTATAGAATGTTAGATTATAGACACTTTTTCCTTCGGACTTTTGAAAGCCCTCCTCATTGTCTTCTAGTTCTGAGGATTGCTGTTGAAAAGTTCAGAGCTGTGCAGATTCCTGATCCCTTTTGTATATAACCGGTTTTTTCTTTCTGGAAGAAATTTTACAATGATATCTCTTGTTAGGTGTATGTTTATACATTATGCTGGTCATTAATTGGGCCCTTTCAGTTTAGAGACTCATATCTTTCAGTACTGAGATTTTTAAGAATGAGTTATTTTTTTCTCACCCCCTTTTTTCTGTTTTCTCTCATTTTAGAAATCATTTTGTTTGAAAGTTGAACCTCTTGTCCTTTAATTTTCCTTTCTTTCCTGTTTTCCATGTTTCTGCTTTATTTTCTGGGAGATTTTCTCATCTTTATCTTTCAGTTTTCTACTGAGTTTTTAATACTGGCTTCAAATTTTTTAATTCCAATAACTTTTTTAATTCTAATAACTTTTTTCCTATGAATTTCTTTTCTTTTTAAAAAAAGTTCCATTCTTGTTTCATGGGTGCAGTATCATCTGAGAATATTAATATAGGATTATTTAAGAATGAGGAAAAAAAAGAATGAGGAAATTCTAAGCTGTGGGTGGGATGTATTGATTGTGAACTTCTTTAGGGTGATCTGACTGGGCCATTTTATTGATAAACCCCTGATATCTCATCATTGGAGCTTTCCTCTTTAGCTCTTCAGGTTTCCATAAAATGTTTTTGTGTCTCCTGCTTGAAAGGTATAGGACTGGCTGTTGAAAGACCTTTATAGTGGGCACTTATTAAAATAAACTGACATGGCAACAAATTATATTTGGCAAATAGACACCGGAAAGCAAATATCCAGACTTCCCTGCCAGGGTATAGTCCTGGCACTTTTCCCGAATGCAAATAATGAAGCGCATGGCAAATTCTGCAGGAGACAAATTTGTTACATGGTTACAGTCAGGACTGGAACCCTACTTTCTTGATTCAGAGTTTCACTGTTGCTAGATAAGGCAAGGCCATCTGGCTTTATCTCCTTTTAGGCTGAGCAAAAGAAGCCCAGGTGAGCCAAAATATGTATTAATATATGTTTGCTGAATCCGCCCTTTTGAATGTGGTTCTCTTGCCCTCAAATGTGCCTGGTGTTGATCATTCCTGGAACATTCAGTTTCCTCCTCTTAAGAGAGTAAACTTCCCGTCTTCTTCCTGGATTAGGAGGGGCAGATCTCAGCCCAGTGGAGTCAGGGAGGAAATTTAGAGGACTATTCTGCTTCTCATATAGTTCAGCCAACCCCTCTTGCTTATAGCCATATGTTCAAGGGAGGTTTCCAGAGGTACCTGATGCCACCATTCCCTGAGTTTTTTAAGGGTTCGGTGACATAAATTGCTTGTTTCTCAGTTTTTCCCACTGTTGGCTTAGGTTTCGGCTCTCTTGAGTCTGCCAAGTCAGTTGCCACTCACCCATTTCCTCATCAGCTTCCAATATTTTATTGCTGTTACCTTTACTTTTGTTATCTTTGTTTTCATGTGTTTATGCCTTTAAAAGTCCATTTACTGTCATTCTGGTAAGATTTGGGAAAGGAATGCAAGTCAGTGCCTTTAAATGCACTATCTCTATGCAAAGTCGTACCCTTGCTTTTTTTTTTTTTTTTTTTTTTTTAATCAGTTTCTTAAAAGGAGTCCTTGGAAAATTACTAGTCTGCATCAGCATTTCCCTTTTACATAGCGAGAAAACTGAGCCCAGAGAACTGATGTGACCAGCTCAAAGTTACACAGGCACAGCGGTCAGGACTGGAGGCTTGCTTTCTTGATTCAGAGTTCACTCTTCTCTTCCTATTCTGTTATTACAAATTCAAAGGTCATGTAGCCATAATCTTTTTATCTTCCTTCTGCTTATCAGATAATAAACATTAATTAACATGTATTTTGGTTTTTCTTTTTGCCTCTGCTTAGTATCAGCTAAATTTTTTTGGTTTGTTCACTCATGTATTCGCTCTTTCACTCACTTATTCAATGGATTTTTTTAAGCTATTGTTAAATGCCAACACTATTCTAGGCACTGGTAAAATAGCCATGAGCAACACAAAGTCCTTGCTGTTGTGGAGTTCCCGTATATTCAGAGGAAGAGAATAACCAAACAGACTGATTATAAGCAGATTGGCTCAGGCAGAAACCCAGCTACGGGCACACATGCCAACCTTTAAGAAAGCAATGACCGGATGAACTGTGTCAGAAAAATGGAGAACTGACAAGGGAAGTCTCACTGGAGAAAGACGAAGTGTTTCGAATCTGAAGAATTAAGTTTTCTATTAACCTTTCATGGAAACTGAGGGGAGGGTGAGAAGAAGGGGGAAGGGTGTTGAATGGCCAGATGCTCCGGGAGGTGCTTTGTTTTTTGAGAGAAAAAGACACACCAATAGACACCAGGAAAGCCGAAGGCATTCATCTTAACCTCTATGTTTAATGGTTTTATAAAATAATGATATGGGCATTTGAGTGAAAAGAGAGTGGAGCCTGCCTTCTTTCTAGTCACATTGGGGTTTCCATCTGTTCCAGCTGCATCTGTCTGATCCCTGGGACTTGCTCCCTTGCCTCCTACCTTATCACACCTTAGCCTGTCTTCTTGCTGTTTCTCTTTTCATCGGGCTACACTTGGGAACCTGGAGAAACCTCAGGCCTCTGAACACATAGGCACCTCCAGAGCTGCTCCTAATGCAAACCTCTTACCTGACTCGGGTGGACTTTGGGGTATGCGCTTGACTTTTGCTTTAAGAACACATGGTGTGTTCCATGGAGGGTTGCTGAAAATTGCCCGATGAGTTGGGACGGGCACACCTAATTCAAAACCTCAACATTTTATTATGCTCTGTGAAACAGTGTTCCTTACACGCTTAGATTTTTTTTCTGCTTACACATCAGAACAGCCTTAAAGTTGAAAAAGCTTTTATTACGCATTTCTTGTTTTAAGTACGCTCACCCTAATAACCCTGTGAAGTAGCGATTATCTCTGTGTTGACTAAAGGGAAACACAAATAATACACCTACTAAGGTAGCAAGTCTAGCCATTGAACAAACCGGAGCTTCAAGTCCAGTTTCTGACTCGGGGTTGTAGCGACAGCTGTGGAGGACAGCCTTCCTCCTCCACCTGATTTCTCTTTCCCTCTTGCTTTTCTTCTTCTTCTTAGTTATTATCAGACTTTGCATCCTATTCAGGGGCCACAAAGGCAGGGAAGATACCACAGAAAACCAAAGTCCATATACAAACAGGTTGGCCACACTGCAGGAATACAGAAAGAAAGTAGTAGGCAGGACATTGTGAAAAACTTTAATTCTTGATAGAGTCTTTTCCCTGTGACTTCTAACAACATCTAACTCACCCCTCCTGGAGAATTTTGCTGCAAAAGAAGAGTCTTTCGCCTGGAGGCTGGGGAGGAATGAAATTTGAAAATGATAAAAAGTGATTGAAGACTTCTCTAAATTAAAGGTAGTATCATTCACTCTGCTTAAAGAGTGAGCTTGTGAATTAATTACAGTTAGGAGATCAAGAAACTGAGATCTTAACTGATACAAAATCACGTCCAACACATAGACCGAGAAGAAAATATCTTTATTTTCTTTCTAGCATCAAGGAATATTAAATCTAAAGTGCCCCCAGGTATATGGTTTTCAATCCTATGCTTAAATATCTCCTGAGAAGGAGATTCCATAAATTCCCTCTATAACTAACCATTCCTCATAATCAGCAAGTTCTTTTCTATCTGACCTAAATCCCTATTCCTGCCATTTAAACTCATTTCCTCATGTTCTGCCCTCCAGGGAGATAAAGAACAGCTGTCTGCTCCTCTTTGTGATAATCCTCATAGAGAGTATTTGCAATAGTCTCCTTTGGCCTAAATACCAAGCTTCCCCTCACCTTTCTTTTTAACTCTTCTGTTGTTTCCTCACAGAGTCCTCCCATGCTGTTCACATCTTTCTTGAATAGTTTCTTCCCCAGGACCTGCCATGGTGAAAGACTTAGAAATAAGAATCCAGTTGTAATATAGACGCCAAAGAGGTAGCAGGAAGTCAGATCTGGACAACTCCATGCCATGCTAAAGAAATAAAACATTCTCCATTAAGAAATGTTTTTTGTTTTGTTTTATTTTTTAGCTTCTTTTTGTCTTTCCCCCCCCACCCCCCCGCCCCGTAGAGACAGGGTCTCTCTATGTTGCCTAGGTTGGAGTGCAGAGGCTCTTCACAGGTGAGATCATAGGTCACTGCAGTCTCTAACTCCTGGCCTCAGGAGATCCTCCCCCTTCAGCCTCCTAAGTAGCTGGCACTGTAAGTGACCGCACCTGGCTTTGTTTTTCTATTTCTTAAGGCATCTCTGGCAGTATCTAGGCCCAGCCATAGGCTCACTGTGAGATGGGTGGAATTAATCCTTAGTTTCCTTATCCTCAGCGTACCCTCCTCCTCCAGAGTATGTCAGGCACCAAATTCCTCTCTCCCCTACTTACTCTCCCTCCTCTCAAATCTCTGTTCCCTCAATGTGGTTTGATATTTTAGGAGGAAAGCAGGAAGACTGAATACATTTCCTCTGCTGGCCAAGTTTGATACTTATTTACGAGCAAGGCGCCCTCCTTGAATTTCTTAGATGTGTTAATTGGGCCTAGTCTGCTTAGCCACGAGGTCCTCCCTGCCCATCTCCTTTAGGAGCAGCCTTGTTATATTTGTCACCCAAGGGATGCTTTAGAGAAAGTTGGTGCTCCACGAAATCAGAGACCACTGTAGTGGAGAGCAGACAGCCAAAGACCCATCTCAGAAAACCCAGGGGTCTCTGTTGGCCCATTAAGTAGAAGCATCTGTACATTCAACTTTCTTCCTCATGGTGAATTTTTCTGTAGCATCACTTCCATTTGACAGTGAAAAATCTTTTTCTTAATTCTCTCAAAAGGTAAGAGTTATTTTTAAAACATGGTTGTATTGAGAAACCTTGCATCTTACATGTGAAAATAGCCACAGAACTGGAAAGGATGGTCTGAAGAGGGGACTTTCAGTATTTCCCAGCAGATTCTCAGACAGAGACTCACCTTGGCCCATTATTGGATCAAAGTCAATATAATATTAGGTTAACTTGACTTATCCAGCTGGTGAGATGCATCCTGCAGTCTTGAGTGCAGCAGCTTCTTGTTTTGTTTGGGGTTTTGTTTTGAAGTGTTTTGCATTACCAGAACAAGAGTTCCCAAAACTCGGGAAGTTGAAAGGTCTCTTTAATGGGCACTGATGAAAATAAACTGACATGGCAACAAATTATATTTGGCAAATAGACATCGGAAAGCAGATATTCAGGCTTCCTGGGCAGGGCATAGTCCTGGCACTTTTCCTGAATATGAATAATCAAGCACAGGGCAAATCCTGGAGGAGCAAACTTGCTCCCTATTGCTAGATGAAGCAAGGCCCTCTTTTTTACCTGCTGTTGGGCTGAGCAAACAAAGCCCAGGTGAGCCAAAAAAGAAAAAGATGGAGTTACCTCCTGCTTTTCAGATGTATCCTTATTTAAATAGGAAAAAATATTTGTAAAATATGGTTCATGCATAGCCACATTCTGATTATGTGAGGATCCAGCCGGGTATGGCCCAACATGTGGTTTGTAAGGGAGTCGAATTCTTAAAGTATATCTAGAGTTGTTTGGGTCTCTGGAGGTTGTTTTTGTTTTGACATCAGAATAGTTAAGAGATTTGATTCCCTTCTAGAAATAAAGCTCCTACTCAGGGGAAAGTGAATTTTTGGCAGAAAGTTATTGCCATGGAGGCAAATTTCCCCACCCTTAGTTATACATACACACATGAAGAGTAGAGGGCAGTGCTGGGGAGGGTCCAAAACATAGGTTTCCAAAAAAGTCAAAAGCAGTGTTTCAGCCGGGCGTGGTGGCTCATGCCTGTAATCCCAGCACTATGGAAGACCGAGGTGAGCTGATCACTTGGTCAGGAGATCAATACCATCCTGGCTAACACAGTGAAATCCTGTCTCTACTAAAAATACAAAAATTTAGCCAGGCATGGTGGCACATGCCTGTAGTCCCAGCTACTCGGGAGGCTGAGACAGGATAATTGCTTGAACCCGGGAGGTGGAGGTTGCAGTGAGCCAAGATCATGCCACTGCAGTCCAGGCTAGGGGACAGAGCGAGACTCCATCTAAAAAAAAAGCAGTGTTTCTCCGCTTCTCAGGAATATTGACCCCAGTCCCCTATCCATCCCGCCAATCCCAGAAGAAAAGATAATTAGAGGAAGTACAACAAGGGCCAAACTTACAACAAGCACATAAATACTTGAGGTTGATGCAAAAGAGTGTATAGCTGTGTGGCTCATGAAAGGGGTGACAGGAAAAGCTGTAACCAGACCCAGGGACATGAGCCAGTTCTACATTTTGCAGAACTGCTTTTTTCACAGAGGCTTTTGAGGGGCCCCAGAAAGAGAATGGAAGTAATGGGGCCAAGTTCCTGCACTGGAGGGCAGGGCCTTTCCTCGAGTGTTATGTTTTAATGAAGCAGCTGGGAGGGTTGCTTATCTCCGGCCGATAGATGTGTATTTCAGCATGACAGGAAAGAGGAGGCTCATTCATAAACAGGCCTGGCCCTCTGGGGTTTCCCACATTGAAGGAGGGGATGCTGCTTACAAGAAGTTTATGAAGTTTATGCTCTGACTTTTCAAAGTAAATGCAGTGTTTTTTATTGGAGAGCCCTGATCACTTTTCCCTACCTAGAGCCATTTTTTGAGGGTTGCACTTAGGCTGGTTTTGCCGAAGAGAAGACTAACTCTAGGGCCTTCTGCACTGTTAAATGCAAACCATGTGTGTGACTTGAGGTTTCCTTCCTCTCCAAAGCACTGCACATTTGGCACGATGAATGGCTTTAGCTAAAATGCAGTGGGGTGTGTAATGAAAAGTGGGATGCTCAAAGTGTTAGGAGATACTCACACTGCACCCCACAGGGAACCTCAGCGGGGAAGAGAGGCCATTCGCTGGCAGCTGCAGTCCCCGTGTGCAAACAGCTAAACCCCTTCCCCAAAAGGTTTTTCCAATAGCAGCTATCCCCCACCCAATTTCTCAGGTAATTTATCTGTTTGGCACACAAGGCTCTCTCTACTGTAGCTAGGACAAAGTCTATATTTCACTCCTGTTTTTAACAAGTGCATTCAGAACAAGGCTCCCAAACTTCCAGGGTTCTCTTAACTACAATTTAAAGGTCGCACCCTCCAAATCCTACATTATCTTTATGAGAGAAGATGGACAGTGTTTCCTGAATACAGGTGCTGGTCAGTTGCCAGCTCACACAGACCAAGTGGTGGTGATTTCATCAAAGGTTGTAGACCCTGAAATCCAGGGACTTTGTCATCAACTCTCAGAGGTCTTAGCCACTAGAGCTGCCTGTCAGTCAGCTGTCTTCTTTTTCCCATTCATGATGCTTTAAAAATAAAACAACAAATAGCAAAACCTTATTTTAGAAGGTATTCTAGCCATCTAGGACCTAGTCTAGTTGCTTCTGCCCCGGTTGAGAAAAGCATCGGTTAAAACGGCAAATGCAGAATAAATGATCTCTTCAGGAATGCACATACATAATATGCATCTTTCTCTGACTCTGCCTTTTCTTTATTAACTGCAGGGGAGACAGCAGGAAGGCAGCAAGTCCCCACCTCCCCGCCAGCCTCGGAAAACAGCAGTGCTGCCCACAGCATCGGCAGCACGCAGAGCACGCCTTGCTCCAGCAGCAGCACGGCCTAGCCCAGCCCAGCCCAGCCCAGCCCAGCTCAGCTACTGCCAAGGGCAGGACCAATGGCTGAGCCTCGTGTCCAGACTCAGAGGGCTGGATTTTGGTTCCTTTGTAAAGACAGAGTGAATTTCAGTATAAAGATCACCCATTGTATTCACCCCACACCCAGGGCTAGTATAACCATGACCCTGGGCTTCTGTACCACACTAGAAATTCATGTGAGAAAGCTAAAATGGTGGTCTTCTCCACCAGCCCCTCACAGGCTTGGGGGTTTTCAATGTGAAACACATGCCAGTTTTTAAAATGCTGCTTTGTCCAGGTGAGAACATCCATAATTTGGGGCCCTGAGTTTTACCCAGACTCAAAGAGTTGGTAAAGGGTTAACAGCCAGATAGTAGAACCAGTGAGGAGATGCGGCCAAAGATTATATCTGAACCAAGATGTAAAACAAGAAATGCTTTGAGGCTTTCTAAGCGTTCCTCCTGTCTAATTTGCACCTTCGTCTGGATGCACACTTCTGACCTTGCTGCCACAACCTGTGGGGTCTGATGTGTCCCTTGATGGGTGCTGCCCTCAGGGACTGCACCCTGACAAGTGTCAAGGCAACATTCCTTTCTTGTGTCCTGGGCCAAAACCAATGCTGATGACCTTATCAGCTTCCTGTTTCTTCCCATACTTGCATACACCACTGCAAAATGTCTTAATGCAAATTTTGTATTTCTTATAGGCCTACAGAAATTGAAAATGACCAAAATCAGGAACCACAGATTTGTGCCCATTCCTAGTATTTTGTTCTGACAAATTAATGTATAATTTGAGGTGAAATTCAGTTATAAAGTCAAGGACGAATTTGCACAGTGATATATTTCTATGTGTATGCAAGTACAAGTATATAATATGTCATCTGGCACATTCATTTTCTCAGTTGAAGAAGAGAAAATTTGAAAATGTCCTTATGCTTTTAGAGTTGCAACTTAAGTATATTTGGTAGGGTGAGTGTTTCCTCTCAAAACGTGTCAGCTTAAAAAAAAATAGGCCCTTTTATAAAAACCAAGCTCTAGCGAGATGCAAATGCATGGCAAATCCTGTTGGTCTCCAGTTGGTTATCTGAATAGTGTCGCCAATTCCCTCAAGACAGTGCTGAGATTGGAAAAGGGCACTCATTTGGATTGCCTTACTTCTCTTGCCTTAAATATATCCCATATATTTAATATATCAAAAAGGGCTTGAGGTGAATTTCACTAAATGGAATAATATGATGCCACTTTGCAGCTAAAATAAGCTCAGTGATACTTCTATGTTTAAAAAAAAAAAAAAAAAGAATGCCAGAGGGGAATTATCATGCTAAATTATTTTACTGCTGAAGATAGCTTCATTGCAAATTATTCTTTTTCTGGAATTTCCCCAAACAACTTAGAATTCCATAAGTAGAACAAGATAGATTCTACCCCCAAAATATTCATAAGCAAATCCCACTGCCCTTAAAATAAGGAAGTTATGCCTGGTTGTCTGTGAATGGAACCTCAGTAGGTAATGCTGATGAAGCTTAAAACCTTAGGGCAGTGTCTATATGGGAAACAAGTATGTGGAAATTGACAATCATTTTTACCAAATTGTTGAGTAATAATCTGACTTACCTGATAGATATACACATTCAATGAGGAACGTTTTTTTTTCAATAAGGAACATTTTAACCAAAACAGATTACTTTAGGGCTGAGATTTCCAGGCTATCTACATTCATCTACTGAAAAATTTCCAGATTTCCATATACAAACGAAGAAGACATGAGTTTAGAGAATTTTTTTTCCTTTAGTTTTTTTTTTAACAGAAGGGTATCAGAGTGGAGGACCTGGATTACGCTACCTGTGTTTGAAAATACTGCGCTTTGCCTAACCTTTGGTGGAATGTATTGTTTCAGCATATTCTATGTATAAAAAAGTTTAAAGATGTCTTCAAAGAAGACTAGAGTCTTTAAGTCACTTATAGCTATATTTTACTACAAAATTTGTGTATAAAGATATATTTAAGTGTTTTAGATAAATTTAAGTTACTCCATATGAAATGTTTAATTTCAGCTACTGTGAATTCTTTCGATCAGTCCTTTGCTTTTTTAAAAAATCTTTTCCATTGTGTTAAAAAGAAAATTAGCTATTAGGAGATATTAAAAGATTGATGGCTTAGAAGGACAGGGTTAAAACCTTCTGTAATATATTTAAATATATATTTTTAAGAGAGATGCTACATTGCCGATGATTTTATAAATAATTTAAAATTAATTTACAAATTTATAGATGCAGACCAAAAGATCTTTTTAAAAGAGAGAGAGAGGAAAAAAATCACCTTTTATTTGTTTGGGTCTCATTGTCAGAATTATTATTCAGATCAAGAAATCTGTGTCAATAAAACCTAATCTCATATTGGAGAGTGAATGTCGTTAAGTATTTCTGAAATGTTTCTGAAAAATGAACATGAAAAAAAAGGTATTTTCTCCCTAGCTTCTCATTACAGTATTTCTAATTGCTTCACACTTTACAGTTTTAATACAAAGTAAAAGCTCTACTTTTATAAGGTGTACTACAAGTTTCTTTAAAAGTATTGTTGTATTTCAGCTAAACTCTTCTATCTGCAGTCTTTTGTTATTTCTGCAGGCTACACCCTTAATTTGCAGAGGCCATTTTGTTGTTTGTTTGATGCTGAAGCTGTTGTTAAAATGCCCCAAACTCCAAGGCAGATTGTCTGCATAATACGCTATAGCTTTTCACCATGTGGTGTTTACCAGCTGTTAGTCTGTATTTTAAGAAGCCAGAGAGTTCTTCTGTCTAAACTGTCTCTATAGCATTTTCTAAACAAAAAAACGGTTTTCTCCTTGCCTTGTAATAAGATCGTAAATCCATTTCCTGCTTGTGTTCTTAGTGGGCATGATTGTGAGTGTGTGTGGGGTGCTCACACGCGTGCCAGTCTTTTTGTACTGTAACTACCTCATGGTTTGAATGATGATTGTACTGCTGGTTGTGTTAACAGAGCACATTTTGTTGGGTGAGTCCTATGTGATTTTTTTCATGTTTGTTTTATCTGGGGGTTGTTCATGAAACTGACAGATGTTTTTCTAAAAAGGACTATTATCAGTTTCCAAATACAATACTTCTCTCTTCTGGTTTTTCCTGAATGAGCCTGATTTTGTTGCTGGTTTTCATCATCTATGAGGGTAAAAAGAGTACCCTTAAAATCCCTGTGGCCAGTTCGAACACCCCTGTTGTATTCTTTTCTCTGTTCAGTGTGTCAGCTATTTTGTGAAGATGCTTAGATGTATAGTTTTGATAACCACAGTTTTAAGTCTTTTATCTGTGCATAATAAAAAGATATATATCAATTATTAATATGTGTCTTGTTATCGTTAAATTCTACCCTCAGGCTCATGTAACTTTTTTCCCTGTGACTTTCTCCTGAATGGATCGTATGCTCCGTGTTGATGAGGAAGTGGGAGGAGAAAGGCTAAGAGGTCCAGAGCAGAGGGAAGGGCGGACGGACTAGAAGAAGAGTGCAGCAGGAGCTGTCGCTCTTCTCAGAAAAACATGGCAGGAGACTTGGAAGTGGGTGTCTCGCCCTGGAAACCATTCCTGGGCCTTCTGTCAATCTCCCAGAGTCAAAGAAAGAAACATAATACTCATTTAAGCTCTACTATTTTCAGCCCTTTCAAATACCGCAGTGCTGCTTCCAGCATTCTGTATCTCCATGTGGTACCACCGTCTTCCAGTTGTCCAAGCCAGAAACCTGGGAATCTGACTACAGCCTCTTTGGCTCCCCTCTTCCCAAATCAATAAGTCCAAGTGTTACTCTACCTCTAAAATGTCTCTTTCCTCAAACCACTGACTTATTCCTACTCCGGCTGTTGCACACTGCTCAAGAGCCGTTGTCTCTTGAGTCACTGCAGCAGCCTCCTAACTAGTATGCCGACTTTCCATTTTGCTCCCTTCAGTTCTCTCTCCACCATGCAGCCAAAGTAATCCTAAAAAGACTCCATTTTGAGGCCTTTAAGTAATTCCCCCATTTGCCTTCAGGGTAAAGTTCAGATTCCTAAGCATGGTTCCGAGGAGGCTAATCTGCCTGCCTTCCCAGCTACTTCTCTCACCTCTCCAGAGCTCAGTTCTATTTGGCATCCTCACCCCCAGACAAATTTGTAATGAAAAAAGTTCTTGTTCAGTATCAAATATTACATTATAGCATTGAATATGCATTTACAGACCACACTCCCCTTTTGAGATTTTTAGTGACTTAGATGATTTGGCATCAAGGCCAGCAGCCCATCCCTCACATGTTACACAGGTGGGTACCCACAGAGCAGGAACAGTGTTAAGCTGCATTTTACAGCTACGGTGCCCCCTGCAACCAGCTCCTCTTAGGATATGTGGGAGTAATTGGCAGGTCAATGAATTTTTTTTGCAATTAAACTCTCCTTGTGTCTACTGGAGGAAAAACCTGGGTGATTAATAAATGGCCTTCACAGAGTCTGTGAAGTGGCTGGAATTGTATGTAGGATTTTATTGCAGATGTGTCTCGGCTGTTGGTTTTGGTGAGAGTCCATAGGCTTTTTGTAAGAAAAAATTATCTTTCTTGTTCACACAATATATATGTATAAAATGAATGCAAAAAATACAGACATGTAGCAATGAAAAGGCCTCCATAATCCTCCAACTTGAATATAAGAATACCGATTTAGTGTATGTGTTCCCAGATGTTTCCTTAATTCATATCAATATGTCCATGTCATTAAATAAGATTGGATTATGGCCCAGCGCAATGGCTCACGCCTGTAATCCCAGTAATTTGGGAGGCCAAGGTGGGTGGATCACTTGGGGTAAGGAGTTCGAGACCAGCCTGGCCAACATAGTGAAACCCTGTCTCTACTAAAAATACAAAAATTAGCGGGGTGGGGTTGCATGCGTCTGTAATCCCAGCTACTCACAAGGCTGAGGCACGAGAATCTTTGAACCCAGGAGGTGGAGGTTCCAGTGAGTTGAGATCGTGTCACCGCACTCCAGCCTGGGTGACAGAGGAAGGCCCTGTCTCAAAAAAAAAACAAATTGGATTATAACAGTTGTGACTTGCTTTTTTCTTTTTTTTTCTTTTTTTGAGACAGGGTCTCACTGTGTCACCCAAAGCTAATTTTTATATTTTCAGTAGAGACGGGGTTTCTACTAAATCCAAGGCTAATTTTTATATTTTTAGTACAGACAAGGTTTCACCATGTTGGCCAGGCTGGTCTCGAACTCCTAACTTCAAGTGATCCACCCATCTCGGCCTCCCAAAGTGCTGGGATTACAGGCGTGAGCCACCACGCCCAGCCTGTGACTTGCTTTTTTCATATGGCATATCTTTCTCAGGCCTCCTGAGATGAATGCTAATCATCATCATTTTCTTATTAGGCTTACCTTAAATTGCCCAAATAAAAACATGGTTCTCATAGGAAGTGAAATACAAAGATATTTGTTAACACTACCCTTCCTACTCCCTCCAGTCACTTACCTAGAGGAGCTGATGTTAACAGCCTTTTTTCAAACTCAAACATATTGAAATGTGTTCATGAATATAGAAGTTTTTGTTTCGTTTACTAAAAATGGAATCACAATATATATACTCTGCAACTTGCCTTTTTCACTTAACATGGACCTCCTGTAGATTATTAGATACGGAACAAATTTCGTGTTTTTTGGTGGCTGCATAATATTTTTTACAATGAATTCAGCCAATTCACTAGTAATGACATTTTAGTTTTTTGCCAAGATATTCTGCTGCAGTTACTATCCTTATGTATTATGTTCTCACACTCCAATGCTTTAAAGCAAAAAAAAAAAAAAAAAAAAAGTGGCAGAATTATAAAGAGGAAAAAGAGGAACTGACAAAGTCATCATCACTGTAGGATATTTTAACATATCACTCTCAGAAGTTGACAAGTCAAAAATATTTGGATATGGAAGATTTGAACAATGTAATTAAGCTTGATTTAAGATCCATACATAGAATCCTGTGTCCCCCAATTTGAGAATTTTGTATATACCACTCCTGGAACTATAATGGCATTCTCAGCAAATATCACAAAATTTAATCATACTGATCAGGTTACCTAATCACAATGCAAATAGTTTAAAAATGAATACGAAAATAATTTTTAAATACTCAATACATTTAGGAATTTAAAAACACTTTATGGCCGGGCGTAGTGGCTCACACCTGTAATCCCAGCACTTTGGGAGGCCAAGGCAGGCGGAGCACGAGGTCAGGAGATTGAGACCATCCTGGCCAACATGGTGAAATCCTGTCTCTACTAAAATACAAAAAAATTAGCTGGGCGTGGTGGTGAACGCCTGTAGTCCCAGCTACTCGGGAGGCTGAGGCAGGGGAATTGCTTGAACTTGGGAGGCAGAGGTTGCAGTGAGCAGAGATTGCGCTACTGCACTCCAGCCTGGTGACAGAGCACAACTCTGTCTCAAAAAAACAAAAAAAAAAACACCACTTTATATGTTCTGACAATCAGTTAAATGGAAAAAAAAAAAAAAAACTTCTAAATAATTCATGGCTCAAAGAAGAAATCATAATGAAAATTGGATTGGGAGGCTGAGGCGGGTGGATCACCTGAGGCTAGGAGTTCGAGACCAGCCTGGCCAACATAGCGAAACCCCATCTCTACCAGAAATACAAAAATTAGCTGGGGATGGTGGCATGCACCTGTAGTCCCAGCTACTCTGGAGGCTGAGGCAGGGGAATCGCTTCAACCCGGGAGGCAGTGGTTACAGTGAGCCAAGATCGCGCCACTGCACTCCAGCCTGGGTGATAGAGCAAGACTCCATCACAAGAAAAAAAAAAAAGAAAAAGAAAAGAAAATTAGAAGATTAGACTTGAACAGTGAAAATACTACATTCAAACATGCAGCTACAGCAGGTAACTTATGAGAAACCTAAATTGCTCTAAGTTGTACACTGGAAAAAAAAGATTGAAAATGTAACAGTATCCAACATGGCAAGTTAATTATTACTTTAAAAGACTATTGGAGATAGGTAAAAATTAAGTAAAGGTAAACACATGCATTAGAAGATAAAAAAAGACACAACAGATATAGCAGAAATTTTAATCAATAAGGGATCATCATAAACTTTATTTTAATAAATTAGAAAACAATGTGGGCGATGTGTCAGGGACAGTCAGAGTTCTGTTGGGTAAACAAAAACCACTCTGATGATTTCAACAGAAAGAAATGAACGTGAGGACTTGGTGTAGCAGATGTTGAAGGGCTGAAAAGGTGAACAGAGATCGCTGAGGGCCCAGGGCAGGGATTATCAGAGCGGGAAGTTGAGCGTGGCTTGCCCAGTCCCACTACCAGCATCATCAGGCAGCTAGGGAGCTAGGAGACAAAAACTTAGTGGACGGCACTGATGACTTCCTAGTAAAAATGCAATTTTGCAAAACTATTTCAAGAAGCAATAAAAATTGAAAATAAAATCTTTAATAAATCTTTACATTTAAGAAAAGTAAGATCTAGGAGTACAAGAGGCTTATGGGAAAAATAAAATAAAAAATAAAAAGTAAAAACTAAATTAAAATCTACTCACAACAAAATAGAACACAAAATTTAAAACAAACAAACAAACAAAAAACACTGCCAAGCCCAGCTGGTTTTACAGGTAAATTCTACCAAGTAGTCAAAAAACAGATAATGCCAAGATCCTGGTGGTTCTTTTATTCCTGGGATGGCAGGTCAAAGAGAATGAGTTTTTTTTTTTTTTTTGAAACGGAGTCTCGCTCTATTGAGAATGAGTTTTTTATATTAATCTTAATATTTATTGCCACATTACTTTCTCTAAAGGTTTTTGAAAATCACGCCATCACTACAGGCAATGTATGAGTGCCAATTCCCTGGCTTCCTCATTAACATTGCCTACGTTGAAACAGAAGTTTGGGCTCTAGGCATCAGATTTAAATCTTGGTGCTACCATTTGCTAGGTGAACTGTTTCTGCGATATTAAAAAAAATCTACACTTCAGCATTGTTGTGAATATTAAATGAGCTAGTCCACATAAAGTTCTTAGTTTACACTAATCACTTAATAAATATTACCTACTATCATTGTTATGTGTTTTAAATTTTGCCAATCTGATGGTTGAAAATTGTATCTCATTTGGATTTGTATTATCTGCAATGACTAAGTTTTAAGTTATCATATCAGTCTTTCCCAGGTTCTCCTGAAAATTTCTATTTTCTTTGCCCATTTTTCTAATGAATTGTCTTTCTCTTAATGATCGTACATTAGTGAAATTCTGTGTCACATGTCATGTATGAGAAATATTTTCCCAGTCTATCATGGTCTTTTCATTTTGTTTCTAATTGATACTGCCAAGACAAAAGGTTTAATTCTTTTTTTTTTTTTTTTTTTTTGAGACAGAGTCTGGCTCTGTCGCCCAGGCTGGAGTGCAGTGGCGCCATCTCGGCTCACTGCAAGCTCCGCCTCCCGGGTTCATGCCATTCTCCTGCCTCAGCCTCCGGAGTAGCTGAGACTACAGGCGCGTGACACCATGCCCAGCTAATTTTTTGTATTTTCAGTACAGACGGGGTCTCACCATGTTAGCCAGGATGGTCTCGATTTCCTGACCTCGTGATCCACCTGCCTCGGCCTCCCAAAGTGCTGGGATTACAGGCGTGAGCCACCGCGCCTGGCCGGTTTAATTCTTAGGTAGTTGAAGATACATACCTTTTCCTTTTGGCCTCTGGGTTCCCTGTCTTGCTTAGGGTTTCTCTGACTCTAGATATATACTAATACTTTTAAAATTTTATTTTTAAAATGTAGGTCTTTATCCATACTTTTGCGTATGATATGAAGGTAGGGGTCTATTTTTGCTTCTTTCCAGATGATTATTCAATTCTACTGGAAGCATTTATTAAAAAGTTCATTCACTTCCCATTGAATTAATACTTTTAAAAAGAATTGTGAGGTAGTCTGGCCTTAGCATATATAGTATAAAATCATGTAATAAAAATAATATGATATTAGCATAGGAATAGTTAAGTGGATTACTCAGACAAGTAAAACAACGAGAAATTGATCTAATTCATTAGGCCCTTACATATGACAATAAGTCATAGTTTTCATTAGATTCTTACAAGAGTCTATGATCCAAAAATGTTATAATTTCATGACCTATATAAGAGTTGTGGGTTGTCTGATTTTATTGTAAAAAAAAAAAAACACAGATGTAATTTCTTTTCCTGTTATCTCCAAAAAAAAAAAAAAGAGAGAGAGAGAAAAGGTTGTCTAGTAAATAAAAAGCAAATCAATGTTAGGTCTATCCCAAACTTTTCATGGTTCCATATAGTATTCTTGATAATTTGCTGTTCTTCCTCCTCTTCCTCCCTCCCCATGTTTATGGAAAAATTAATATTCCCTAATCAAACATTATTTATAAAGTGTTGGTTTCATCTAGCCACTTGTGAATGTTATAATAATTCTGTAAAGTGGAGAAATGTTACCAAATGCCAAATATAGGCATCTTTTTTGTTTCAAAGCAAGCCAAACCTATAGCATTGCTCTTCCCTAATGCAACATGTTTGAAAATGGGCAAATGGCCAGATTAATTTTTATAGATGTCATTGATAATCATTTGGCATATTATTTTTATAGATGTCATTGATAATCATTTGGCATATTTGTTGCCCTTGTTCTTAGATTTCCATCTCAGCTTTTTCAGAGGAACTCAACACTGTACTTTATGTAGATTTGATTTCACACTTAAAATAAAGGTCATCATATGACATCACCTCCCCTTAGAAAGTCACAGCTTGAATTAATTTTTAAAGACTTTCTGCATGTACTGCCTCTGAGAATTCATTAAAAAGAAAAAAAAACTTTAAATGTAGAACCAGATGACTGAAGTGAACTCTACCTTGACTTAAAAAGAAATGAGGGGTGGGAGTGTGAGTGTGCACACACACACACATACACACACACACCCCTCAGCCATTTTCCTTTCAATTTTATTAACATATTATCAATGTTTTCTTTCTGCTCAGAAGCCCCAGAACTGATTATCCTTTTATCAACCAAAGCACACCACCTGTGCAAGAAAAGAGGGCGTGGACAAGGAGAACAAGAAATTCTCAGCTTTAAAACCCAACTTGGTTCTTTCCACTTGATCAATCAAAGACTCAAAGCTGAAAGTCTTCATAAGTGATTTGGGTGGAGCAGCTTTTGCTGGTCTGTTACTTGTCCCGGTTCATAAACTGCCTATGACATAGTTTCTGCAAAGAACACAGTGTACTTGACAACAGTGCTGAAATAATGCTGAATTTTTAAAAGGGGAAATCACATGGATTCTGTATGGTGCAGGGGTGGTGTAGGAAGGGAGAAAACTAATTTTTTTTTTTTTTTTTTGTGAGACAGGATCTCGCTCTGTCGCCCAGGCTGGAGTGCAATGGCAGAATTTCGGCTCATTGCAGCCTTGACTTTCTGGTGATTCTCCTTCCTCAGCCCCTCAAGTAGCTGGGACTACAGGCACCTGCCACCATGCCCAGCTAATTTTTGTATTTTTAATAGAGATGGGGTTTCACCATGTTGGCCAGGCTGTTCTTGAACTCCTGGCCTCAAGTGATCCACCTGCCTCGGCCTCCCAAAATGCTGGGATTACAGGCATGAGCCACTGTGCCTGGCCAGTTTTTGTTATTGAAACCCAAAACCGTACAGCATACCCCAAAAGTGGAAACTAGAGCTTCAAGAATCTTAATCTGAAACACAAACTTCTTCTGGAGCACCACTTTTTGATAAGTACAGCAAGTGCAGAAGAGACTTTCCATTGAGGATTCCAGTTATCAAATCTTTTTCTTGAGAGGAGAGGAGAGGTGAAAATAAAAAGCTTCTTAGCCCGCCAGTTAGTCTTAAAAGTGGAAGCACCTGGAGGAGCATCCAACCTGCACTCCAGGGAAATCTACCACGCTTTACCTTTCCACCCCAGTGAGTAATCCAAGTGAAGGTAATTACATTATTGCACCAGCAAAGGAAAAACCGACAAATCTTTAAGCCAGCCAGCCAGCCGGTCCTCATTTTGACTGGTTGATTTTTTTCACTTTTAGTGTATTTCTCAGAATGCCAATGCATGTGATAGAAACTCTAGTTACTGCAAGGAAACAGTCACAGGAAGTGTAGAAAGCAGTTAAAAGAAGCATATGATGGGAAATAGAGGATTTGGTTTCAAGTTGTTTCATGGCCCTGGGGCTGAGCTGAGCTGCAATGGAGAAAAACTGAAACAACTGTGAGCAGAGAGACCCAAGCAGTTCACGGAGCAGAGCCCCCCACTGCCTCCTGGCCCCTGGCCCTGCCTGCTCCATTCCTTCCTCTCCATCTGCAAGGCCTTCTCATCACCTCCTCAGATCCTAGAGTCCTTCACAGCTCTGCTAACAGGCAGCCTTTTCCATAAAACCTTATGAACTGCCCCAGCTGTTATTTTATCAATTTCTGGGGTCTAGTAGCACCATGCCACCTCATGACTCAAGACACAAAACTGTTATTTTTCTCTCACCTCCCACAGCCAATCCATCAGTGAGTCCTGATGGCTTCCAAACATATCTGCTGCTTTCCATCTGCACCACCACCACCACCCGAGTCTACGCCATCCTTACCTCCAACATAAACCAGCACATCCAGCAGACTCCCTGAGGCCTCCTTGTCTCTCTGTGATTATTCCCCACGTGGCTGCTAGAACGCACTCTTTAAAAGACGTTAGATCTTGTCAATCCCCTGTTTAATACTCCAAATGGCTTCCCATCACACTTAGAGTAAATTCCAAAAAAAAAACCCAAAAGTATACTTTTAAAAATCCGGCTCCTATTACTGTGTGTACCCTTCTGTTCCCCTGTAGGTAGCCACTTTCACTAGCTTGTCATGCTTCTTAAAGCAAATGTGAGCAAATAAGAATCTCCTCTCTTTCCCCCTTTATTACACAGTAGAAACATATTAATACTATACATGTTGTTCTGCATTTTGCTTATCTCACCTAACGTGTTTTGTTTCCATATCAGAATATAAATCAGTATCTCATTTCTTTTCTACAGCCATATAGAATTCTACTTTGCAGATATACCATAATTTATTTAACCTATCCCTTCTTCTTCTTCTTTATTTTATTTTATTTTTGAGATGGAGTCTCGCTCTGTTGCCCACGCTGGAGTGCAATGGCACAATCTCGGCTACCTACAACTTCCGCCTCCCAGGTTCAAGCAATTCTCCTGCCTCACCCTCCTGAGTAGCTGGGATTACAGGCACGTGCCACCACGCCTGGCTAATTTTTGTATTTTCAGTACAGACGGAGTTTCACCATGTTGATCAGGCTGGTCTCAAACTCCTGACCTCATGATCCACCTGCCTCGGCTTCCCAAAGTGCTGGGTTTACAGGCATGAGCCCCCACGTCCGGCCTAACCTACCCCTTTCAATACACACTTGGCTTGTTTTCATCTCTTGCTATTAAAAACCACACTGCAGTGAGTAGCCTCATATGAAGGTTCTTTGGTTTGTGTGCAGGTGTATCTCAAGGAAAAATTCCCAGAAGTAGGATTGCCAGGCCAAAGAGTAAGTGCATTTTTATTCCTAATAGATATTACCAAATTGTATCCCATTGAAGTTGCACCATTTTAAACTACTATCAACAATACCTGTTTTCTCATAGCTGTACCAATTGAGTGCATTATCCAACTTTGGTATTTTTGCCAATTTGATGGATGAAAAAATGATATCTCAAAATAATTTTAATTTGCATTTTTCTTACAATGAATGAAGTTGTGCATCTTTTTATATGTATAAGGATTATTTGTTGTTATGCTGTGAACTGTCTGTTTTATCCTTTGCCTCTTTTTCTATCAGGTTGTTGTCCTTTCTTTTCTCAATTTCTAGGAATTCTTTGTATATTACAAAGATTAGCCCTTTGTCTGTGATTATCTTGGCACTCAAAGCCCTAAGGGATCTGCTCCTCCTCAGCTCATATGACTCTCCTGCCTCCCTGTTATGCTCCAACCATCATGTTTCTGTGATGTCTTTGTTACTTTAACGCCCTCACATTGGCAATTCCTTTGCCTGGAATGCTACTCCCCGTATCATCCCACAGCTGGTTCCTCCTTACTTTTCAGATCTCAGCTGAATTATCACATGTGAAAGGCTTTCCCCCAGCACCCAGTCTATGGTAGACACCCAATTTCCTTCCATTACATCATTCAGTTTTAATTCTTTGCATGGCACTTATTCCTTGATAATATTTTTCTTAATTGTTTTAGTTTGTACATTGCCCACCTCTCCCTAAAGGAGGAGACCACCCCTCATATCGTGCTATGCCCAATTTCTGCCTCCAAAGAAGAAAAAGAAAAAACTAAAAGGCAGAAATGAAATCCACAAGCAGACAGCTCGGTGCCACACCCTGGACGTGGTAGTTAAAGATCGACCCCTGACCTAATTGGTTATGTTATCTATAGATTACAGACATGGTATAGAAAAGCACTGAGAAAATCCCTATCCTGTTTTGTTCCGATCTAATTACCGGTGCATGCAGCCCCCAGTCACGTACCCCCAATCCGTCATGACCCTCTCACGTGCACCCCCTTGGAGCTGTGAGCCCTTAAAAGGGACAGGAATTGCTCACTCAGGGGTGTCAGCTCTTGAGACAGGAGTCTTGCCGATGCCCTGGGCCGAATAAACCCCTTGCTTCTTTAACTCGGTGTCTGAGGAGTTTTGCTTGTGGCTCCTCCTGCTACATTTCTTGGTTCCCTGACTGGGAAGCGCGGTGAATGGCGGATGGTCGAGGCAGCTCCTTAGGCGGCTTAAGCCTGCCCTGTGGAACATCCCTGTGGGGGACTCTGACCAGCCCGAGTGACGCGGATCCTGATGAGCGCTCCTGGGTAGGCATTTGCCCCGGTGGGACGCCTCGCCAGAGCAGTGTGTTGCAGGCCCTCGTGGAGGATCAACGCAGTGGCTGAACACCGGGTAGGAATGGGCACTTGGAGTCTGGATATGTAAAACTTGGTAAGACTAGTCTTTGGAACTTGCCCACTCTGTTTGAGTGGAAGCATGGCCTGATCACCCACGGCGTGCCTTTATCGGCAGTTTGGTTTGGTTTTGGTTTTGGTTTTGGTTTTGACTTGGTTTGAATTGCTTGACAGGACCGGTTTTGGGAACTTGCCTACTCCATTTGAGTGGAAGCGTGGCCTGATCACCCATGGTGTGCCTGTACCGGCACTTTGGTTTTTGTTCTTGACTTGACTTGGATTGCTTAATACTTTGGTTTTGGTTTTGACCTGGCTTAGATTTCTGGATACTCTGATTTTGGTTTTGATTTTGGTTTGGTGCAAACTGCAAAAGTGTGTGTGTGTGTGCTCTTTTTACCTGTTCTTTGTTTTGTGGTGTGCGTGTGGAGTGAGCGTGGTGTTTTGTCTCGAAGACTGTGGAGTACTATGACACTAGGAAAACTTAAAACTTTGTGTAAGATAGACTGGCCAGCATTAGAGGTAGGTTGGCCATTAGAAGGAAGCCTGGACAGGTCCCTTGTTTCAAAGCTATGACACAAGGTAACCTGTAAGCCAGGGAATCTATCTAGACCAGTTCCCATACACAGACACTTGGTTACAGCTGGTTTTAGGCCCCCCGCCCCCAACACACAGTGGTTGAGAGAACAGCAGCAGAAGCCGCTGGCAAAGGCAAGGAAAGACCAGCAGAGAGAGAGAAAGGAAAGAGACAGAGAGGAAAAGAGGCAAAGAGAGAGAGGAAGAGACAGACAAAGAGGAAGTCAAGGAGAGAGAGAGAGAGAGAGAGAGGCAGAGAGAGAGAGGAAGAGACAGAGGCAAAAGGAAAGTCAAAAAGAGAGAGACAAAGTCAGAGAAAGAAAGAAAGAGAGATATACAAGTAGTTAAAAAGTGTACCCTGGCCGGGCGCAGTGGCTCACCCTTGCAATCCCAGCACTTTGGGAGGCCGAGGCGGGCGGATGATGAGGTCAGGAGATCAAGACCATGGTGAAACCCCGTCTCCACTAAAAATACAAAAAATTAGCCGCGTGTGGTGGCGGGCGCCTGTAGTCCCAGCTACTCGGAGAGGCTGAGGCAGGAGAATGGCGTGAACCCGGGAGGCGGAGCTTGCAGTGAGCCGAGATTGCGCCACTGCACTCCAGCCTGGGCGACAGAGCGAGACTCCGTCTCAAGAAAAAAAAAAGTGTACCCTATTCCTTTAAAAGCCAAGGTAAATTTAAAACGTATAATTGATAATTGAAGGTATTCTCCGTAACCCTATAACACTCCAATACGACTTTGTCAGTGTAAACAAGGGCGTATCCCGAAAGCACTGAGGCTTTCCTATCAAAAATCCTTAACCCAGTAACACGTGGATGGCCCAGATGCATTCAATCTGTAGCGGCAACTGTTTTGCTAACAACAACAACAAAAAAAAGTAAAAAAAGGTAACTTTTAGAGAAAACCTCATTGTGAGCACACCTCACCAGTTCAGAAGTATCCTAAGGAAAAAAAAAGGGAAGGCGGAATTTATATAAAAAGAATATTATATGGTAAATTCTTGTTCTGAAATAAATTAACTGGTTGTTTAAAGAAAGAAATATTTGTAATAAGTCAGAAAGTTGAGGCATGTCGAAGAATTGTCTGTGAAAGTCATGAAAGAGAAAAAATATTATAAAAAAGAATTTATGCAAAAAATGTTGTATAATTTAAAAGTAACTAGGCCTCCTGAATGTAAAACTATTAAAAAAAAAAAACAGTTTATGTGCAAGGTGTATAAAAAAAAGTAAAATATACCTTTGGTAAAAGAATTATAAGGAGGTATAAGGATGTACATTTTAACCTACATTAAAAAGTTAGAAAAATTACTATTTTGAATATTTAAACAAGTGTTAAAACATTAATTGTAAAAAAAATTCTCTGTGTACACATATTAGCTAAAGAAGTATCATCCAGTTTTTTTTCTTAAAGCACCAACCTGTTTAGCAAAAATTATAAAAGGTTAAAAAGAGTCTATAAAATCTTACCTTATGGTCAAACATTAAAAATTAGATAAATATATCTACAAGGTTTTATTAAAATTAGGTTTAACATTAATAACACACTAATATAAAGCTAAAATTTAGCTTATCTGGTATAAAAATCATATGAGAAGCATTGTTAAATGGTATTTGGCTTTCTTTGGTTTAAAAACTAATAAAAATAGGTGCTAAAGGAAATTTCTCAGTAAAAAGGCACTAAGGACTATAAAGTCCACTGCCAAGGTCCCCACATTTAAAACAAAAGGTCAATTTCTTAAAAACTATACTTGGTTTATCTTCCACTTTCCTTTCCCTCAAAAACTAAAAGTCTTTTAGCACATGTGCCACCCCTAAAATTTCCGGTAAACCAGCACCAGCCTGAAGATCACATTCTCATCAAAGGGTGAAAAGAAGAAAAACTGTTCCCAGTGTATACATCAAGTCACTGAGGTAGGACAAAAGGTTGCTACGGTCTTATTATTTTATGGTTATTATAAGTGTACTGGAACTCTAAATAGAACTTGTTTGGCCGGGCGCGGTGGC